>NW_020455553.1:402235-589683 GCF_003342845.1 Nothoprocta perdicaria | reverse complement strand
CTTCTAACTAAAAAGAAAAGCAAAAGGTTCTTTATTCTGGCAGAGCTTGAAGTTAATTTAAACCTGCTTGTCCATAAAAGAAATGTAAGTGATGTAAGTGGAGCAAACAACCAAAAAAAAAAAAAGATTTAGTTAGGAATTAAAATCTTTTTGAGAGGTGGAGGATTTGAGATGTCCTTAGAAGGAAGCATGGGGCTGCAATTCTCCTGGAGGCAACACACCTCGGAACGGATGCCCCGGCTATGTTTTAGCACTCTGCTCRTTACAGCTAATGCGGTAGCATCACGTTTGCAGCACAGCTCCCTCTCCCAAGCCTGACCAGCTTCCCAAGGGGAAAACTGGACGAGGAAGCCCAGGAAAATCGTGCCCGGCCGGCACGACGTGGTGCAGCTGTAGCTGGGGACCAGCCTGCTGGGAAAAGAGCGGGTAAGGAACAGCTTGGGGAGATGTGGTCCAGCACCAACTCCTTTGCTCTGGAGATGTATTTACATCCAAGACCACGACAATCTTGCTTGTTTGCCCTATCTTGGTTGGATGTGGGTGCTTTTCAAAGAGCTGGGGCTTGCTTTTGCTGTCTTTTTTTCCTCCTTGGATCTGAACAGTAGCCCAGAAAGCTAAAAAAGTACAGATAAAACTGTAATGATGCAAAGTGCAACCTGACAGGTGGTTCCTGTATTTGCAACTGTACCTATAAGTGCTGAGTGCCTATTCTTGTGCTGATCCTTTTCCAGAGGTTTATTCTAGCACTGCAAGTTGCATCAATGTGACTGAGCATCTAAGCCTTGGGAATTCCTGCTTCCTAATATAAWAAGGAGGACAGTGCTAGGAACATGAAGGAAAAATATGATCTTACTATTCAGGGACTCTTTAAAAATTGTTTGGATTTTGGCAGGCAGTTTTTATTGTTATATTTTTAGCCCAGAAGCCTCATATATGTTTGTGGCTGGTGGCCAGTACTTGAACATTAGGCGGTGGCATCCCAAGGGAAAGGGTGCAAAATGGGCGCAGGTCCATCAGTGAAGAGGAAAAAAGGGTTTTGCAGCACAATGTACTTGGTTTTCCTGATCATTGCCTCTCTGCAACTCAGCTCTGAGCCTTTAGGTGCATGGAGGTGGATAAAGACTTCCTGCAGAAGTGCAAATACAGCAGGAACTACAACAGCCCAGAGGCTGCAGGGGTGGTTGTAGTGGGGGCCGCTGTGGTTCTTATACTTTAGATAACACTTTAAGCTTTTCTACTCCTCAGAAACTACCGAGCACACAGATCAAGAGTTTGAGCTTAGAGCTGTGTGTGCCTCTGGAGAACATTTTGGTCCTATGTGCAGACCACGGAGCAAGACTGTTACAGAGAGGCCTCCCCTGCTGGTRTGAAGAGCAGTATGTGTCTGTCACAGCCCTGTGGTTGCAAAGGTATGGTTTCTCCTACCTGTGTCTGATATTGGCCTAGATTTAGGAAATCCTATCTGTGGTGTTGGATTGTGCTTCACCAGTGCAGTCAGCTCCTCTATGTTTAGTAACCACCAGCACTTTTCCCATCTCTTGGCTGGTCACTGTTGYCCCTTGTGAGGGACCAAACAGGCTTCCTTGCCTTGGTGAGTTTTTCCCTTTGTCCTACTACTACCACAMCTCCACTCTATAAAACACACAGCACGTTTGCATTGCAGTCTGTTCATTTGAGCAGCTTACACTTGCTCAGTTTTTGCTCCTGCAGTGCTCTTATTTATACATGTTTTATTTTGTGGGTAACAAATTCTCACGGTGAGACTCTTTCAGAATGGGATTCCTWACATCTTTTCAATGTAGGATAATTAACTGCCTTCATTAAACCAGCAAGTTAAAGAGGTCTTTTCTATTTGGTTGGCTGTGTGGCATGGTGTGTATGGCATGGTACGTCCTGGCCTGCATCAGGAGGATGCTGCCAGCAGGTCGAGGGAGGGGATCCTGCCCCTCTACTCAGCTCTGGTGAGGTTGTACCTGGAGTATTGTGGCAGTTCTGGGCTCCCCAGTATAAGAGGRACGTGGAGCTCCTAGAGGRGGTCCAGCAGAGAGCAATAAAGATGACTAAGGGAATGGAACATCTCTCATATGAGGAGAGACTGAGTTGGGCCTGTTTTCTCTGGAGAAGAGAAGACTGAGAGGAGATCTGATCAATATGTATAAGTACCTGAAGGGTGAATGTAGGGAGGAAGGGGCCAAATTCTTCTCAGTGGTGGCCAATGATAGGGCAAGGGGCAATGAGTATAAGTTGAAACACAAGAAGTTCCATCTCCATGTGAGGAGGTTCTTCTTTACTGTGAGGGTGACAGAGCCTTGGAACAGGCTGCCTAGGGAGGCTGTGGAGTCTCCTTCTCCAGAGGTCTTCCAAACCCACCTGGATGTGACCCTGTGCTCTGGATGTCCCTGCTGGAGCAGGGAGACTGGACTAGATGATCTCTGTAGGTCCCTTCCAATCTCAACCATTCCGCGATTCTGTGATTCAGTGATTCTGTACTCCGTGTTGTAACTCTGTCTTTCTTTACTGACAGAATGCAAGGATCTCTCCACGGTGTTCAGATGAAGGACTTCAACAGTGTCCTCTGAACCAAATGCAACTCTTGTGATTCTTCTGAAAAGGCTCRGGGGCTTCACAATGCTGCAATATGAAGGACATCCAAGCAGATAACCTTCAGCAATAAAACTCAGTGTCATATTGGGAACACAATGCCATCAAAGCCATCAGGCAAGAGGTGTTGCCCAGGTTTCTGCTCTGGCAATAGAGGATGGAGTCCTGGTTCTACAGACAGACCCAAAATCCATGACAGCTTTTTCTTCTAATAGAAAGGCCACATTGCACATTCTGCTGGCCAAGAGTCACTAGCACAGAAACAACAAGGGCCATGACAGAATCTAGTTTGTAGTTATCTAACAAACTCAGATGCTGTTGAGTTCAGCAAACTTCTGTGAGTAAAAATGGGATTTTGTCACTCTGGCATGATTTATGATTGTCCCCAGTTTTCAAGGTCTTTGTCTGTGAAGCTGTRTAAAGGTCCCCTGTGGCAACATGATTTCTGTGGGGTGGGCTACTTCTGACTGTGGGACTTGCCAAGCTTCAGAGATGCTCCATGTGCTGTGAAAGGGTGAACACATAATAAGATGGTTACCATAAAAGATGTGACTCCTGCAAAGGTGGAGCTTTTCCGAGTATTTGTGCATGTGTTGGCATAAAGGTATGTGCAAACTGTGCCCGTGTGCAGGAAAGTTTGGGTATGCATGTATAATCCACCTGCAGAGCTGTGTCGAAGCATCCATATCACCCTTGCGAGCATGTTCTTCTGCATTCATGTCCTCGAGTTTCTCTGTGCTTGTATCTGGCTGTGCCTTTGTGTACATAGTCAATGTGCAACTTGTGAGTTTGTGCATGCATCAGTGGTGGAAAGCCAGGTGCGACGTGGTTTCAACCCCATTTTAAGTGTGGTCTGAGATTGCACCTGGCACAGCTCAGTATGTGCATGTACCTGTGGAGCCCCTACTTGCCATAGGGTGCATCAGATCCACAGGCTGGTTGACTCACCCCTCCTTACTGGGTGGGTGAAGTGGGCTGGCAGCCTCCTTGTGCCTCAGTTGCTGAGTCTGTTGATGCATCTCAGTGGGTGATTTGCCTGCAGGAGGGGAGGGTTGGAGGAATGGGCTCCACAGACCTGCCCACGCGGGAGTGGAAGCCGCTTGCGCTGCACTTACGGAGCTCTCAAAAGCAATGTAGACACACATGGGGTTCCTGGATGGGTGGAGGGCAGCTTCCCTGCCTCCCCAGGGCAGATCCTGGAGAGGATCACCCACCCAGCTTGTGGGCTGGGTTACGTGTCTAAGCGCTTTGCCTAGAAGCCGGTGACGGAAGTGTGAAAATGCTGGATCAAAGCCAGGGGCGGGGGATGCAAAACACTTCCGAGGGCAGCGGACTCGCAGCCTCCAGCCCYGCTGCCTGGAGGAGGAGGCAGTGGAGAGGACAGACCCACGTCTCTGCTCATGCGGAATCCCAGCCCCACGCCRGTGCTTGCAGGCCCGCAGCCGGTGGCACTTGTGTGGTGACACACAGGAGAGTCTCCAACACGAGGGCTTTCACTGGCTTTGGGCCAGCATCGCAGTCTTGCTGCCAGCRCTGCCACTGACTTCCGCACAGGTGAGTGAGGATGTGAGCGCYACTCGGTTCATCCTTTGTACCCTGCATTTGGTCCCTTGGTCCCCTTGGTCCCCTTGATTCAGCGAGGCTCGAATCAATGCAATGTCATATTTATCTCCCACTTTTAAGGGGCGGGAGGGATGGGAATGACCCAAAATCTAAAATAGGGCTTCTGTGACTTTCCAAATTCAAGTGCATTGGCTTTCTAATTTAAGATTTCTCTGTACATAATCTGACTTGTTCAGGTAAATGATTTCCTTGTTGATCCTGTCACACTGTGACTCCAGGAAGTGCTGCTTATGGGCACTAAAGAACTTCAGTCACCCTTCACAGTCAGCAAAAGGATTTCAGAGCTCTGACTTTTCCAGATGCTTGAAGTCCTACCAGACTTATCTCTTACTGTTAAAGACATTCAGAAATGTTTCTGCTCAGATCAGGTCTCCTAATTACATTTGGAGGTGGGAAAGGTTTAGGGTGGATTCAGTGGCTATTCCAGATATGAGACCAGGGCCTTTACAGGTCCCTTTTTGTGCTTTCCATCCAAAGCGGAAGGAGATGCCAGCCTCTGAATGTCTACTGATTTTTTTTCACCAAGGAATTGAAAACCCTGCTGACCTGCTGGGGTGACTCATAGTCGGCATAGCTTTTACAGCAAGAACTTCCTGGATTCTCTACTGTCCTTTTGTGACATTCTTGTGGAATTGCCCAAATACCCAGGCCCACACAGTTCTCAGGGAAGGCATGTTTGTAGTGTTGAAAGTAAATCATAAGAGGTAATAAAGGTCTATATTTGGGTAAGTGACAAAGATTTTCCAGGCTGTAGTGCTCTTGACTGATACAGGCATTGCAATTTTTGATATCACCTCACACAGATCTTCCTAACATCAACTGAAACTGGGGAGATTTAATGGTTCAATAATTCTCTTTAATTAGGTGAAGACCAGGGAGCCTTTACCTAGTGCATTCAATCAGCGAACTACAGAGCATCCCTACCCAAAGAAGGCACTGAGCGCTCTGCCTCCCTCATCCTTCAGTGAGATCCTACAAGGCCCTCCCTCTAAAAATTATGGAGCACACAACTCGGAGTCAATCGAGGGCATTACCTTCTTCAAGCACCAAGACACCAGATGACCTTGATGCCAAACTACACACTGCTGTGAAAAACAATGACATGGAAAATGTAAAGGAACTATTGGAGAAAGGGGCGAATGTGAATTCCAGAGCAGAAGCAGGCTGGACACCACTGCAGAGCGCYGTGCATATGGATGAGGACTTGGCCCTCTTTCTGCTGGAGAAGGGTGCTGATCTGCATGCCAGAAAAGACAACGGTGGCACTGCCTTTATTGAGGCAGCAATGGAGGGAAGCGTGAGGCTGCTGGAGCTGTTTCTTGCTCATGGGTCGGACATTAATGAGCACGATGACAATGGATTCACAGCTTTCATGGAGGCTGCGTGGTATGGGAAAGAGAGGGCCTTGAGATTCCTGCATAGCAAAGGGGCAGATGTGAATATGGGGAGAGTTGTATGTGAGGAAAGAAGGAAACTCAATAAAGGAGGCGCAACAGCCTTGATGGATGCTTGCAGGGAGGGCCACATGTCAGTTGTAAAAGCTCTGGTCCAAGACATGAAAGCTGATCTGAACATCTGTGACAACCAAGATAGAAATGCCTTAATACATGCCCTCRGGAAGAACAGTCAAAAGAAACCAGAGACATCTGTCTCTATAGCACTGTTCCTGCTTGCCTGTGGCATTGATGTGAAGAGCAGAGATGAAAACGGGAAAACTGCCCTCATCCTGGCTGCTGAAGTGGAGAGCTTAGATTTGGTGAAGGCTTTATTGGAGAAGGGTGAAATAGATATTGAYGATGCAGATAATGAAGGCAACACAGCACTGGTGGTAGCTGTAACTAACAATAATTACAGCATAGCAGAACTGCTGTGTGAAAAAGGAGCAAGGACTGATGTTGGGAACCTTATTGATATTGCAAATAGGAAACGTGCTTCGAATCTGACAAAGCTGCTTCTGAAGCACAAGGCCAAGTTTGTTCCGAAACCACCTACAGACTGGGAGCCCAAGAGCAAGCGCTGGAGGGACCACCTGAAAAAGCTTTATGAAATATATCGCCCCATGATTGGCAAACTAAAGATATTTCAATACATTTACTATAAGATTCAGAAAACTTCCCAAGGCAGCATCTACCTAGGGCTCTATGGTGACACAGAGGTGGCTGTAGCAATAGGCCACTACAGTGATGCAGAGTTTGACAAACAGAAAAGATTCTTTGAACAGTGTGGCAACAGCAAGCATCTAGTGAAGGTCTTTCAGCACGAGAAGGCAAAAGGCTTGGTCTATTTGTGCTTCCCTCTCTGGGAGCAAAACCTTGAAGAGTACTTGCAAGCATCAGAAGGGGGAATGGATTGCAAAGACATTCTGAAGATGATCTTCCAGGCAGTGAGCGAATTGCACTTGCTAGGATTTGCTCACCAGGATCTGTGTCCCAGCAAATTTTTGATAGGTTATCTTTTAATTCCTCAGTGTTCTCCTCTTTTTGTCCTACAGCTTGTTTTCYGCAGCTCTTGTTTTTGCCTACACCTTAGAGGAGAAGGCATCTCATAGCTGTCTGTAAAATAGATACGGAGATATATATGAAGATGTGCAGACATCTTTATGTGGAATAAGTGTTTGGCATTAGCTCTCATGTTTAAGTGTAGATGTGTTCCCAGAGAGACATGGAGCAGTGGATAGAACAACATTACCTGTCTCGCTAGGTCTGCCTTCCGTTCCAGGGCTTTACAGGTAGACCAACCTACCATAGATCCCTGCAGAGATTTGCAACCTCCTTTTAAAGAAGGAACCATCCAGAAATCGGTGACAGGCTCTATTCGGGTTCTATATTGTTTGTTAACAGTGTCTTATTTCCTCAGATTTAAATGGCAACATTTACTTGGAGGATTTTGATAATCGAAGATTGAAGTTGATTGAAGGCGAAAAGAAACTTGTAAACACAGACCTAGAGGTAACTTCCCCCTGAATCAATGTATGCTTCAAGTTTCTGGCCATTCCTGAGGGTTTTTTTTTTTTTTTCCCTTTGCAAATGCCAAGGGAAAGCTTTTTGCATCCTCAGCTAAAAAAAAAAACCCTTGGTTTTTGGGAAGGCCTTTAACGCAACAGACAGAAGAACGACAGTAGTGAGGATGTCTAACAGCAAGCCCTGTGAGTACAGTTATGGGGCCTGCTATGCCTGTCTTTGTCYACACAGATTTACAGATGTCTGTGTTCATGTATATTTTTGTGCTTGTGCATGCCAGTAGTCCTGTGTGTATTTACATAGGCACACATTTTATTTCGGAATATTAATTTCTTTCATTTTTCAAGAAGCTTCATATATCCCACCTAAGTAGCGATCTATTTCTTTGCAGGCCCTTAGCAAGCTCGTGGTCTATGTTATAAGAAAAGGTAAGAAACCATTTAAGAAAATCAGTACCAAGGATTTGGCTGCAAATTCCCCTGATTATGAGGAAGCCTTGGACCTTGTGAAAAGCTTGGCATTGCATGATGAACGAGGCTTGGAAAATTTTATTAAACATCCCTTTTTCTGGAGCAAACAGATGTAAGTCCTGGGAGTGCAAAGGAAAAGTTTGGAAAGGAAAATTTGCCTGTAACTGTGGAAATGATGTTCTGTTGCAGCTAATGAAGCTTCTGGTTCTACAGCAGGTTCAATTTCCTGAAGGATTTATGGAAAAAAATCAAAGATTCCCCCTACTATGAGAATATTTTTAAGGACTTGAAAACTCCTAAATGCKCTGATTACTGGCGGTGGACTAGGAAGGTAATCTTTTGTCTTTGTGTTTTTATGGGGATTATGGCATAGGGTACAAAGTATTTCACAAGCTCTTTCTAAAAAACATATCTGGATAGAGGAGCTCTGTGTGTATACAGATAATTGGGGAAAACAAGTCTAAGTCATGTAAGCAAAACAGCATCAATCTCTTCAGAGTGGTGTCAAGGGGACTTCCATTGACAGCAGTGAAGCAATTTCCTAAAATGCTTGGTAGACATAATTCTGAAGTGCAGCAGCCCTCCCGCGTGGCCAAGGCACCAAAGGTCCTTGCTGTTCGTGTTGGGAGGAGAGCATGGAGCGCAGGAGAGATGGTCTTGTCACCCTCACAACTGTCCGCAAAACAGCACTGAGCAGCAGCACAARGGAGAGGATGAAGAGAGCACATAGGTAGCACCTATGACCACATTGCCTTGAAGGACAAGTGCCAGAGGGCCTTGGTCATATTAGCAGTACTCTTGGCTGACATGGTCTACAAGGTAGAGACGCGGATGCCACCAATGAATATAAAAGTGCAAAGTCTGCATTAGCTATGTGATTCCTCCTATCAAAATAAGTGACAGTGCTTATGCATGTGCACTCTTATGCAAGTACAACTGCATCCACCTTGCCAGGAGGTGGATGAACTGGAAACCTTCAAACGGTGAGATCATCCTGGAATAATAAGCCTTCATGCTGATGTCTTGATCTTGGGGCAGTATCACAGCTTTCATGGCCCTTTCTAAACACTAAAGCAGTTGGACCAAGTCTCCTGTATCCTGTTTGCCTTCCAGACGTGTTAATTTACTGTACTATGAGGACAGTCTTAATATGAATGTCAAATCTTCTATCATCTACTATGAATGGCAAACCAAGGGAAAAAGAATTTCTTGGAACTAGTAGTCTTTATGGCAAATGTCCTGCAAAGCACTCTTCTGTTCATGTTGGTAAACGTTTGAAAGTCACAAGCTCTATGAAAGCTGGTCTCTTCATAGAGAGCAGCTGCGGTGAGTGAAAGATGATGAGCTATTTTCATGATATTTGAAAGGTAGAGAATAATCTGCAATTTTTGTTACAGATTGATGCAGAGGTCCTGGAAATCATGCAACATCCTGAAGATAGAACATTCATTTATTATAATGGAATCAAAAATCTGCTGAGGTTCATCAGAAACCTGGATGAGCACCCAAAAGAAAGGTGAACATTCACTTTCCTGTCCCTGCCATAGCTATGTTCTGGGGACATCTGTATATGTGAGTGTCACCAAATTTGACAGTAAAACCTTGTTCAAAAGGTGGTTTTTCCTTTTCTAGAAGAGAGCATAAAAAAAGTCCTCAAACCCCACAAGATTAGACTTCTTGAAGCAAAACCTGGTTCCCAGATTATCACTTATAGTTACACAGCCTTTAAGCAGAACATTAATGTCCAGGGAGTTGGTGAGGGCTTCATTTCTGTGCTCTTGCCTTTCCAGAGGAATCTCCCTGTGGTGTGGAGAGCTGTCTGACAGCTAATGCCAGGTTTTAACTCTACAGCAGTGCTGCGAATATTTCCCTCCTGGGCTACAGTTCTTGTTGCAGGCTGGTGTTTTCTGCCACAGCTCCAGGAAGGCTTCTAGATCACTTTTGGATATTTGTGCTATTGCTTATGTTGAGGCCTCCTTGTATACCTTGCTGTTATTTTCAAAGAGCTTCTGTGTACTGGGGTGCTTCGAGATACAGATCAGGAAGCACCGGTCCTGTTAAGAGATCAAAATTCTTATTCTCACCATTTGGGTAGGACTAGACTTCCAAATTGCTGCCTGATTCTCCTTTGCTTGCAACCTTATAGTCGTGGGGGCTTTCATGCAAGRTAGACTATCTCTAACCACATAGGAGTGGCAAAAGTGGCACAGTATTGCCAATTGGAGGTGACTTCCACCAAGGCTGGCAACCACCATGACTGTTCAGTGAAGATGCAGATGGAGCTGTGGGAAGAGCAGAGCTCAGGAAGGCATAGCAAAGATGCAACTCATGGGTTTCTGAAAACATTYCCATGTTGCAGAAAGGCCCTGGAGCAGCTTTCCTCTTCTGAAAGGAACTAGGACATTCTTGAACTTTCCCTTTTGGATAAGCTTTAAAAATCCATTTTGTTTCTGTTCCATTTCAGGATCAGCGAAATAATAGGGGATCATGTTGACTATTTCTCGAAGCTTTTTCCAGCACTGACCATTGATGTCTACAACTACTTACGCAAGCATTCTGAATTCCGTCACCTTGCAAATATTCAGGACCATTCTCTACTGTAATATGTGTTGTTGCCTCATGTACCTTAGCCGATCCAATCATCTCTGTCTCCTTTTACTCCTTGTTTCTTCAGCTGTGGAAGAGTTGAAGCAGGTATGGGCATGGAAGGAGTGTAAGGACGGACGGAGGATGGGAGCTTATGCTACTGAAGCATCTCTTTTTAAAAAATATTTAGTGTAATAACTATAGACTTTGGAAAGGAACTGAGCCGAGGAACTCAGCCCAGATCCTCCTTGTCTCTATCACTTGAGGTTTATCTGCCTCTGAGGTGGAGATAAAGGCCCTGGTTCTTATGGAGAGGAGGCACATGAGGGACAGAGCCCTCATCCATATATAAATTGGAGGCAGGAGAAGATCCCAGAAAGGGCTCCTTCCTTCTGTACAGGATAAGCTCAGCACAGGGTCTTCACATGGTAGGGTCTACAAGGCAGGGCTATACATGAAAATTAGCTATCCCCAAAACATGGGTGTAGGGGKATCACTGTCCTCAGTCACTGGCAGAGCTGGTGCCTGTACAACATTCATAGTTACTCAGCTTAGTGTTTTAATATTGGAAACTGGATGATACAGACCTATTTTTGATATGTAGCTAGAATCTTTTGACATTCAATGCATGGACCCATTTATCCTTGGGTTTGTTTCTCAGCTTACAGCTACCTTTTTTTCACTCCGAGTTGCACAGTGATTGTATGTCATTTATGGAATTTTTTTTCAAGACTTGACTGGATTTTTTTTTAATGGAATTGTAAACTTACTCCATTATAGAACTGAATTTGGAATAAACTTTTCTGGAAAATTGACTCAATACACTGAAGAGGTTTCCCATTCCCTCTGTATAGAAAAAGTCAGTGTCTTGCAGCAGTGTGAAATACCCAAGAGCCTGGGATTTCTGGCCTTGCTGTGGAGGTGCCTCTTGGTTGTTTAAGCAAGGTAGTGGATAGTCTTGTTACTGCTGAGTTGCTTCTGGCTGATAGGAGGTTTGAAGGGGTGGAGAAAGGTGTTCAGAAGGATTTGGGGAAGGGGAAGCCAGTTTGCACATCAATATGCAAAATGCAACAAAAACTTGTTTAGATTGTAGGTGAGGTGTTGTCAGAGAAAGCACATCCAGCAGAATGATAACACTGCAGGGGAAAACAGGCTGTAAAATATCCCAGCTTCACCATCTGACTCTTTCCTCCTCTTGCTTATTGCTATTTATATTTTCCCTTTCCCTGCTGCCCTGTTTCTTTCAGGGCGAGTGCTGCAGTAGCAGATGTGAGCAGTGCTGCTTCTGCCCTCCCTTGAGGAGAGGTGAGGCTTTAGGCTGGGCTTATTCACCCTTTGGTCAAATGTCATGTTCCTGTTTGCTTCGACCTTTGCATCATCTTGTATCTCTGCTGCTTAACTAAAGGCTTGTGACACGGCAGCCTGGAAAGGTTGCAGAAAGTGCTTCCTGAAGGCAGAGAAAGCCCATAGAGTAAGGTTTTAGGATGTTAGAGAAACCCTAAATTGGGGAATGATTAAATTCATGGAGGCTATTTGTCTCTCTGGGACAACCAGGGTGCTAGAAATAATTTCTGGGGAGGTTTTCATGATGCAGTCTCTTTGTTCACAGAGGAAAAAAAAATACTMTAAAAAAAAAGTTGGGATTTTTGATCCTCCAGAAGAAARATATTATTAGTATGCAAATAAGGAACATTAAATCTTTTTTCTTTTTCTGATTCAAAGGCACCCGATGTCCTTGTAGGACGTCTTCTAGGATTTGGAAGCAGGTAAACAGCTTAAGTTACAAACGGGAAAGTTTCCAAGTGAAGGAGTGATTAGAGATAGTTACAAGGAAGGGCAGAGCCCTCCCTTTCAGATGAGGTCCCAAGGGCACTTTGGGTTTCTGCAGCTTCCTGGTGGCTTGGCAAAGCCAGTCTGCCTCCATTGCACACAGGAAAACGATGATGTGTGGTATGATGTGGTTAGTGAATACAGATTTTAAAACATGCCAGAGCCCTCAAATCAGGCATTTTGACTGGTCTCTTGGAGGCTGTGACAAGACTGCCATGGTTTGGCTTCCCTCAGGACACCTCAGCAGTAAATAGGTGCAAGGGGACCCTCCCAGCCTTCCCACCTGCAGCAGATACTTGGCTTCTGTAGCAAGTCTGTGGCGGGTGATGAGCTGAGACTGGTGTGAGCTCCTTTCRTCTCATCTGCACTGGGGTCTCTGGCGGCGCTGGAGCTGCTCTAGCACACTTAACCCTTGCCATTGCCAAGCTATGCTGTGCACAGACTTTATCTAAAGGAGCAGCGAGGGTACAAAGGTCTGGCCCAGGGACAAGCAGCACAGAGACATGCTCCTGGAATATGGTTTTGAGGCACAGAGGGTTGTGGTAGCAGAGGATTTCTCAGGTGTGTTACTGAGGAAAATACTCATGCAATGGCAGTGTTGCTGCGGACATGGCCATTTCTCAGGTGCAAGGATGAGCTTCAGTGYATCCTGACTGACTTCAGTCCATAGCTGGTTTCCATATGTTTCTCTAGACCCTTTGAGCTTTTCCATGCCTGAGAGACATTCTTTTTTAGCAAACACCTTCCTCTGGGCTGCTCAGAGCTAAGCAGATGCAATATGAACTACTGAAGCTTCCCTAGATGTGTGTTGGTATTGAGGGCCCTAGTCCTTTGACTAATCATGTACATCACCATCCTCTCATCTCCTGTGAACAGAAGTGSTGGGTTATTGGCACCAGTTTTTAGAAGTCAGGATGCAATGTCGGATTATTTTTTTTTCTCCCCTTGTTTCCTCCTATCAACCACTTCACTGACTGGATTTGGTGTCACCCATGGTACAAGCTCAAGAGGGCAGYAGGGCAGAGATGTCTTTAGTTATATCCTTGGTTGTACATTGTGGGGGCTGGCCAGCATCCTGCACAGACCCATCCAATTGTGTTATATTTTTAGAGGAGAATCACTGTTCCTCTGCCTCCCAGTGCTTGTGGCCATGTGAGCTGCGCTTGCAGTTATCTGTCTGTGTTGCAGGAGAGGAGATGCAGACATGCCAGGCATTTCTGGAGACTTTAATTTGAAGCTGAGAAGAACAAAAGGTGCAAACTTCCCAACACAGAGTGAAGGAAGGGAACTGTGAAAGCCCAGCTCCCTTCCCTAGAGCAGGACTAGAGCAGGAGATTCTGGTTTCTGCAGCTACCCACCCTTCTGCTTCTTGGGCAGCTTCTTTTTCTTCTGAGCCTTTGGCAGCAGGACCTGGATCCCGTGCAGCAGCGTGAACTGGATGATGGGGCAGTTGTCTGGTGAGGAGAAGCAGCGGAACAGTAAGGTCAGTAAGGAGATGGTCCCAGAGTACCCGCTCCCATGCTCTGCTCTCCAAAGCAACGACGCCTTCAACTCCCTTGGACGAGGCAGAGGGCATGGGGTGAGTTCTCCCTATGGAATTAAATGGTATTTGGAGAGATGAGGACACGTGTGTACCCAGCTGCCTCACATGCATGGATGTGTTTCCAGCCCTGCACAGTTTTGTGCCCTTTGGGATGGCTTCTCCCATGAGCAGCACTGGGCCCATATGYGTTAAATGCGGGATTTGGGTGATGCATCCAATCTCAGCAGTGAGCAGTCACTCCGCTTAGCATCATAAGGCCACAAATGGTGCCACAGTGACACCTGGCGACCAGCTGGAAGATGAAGTCCAGTGTGGCATCCAGTTAACTCTGTGGGGACCGCTCTCCCAGGCAAGAAGAGCAGGGCCATGGCCAGCTCTGTACAAAGAACCAGCCTCCAGCATAAGACAAAAGCAAGATATGGGCAATAAGATGTCTTTTCTGGAGCTGATAGATATTTTCTCCAGCATTTTTAATGCCTTACAAAGACAGYATAGTAACATAACCAATTTTGCCTAGATGAAAAGTAAGATTCTTAGATAAAGCTTTTTTGTCCAGGAAAATTTTCCAAGCGAATAGTGGTGCATGCATCAGTGCAGTCAGAAGCAACAGTTATTTTTTGGATTGCTTGTCGATTGGGTTTGCTTCTGGTGGAAATAGAGATGCTGAATTGGGGTAGGCGTGCAACTCCCGCAGCAGAAATAAGAGATCTGAGAGATTACACACGCCTTTCTGCGTAKTAGTCCAGAAGAAACTAATTAAGAATACAAGATATTAGGTAGAATGATAGCACTTAATACCACTTTCTTCGTACTTTTTTTTTCTCCAACTTAACATTCCTTAGTATGTTGAAAGTAAACAACCGGATAAGGAGAGGAAAATTCTTTTTCTTCAGATATTAGCGTCTCTTCTAACCAGTACATGTAGGATCTGCCAATTTACTCTCTAGTGAGCAGTCACTTCAAATCTAAAGTCACTTCAAATCTAAAGTCACTTCAAATCTAAAGAAACCTCTTCTCCTTCTAGCTGCTCGAAGCATCCCTGAAGTAATGCTGCTAAGCCTGACATTCCCCATTCTGACTAGCCTCTTCTTTTTCTGATCCATCTAATTCACAATCCGAAATATTGCTTGGCTACATTTCTGGTTTAGAGCATGAGTATTTTTAACTTGATTTTTAAAGTAAACAAGGGTTATGCAATTGTTCTTTGCTCATGAATTCTGCGCACTCACTTCCCCAATCTCCAAGGAAATATCTGAACCTATTGGGCAATTTTTGCCTGCCTTTGGCAGGATGGAATGTTTCCAAAGATGCTCCGTTCTCCACCAGACCTGTACCACATATAATCTCAAAGCTGTGTGAGGCTGCAGAGCACATGTCATGTTGCTTGGTCAGACAGTTGGCCAAAGTCRTGTTAGGGGGTGTGTTTAGAGGATTTCAGTGAAAATTCCTAACAGACCAAACTGGGGAAGGTAAGCTCAGGTATATTCCAACTCAATGGCTTATGTGGCTCTTCTCTGTGAACTGCTTCCCCCCATTTCCTTTCTTTGTGGAAACAGTCCCTAGACAGGAGTACTAGAACAACAGCTGGCTCATCAAGACTATCTCCTACAAGCAGTTTCTGCTGCATGAAAGAAACACCAAGCACAAACGAAGAAATAAAGCTGCTTCCAGCACTGGAAAGAGTTTAGCTCTTATAAGGGGATCCACAGCTRGAGTTTTTGTGGAGTTTGGATTCCAATAACTTTTGTGGGACTCCAGAAACTTAGGCCTGGAAAGCTCTGCTTTGGAAGGCCAAGACTGAGAACACAAATGCGGTGTAGGGGGAATGGGCACTCAGGTTACCTGTACTCTGGATGACAGATGATTTGGGGAAGGTTTTTTTAATGGGCGAAGAGCTTGGTGTTCTTTTTTTCTGGGAGACCCGAAAGCCTTTCATTGCCTTCCTGATGCAGAACCTGCGTAAGAAATACTAAAGTCAACGCCAGCAAAACTCTAAGCAGACACCTACAGCTGAGCTCCTCACRAGCATCTGATCTGCACCTACATTGTGTCCGAATATGCCGCCAGACGGAGAGGCTGGCACTCCCACAACCCCTGCCACTTCTATAAGGTGGGAGAGGTACCTTTTCCAGAAGTGCATCAGGATGGGGAAGATGACAACTGCAGCTCCATAGTACAGGTTGCGGTCCAGTATCTCCTTGGAAGATAAACTCCAGATTAACTCTTTCTGTGCTTCGGAAATGTTCACCTGGGCATGGAACAGACCTCACTTAACCAAAGCAGTTTATGGCACCCCCGGGACCCCAGATGTAGGTTGTTCTTCCTGACTGCATTGCATTTCAGGAGTGTCTAAGAGGAGACCTGATATGCTGATTTTCCCGAATAAAAGGGCTCATCCTGTGCTGCCCTTTCCAAAGGAAACTTGGCAGAGCCATGGCTATACCATGGCATGCACTGTGGTAAGTGGTGGCTGCAGTGGGGAAGGGGAAGAGGATCATGGTTCATCTGTGGATCAAAAGGAAT
The DNA here is from genome assembly GCF_003342845.1 of Nothoprocta perdicaria. Lineage (NCBI taxonomy): Eukaryota > Metazoa > Chordata > Aves > Tinamiformes > Tinamidae > Nothoprocta > Nothoprocta perdicaria. The sequence goes on along the minus strand of NW_020455553.1, from coordinate 573,547 downwards.
GAATTGTAGTGCAGGACTTGCCCTGCTCTGGCTTAGCTCTGGCTGCTCTCTTGCAAGGAGGTGAACTTGCTCTTTCTGCACCCATACATTTGCTCTGACTTAGTCTGCATTAAGTGTCAGAGCGGGTCTTGAGGTGGATGAGTTCCCTTCCCATAGAGTCCAGGCAGAAATCTCTAGTCCTTAGAGCACGTCCTGAATCTTCAGAGTATGTGTGACTAGGGCAGATTCAAACCTCTGCCCAGTTCCTCTTTCCCCACGTCTGCTGGCAGCTGCTCTGCAATGTTTTTGAGCAATGAACAGAGAGCAGCCTCCAGATTTCCTGGGTGGGTCCCAGCTTCTTACCCGCAGTTTAGGCGGAATGTCGGAGTCCAGGAAAACATTGCTGATGATGGTGACTTTATTTTTGAGAAAGGCAACTGCCTGATTTTGGTGCTTGCTGCAGTCTGCTATAGCTTTAGCTGCATCAGCCAGCTTGAAAAACCTGTGAAAAAATGCTCTTACTGCTAGGTTAGAGTGGTGAGCTTGCTTAGTTCAGTGTTTACTGGTTCAGAAAAAAGCAATTCATGAAATGTGGGACAGTTCAACAGGGGGGATGAAAACCACTTCCCTCTTCTATCACCCTCCCAGGCATAGCATTTGCCTATGGGATGTAATGTTTGCTCATCTTCAGGAAGGGAAGAGAATTCAAATCCAATCTCATGCTCATAGCTGAGTGCAAAAACTGCTAAACTCTTGTGCATTGGCCACAGCTTGCTTGTAAAAGCTTGCCACAGGACCAGAAGTGGTCAAAGGAGAAATGCCAAAATCCRCACGTCAAGAAAGGCTTAAGTAAGACATTAGATTGCTTGGGCCTGTTAAATTAGAGATGCTGTTAAGATACACAAACAGAAAGTCTTTCTGGTTGAACTAGAGGTCTCTTCAGGGCTATAGGGCAGGTGAACTCAAGCAAGTTAGATATAGATACCTAGGAGGRTGAGATTTTGATCATTTCTTATGCTGCAGGGTGATATTCAGATACAAGCCTTGCACAGAGGTGCTAATAGGGGTATAGGTGTGGCAGTGCAGACCTTAGTGTGTGCTAATGAATCACTGATCTGGGCTTTATCTCCTGCCATGGGACAGGCACTACCTGAAGGACAGGTTTGGGTTCCTGAGCCAAGGGAGACTTGGTAGCGCCTGATAAACCAGCAGAAGGTTTATCTTCTTGTTAAGAAGGACTTACTTGTCAATCTCCAGATAGAAGTGGAGGTCATTGACGAGGAAGTTGACAGTAATGAGACGGTTCTTAAAGAGACGACGTTTYACTAGTATCATGTCCTTGTCCTCTGGGATGTTGGCAGAGGTCGGGTGCAAGCAGCAATTGCCCGTGGTGCTGCTGTTCTGCGTCCCATTGATGGGCAAGTCTGAGAGGGGAGAAGAGCTGCTGTCCTGCTTCGTCCAGCACAGGGTTTGAAGTCAACTGGGCATTTGATTCTGAGGAATACTGATTTATTTTCTCATCCCATTTGTGCTTGCTTTTTCTACTTGCAAATAATTTCTTGAGGCTATCTCTACCTAGGAGGACTTCACACCCGCTGAGGTGCTCTATGTTCCCTGTTTTCAAGGAGGATGACCACAATAGATACACAAAGTCTGCCTAGGGTATTGGATAGACTATATCCTGCCTCCAACAGAGGCCACAAGCAGATAACTTGGGAAATGGAAAGGGAAGATATCTGTTACTTCTTCCATATACAATACCCTCTGATTCCCAAAAGTTTTATACCTATATTCTTGAGATAGTTGGGGTTTCTGTTTATCTAGCAGCTTTAATAGATTTCTCTTATACCAGCTTTTCCAGTCTTCTCTTAAACCTGCATAACATTTTGGGATCTATATTCTTTTGCAAATTACTCATAGGCCAGCTATCTCCTTTCATTTATTTGAAGCCTGTCTCACTGTAGCTTCACTTAGAGAGTCCTAGTTCTTGGGGAAGGGATGCAAATTGCTGCACATGTAGTACAGTGTGATGTGCAAGGGATGTGCGATGTGCGAGGATTGCACGGACTTAGGGAAATGAGGGGCAGGAGGACTGGCTCTAGCACCAGAAAGCAGCTGCAGTGCATGAATGTGTATACGTGTGATGTGAGAAATTCTGGGTGACATCTCCCGACTCCTGTGCCAAAGCATTGGTGTCCCTGGAGTGCCTAGAAGAGGTTGGCCACTTCTTTTCTAAGCTAGCGTTGGATGCTAGCACAGGGTCAGCCTAAACACCCACCTGCAGAACTACTCACCTATGAGAGAAAACCCCATTTTGTACCTCTTCTGCACCCTCTTTTGCATTCTCTGCTCACTTGGAGCAGATTCCTGCACAACAATATCAGTCTCTCCGAGACACCTGCTTTTCTGTTTCTCTATATGCCACCAGCAGAGGACATGGGGAGGAGAGATGAGTGATGGGCTTCCTCTGTTTACCTTTCCTAAGCTCAGGGCTGCCTTGGGGAAGGAGCAGAGTGGGGTGGCAGGAGTCTAGACATACTTTCCTTCCGATTTCGTACTTCCTTCCGGAGAAAGTCCTCAAATTCCTCACGGATTCTGTCATTTTTTATATCCCTCCGGAACTTGCAGATGCTCTTGACGCAGCTGCGAATGGCTTCCCAGGCCTTCCTCTGTGGAGATGCACACAGCCTGCATGAGCCCAAACCAGAGCCCAGGCCCTGCAGAGCTGGGGCACGATCGGTGGAGATGCAGCCTGCTCCCAGGGAGAGGGGGACTATGGTAAAGCCCTTCCTTCTCAGACTTGCTCCCATGAACTCCAACACCAGAGGTCAGTCCTGTGAGGGGGATTTGTAACCCAGCCACCAGCTTTGTGTTTTGGTATTGCTGGGTTTCCCTCAGGGCTTCCGGATTCTTGAGTTTCACAGCAGATATTGTGAATCAATTGGCAAGTCTTGAAGGAATCTAGTCACTTTTGTGCTTAGCAGCACTCCAGTCCTACACCAGAGCTCACAGGACTAAACATTATCTGTCTTTTTGCAACCCTCCAGGTGTCTAAGAGATTCTCCACACACCCTCCATTTAAGTGACTGACACTTGATTGACAACATCATCTTTCCTGCCTGGACAATAGCCCCAGCCTTCCGGGAGAGAGTCTTTCCTTACCAGCTCGTGTCTCTTGAAGTTCCTCATCCCATGCCGCAAAGGAACATGAGACTCGTGGGTATTGTCTGGGGGGAAGAGGTCCTGGTAGTCCATAAACCTGCCAGATAGGGGATCAGAGAAAACGTGAACAGCAGCCAGAAACACCAGCGGGACAGCGACTTTGGAAGTTGGTGAAAGGGCAGCTATGGCAGGGAACGGCCGAATCTCCAGACTTATGTGGTTTGAGGTGCCCCAGGATTTCTGCTCATGGAGGAGGCTTGGGATTGGGTTCCTTCCTTTAACCGCTGCTATTGCAGGCAGCATGTTTGGAAATATTCATCCTGCTTATCTGTAGCATGTCCCCTCCTCCAGCCCAGGACCCTGACACACAATGGCCAGGTTGGTCCTTAAGGGACAAAACCTGCTGCCCTTGAACAGGTAAATCCATCATCAGCTTCAATGGCAGGTACAGTAGTGTGAGAACCTGGCTCTGATCTGGCTGACACTTAACATGGTTCTAGGCAACATTCACTGCCTGTCACTTAGGGGGTCCTATAGGAAGAATGTGTTTGTTGGTCCCAGGGCAATCTAGGAACCTGTCTTGGGCAGGCCAAGCCAGGTGCTCACCATCGTTCTTCCATTGCTTTCTGGACAAAGGTCTGTGCTGTGATCAGCATGGCTGCGCTGACTACTTTGGCCTCCCTTACTTCTCCGATGATAGAAGCATAGCAGTCCAGCAGCTCCTCTGAAAGAGATGAGTAGTCACAGCCTCCCTGATGCTGCCACGAGAAAAAAAAGTCTTCCTATTTTTACGTCTGCAAGTAGTACCCTGCCCTGGCTCTGCCTGCTCTATCTGCTCTTTGCTGAACTTGGCTGTGTCATCCTTCTCCTTTCTACACCACGCTAATTGCACACTTCAGGAGGAGTGAAGCATCTAAAAGAGCATTTACAGGAGACAAGGCAGCTATTYCTACCACTGCAGAAATTTCAGCTTGCACTGCTTGAAAGACACTGTTGGAAGAATTAGACAGGCTTCCTAGAAATATAAGCGGCAGTGGGAGGTCTCGGCAAACGTGTACTCCATGGGACAGGGAAGGGAGGATTGGCAGGTACCTGAATCCCGTTCAGGGAAAAATGGACCCCAGCATGAGCAGAGTAAAGCACAGGAGGTAGGGTGCATACCAGCTGGGGTTTTGGCATGGAAGTAGAGTTTGACAGTGTTTTTAATGAGGATGCGCTGCTTCTGGGGGTTGGTCTCTGCGACCAACTTTTCCACAGCCAGCCAGAAGCGCAGTGGTCCATCTGTGTTGTTCTCCTTGAGGAAACTCCTGAAGAACTCCAAATGGGCAGGGTTGCGCAGTACCTCCATGAAGTGCCTAAAGGGGAGAATACACTGGGAGAAAATGCTCTCCGTGCTGCCAGTGCCCTGGGAAATAGCCAGGACTGACCTGTAGGCCTGTTTTTCCAGTGAAATACTCCTGAACATGACAGACATGTGTGTTCTTGTCTGGTACTAGCAAAGGCACTCACAGAAAATAGTAAAGACCTGTGTTACAAAATACCACACCTGGGTCTTACAGTTGGCTTCTCTAATACGACAACAGTGGTCTTCGGTGCATTTACTTTGGTTCTGCTCACAGGAAAAATCCTCTTCTTTCCATGTTTGAGGTGAAAAGCTGTTGGCACAGAACARATGACCACCTCCTCAGATCACCGCCAGAGATTGCACAAAACTGTTCTCATGGAAGAGGCTCCCCAAAGTCCAGGCTGTCTTCAGAGCCACCATGCTGATGTCTGCACGGTGAAGCCAGCTCAGGAGATGCTGGATGCTGTGGGAATTCTCTGCCTCTCTTTCGATTTCCTCAGTGCCTGCTTCAGAAAAGTCCTACCCTTCCCACCCTCTCTGGCTGGATTTACATCTTGAAGGACATGCCTTTCAAGAGTGGCTGGACCTCTCTCCTTCTGGAGACATTCTACCAACAGATGGGATGCAAGTGGGGAATTTCCCTSCTTGTCCCTCTCTCCTGAGGGTGTGCTGGAATACCTTCAAGTTGAGCCCATCCAAAGGCTCCAATTAGGAGCCCATCCTGGTTGTAGCTTTCCAAGACTCAACTCACCGAGTGATGGAAATTTTAGGCAGAAAAGCTTGTAATTCTCACTTAGCAGATCCATAGCCAGCAAGGGATTCTTAACAGCCAGCTCATCGAGTGTCATCTTCTGGAAATCTGTATAAGATAAAGGAGAGTAGAAGGGATGGGCCAATGTTTATTCCTCCTGCCTAAGCCCATCAGCACTTACTCGGAGTGCTATATTGTAATTACTGCTCACCCTTTCTTTTCCCCTTCTCTTTCCTATTCCCATTATTTATTAAAAACACTGCATTTCTCAGATATGACCAGAACTGACCCTACAAATTACCCAAAAGTTGCTACAGGTGGCAGCAGTCACTCTCTCTGCACTAGCAGACATCCAGAAATTTGATGTCAGGAAGATAATGGGGAAAACAAAACTGAAGTTTTACAGCAATGTGGTCAGCCCTAGGAGTCCCTGGAGCAGGTCAGGATGTGGACGAATGGTGACAACGGATGTTTCTGGCTTTGASTTTCATTCGCTTTGCTGTAGTTTATTTGACCTACTAACCAGGACTGGTGCAGAGACACCATATACTGCTTCTGATGCTGGAGAWCTCGGTCCCCAGGTCATTACCAAAGCTTGGATTACAGCTCATGGCTGCCAGATACTCTGTCCCAGACTGCTCCATGTTTCCCATTWACTGCCAATAAAACAGCCATGCACCAAAACTTCTATGTTAGTGACACTGGCTAATATTGTTTCATGAACTTATGCGTTGTCTGCCTGAGTCAGTCACAGCCCCAGCAGACATGGGGGGAGCTCAGATGCTCTTCTTACCAATTCTGCACACTGGAGGTTCCAGTTCCACCTGAATCGAGCCCCCTTTCCGGAGGTCCTGAGTGGCAACTAGTTGCCAGTGCTCAGAGGAGAGATTTTCCAAGTCCCTCATGCCATACAGTGCTTGGCTCAGCTTCAAGGATTCATTTATCCGCTTGACTAGGAGGATATGTCCATCTTTTCCAGCAGTGTGTTCTTGTGTCTTGCGCATCAGGAAACTGTTCTGTGGAGACTATGGCAAGAAGAGCAGAGGCTGATTACGCAGAGATGCACCCCATCTGAGGAACCACTCTGGCACTGCACTTGATAGCCTACCTGTATTTTGGGTGCCCTTTATATCACAGAAAAAAAACTCAAGCCTGAGCRTTTTCAGGGATCTCTAGTGCTAAGAGAGGCAGGCAGAGTTGAGGTGGTAGCCTCTTATGCCCTTTGAATTGGCTGCTTTCCCTGCAATGGGCTCTGGCCCTGGGGGGATCCCTCTCCTTCCTTGCTCCAGGCAGGCTCTGCTGCTGAGACCCTCCTGCAGGTTTTGGCCCTTCACCACTGGTGAGCACTTGGCACGACTCACCAAGCAGCGAGGTAAGAGCCACCGTTTTCTGACCGAGTTACATGCTGCTGAGAGCAAGCACCAAAAATAGCCCTGCTAAGCCCCTGAGCAGTTCCACTGCCATCAGAGCAGCGAAACCCACCATGAGCTTGGCCTAGGGCAAGGTGCCCTGCAGGCAGCATGGCCTCAGCACCTGCTGAAGTGCTAATTGCACTCCCAGACCCGATCTGTGCTCTGAGCAGCAATTTCCGTGCTAAGGGATGCTTAAAACCCTGGGCAGCTAATTAGCTTACAGCCAGGGGAATTTAGCAAAGCGGGGTCAGGAGCTGACAGATGCAAAGTGGCATTTCTGAAAGCGCTTATTTCTCACTRATTGAGATGCCTAGATCTCTCCCTAAGCCAGGTCTTTGGGCACTGACCCTGCCTAAYGCTGCTGTTTGTTTGGTGTGCAGATAGTATCTGCAGTGAGCAGAGCTGCCCTAGGAGGTTCTTCAGGGGCCCTGAGTGGGTGGGATGCCCTGGGGTTTCTGCATGTGAGGAGGTTTTGTGGTGCAAGGGTAGCATCTGGGTTGTTAAGAAGCATGAAACTGGATTTCTAGTGCTGGGAAGGGAGGTAGTTTGGAAGATGAGTACTTGCGTGACTGTTTCCTTAAACCTCTCCTTTACAATGTGGAAAAAACATGTGGAAAAGTTGAGTGAGATGGAATCACAGGCCAAAACGCTGTGTGCCCTCGTTCCTCCAGCACTGCTTCTCGGACYGGGCAGTACGCATGTGCGTCTGTCCATGAGTCAGACTTACAGCAGTATTTACTGTAGCCAAGGGAAAAAGGGGCCGAGTTTCTTCCCAGAAGTGTTCTGCTTCTAAGACTGTTATGATCCTGTGACACGGGACTGCGGTTGCTGAGCTATCGGAAGTTGTGTTGGAGGAACGTTGCTCCAGGGAGCTGGGAAAGGTTTACCCTTGCATGGCTCTCGTCTCCTTTTGAGATTCCAGTGGTTCCTGGGAATCCCTCTGCCCCCCACCATGTCCCCTTTACCATAAACCGAAGGAATGTCTCATCATCCTCAGCCAGAAATTCGTCGTAGAAGAACTTGAGCACCTGAGGAGGAGGAGGAGGAGGCAAGGTGGGTGATCAGGAGTGCAGCATGAGGCTGAGATGGGGCTCCTGCAGCCCCATTTCCCTCCTGCRGAACGGGGCTCTTCAGAGCTGCCCACCCGCCCAGGGAGGTGAAAAACAGGGATACACCTCCACCTGAGCACTGCCACTCTGTACCTTGCAAATCTCCTCCTGAGCTTTGAATATCCAGGGAGTGACCTCTCCAGAAGGCAGGCGGTCCTGCAAGTTCCTGAGGGTCCTCATCTCCAGCGGAAGAGGCTGAACGGAGCCTTTGTCCAGGTAAGTCTTGCGTATTCTCACCCCTATCAAATGGCGCAGCAGGAAACTACCYTCACCACTACAACCCAGCACCACACACAGGAAGTCCTCGAGGTCATGCCACAGGTCCAGGAGACAGACCTCCACGGACCGTTTCCTGCGCTTCAGGAACTCCCTGAAGGGCTGTCCTGCACAAGCTTCAGCACTCAGTGTCCATGCAAGGAAGCTTAAGGAGGAAGAGGCCTTGACCGGCCTTTTCAGGGCCAGTAGGGATGGCAGCCGGACAACTGGGGTAGAGAAACACATGTTGGAGAGCAATTGCTCTTCACCGAGCTCTTCCAGTTGAAGGAAGTACTCTGTAGTGGGGCAAAACCTTTTGGGAGAGATTTCTCCTCTGTGGACTCCAAAGGTCGTGTTTGAAGCATGATCAGACTGCTGAGAAATCAGTTCTGGAGTATCTTCATCCAGGTATGATTTCTCCATGTCTGATCCAAACATACTCCTGCCTGGCCCTGGCTTTCTTTGTAATCGCTCCTCAAAACTCATTTCTTGACTCAAAAACACCTCCTGGGTGCCTCTTTCTTCTTTGGTGAGAGTCCAGATCTCCTCTTTGGCCTTCTTGCTGCAGTAGGGTCCTGATGAAGCCTGGCTCTTTTTAATATGCATTATAAACAGTTCATTAAAAGAGCCAGTGGGCTCCTGTGAGTCAGCCTGTAATCGCTCCCGATACTCCTGCAGAAGAGGCCAGCATGATTCCTCCTTCTCCATGCTCAGCTTGCAGTGAATGAAGAAGTTAGGGAGCCAGTAATTCTGAATCTTAAGCAGGGCCAGTGTCTGCATCTTGCTCAGGGTCTCCCTCCCGGTGCTGGTGGGCTGCGTGCGCCAGTCTGCKCTTTCCTGCACTGAAATGGACACAGAGGAACATGCATGGACCCATCCAGACCTGTTCGTGCCACTGGAGCTCCCCAACCAAGCTGTATGGGTGATGACACCTCACTTCTGCAAGGGAGCTGTAGGAAACTTAGGAGCAGCCAGAATAAGGTCAGAACCACTGGAAAGGCACAGCTCACCACTGGCTCTGATGCTTCTTACCGATGGGTGTCCTGCAGAGGGTGAGAACTTTGGAGCCTTCCCGCAGGTGCGTGGCCTTCAGCGCGTGCAGCAAGGACAGGTAGAGCTTCCTCTGTGTYGCATTTGACTTATCGAGCCCCAGGATCCTTTCAGTCATGAGCCAGAATTTAGTTAGCTCTTCCCCTGTGGATCAGAAAGACAGAGTGAGGTGGTGAGAGGGAGTGCCTGGAAGCCTTGCTGATTAGGAAAGTATCCTGTGTTTTAAAGCACAGGGAAGGAAGCTGAGGGAGCAATGCAGAGAAGAACCAGGGCAGYCTTGCTGTACGTGAGTGGCAGCTCTGCTGTTGGTTTGTCTTCCAGAGCAGTGTTCAAGGTAGCATTTTCTCACGTCTCACCAGTGCTTACCCAGCCCACCAGCTCTGTGCTTGTGTCCCGCTGGGGCGGCCACCAGCAGCTGCCCCGTGCCCACCTGCCAGTCCTTGGACAAAGGCTCGGAAGCGCCACATGCCCCGGCTCCCGCTGATGCACTTTTCGAGCAGCCACTGGTCAGCGCTCTGCCAGTTCAGCAGCTTTGCTGTGGAAGAGAGAGTGCAAAGCACGGTGTCACACGGGTGCACACGGGGACAGCCCCTGGGCAAGTCCTCCAGCCTCACCAGCATTCTYTGGTGCCCCCAGCACAGCCTCCACTGCTGGAGGGAGCAGTGCTATAAGCCAGGAGCCCAGGGAGACAAGTGGAAATGGCAGTTTTGGACAGGGTTGTGGTTATAAGGTACAGTGGGACCTGCTCATGCCCGTGATAACTTGCCCAGCTACTCCATCCTGCCTCTTCCCCTTGCAAATTTCCATCTGTTTTGTCTGCACTTGGGACTCCCTCTGAGACACCTTCATCCTCATGGTAAATCCAGCTGAAGAAGCAGCAGCAATGTATCCAGAAAAAGCAATGGAGCAAGCCTTTGGGCCTTGATAAATTTCTTCTTTTCCTGAAATGACTTGCTGAGTCTAAGCCTTTGCATAATACTGTAGCTCAATACAAAGCATGTAACCATGCTTGAGTTTCAGCAAGGACTTTCAGGGCTAAGTCTCTGAGTATGAGTCAGGGTTTCTGTTTGTGGGACAGCCCATAGGGTAGGTCAGCAGGGTGTTTTGCCAGCATTGGGCATACCTTAACAAGAGGGACACAATCCAGGGAAGCGCTGGAGCTGTGGGTACCTTGCCTGCCAGCAAACTGAAAAAGCCATAAACCCAGCTTCCCACCGGTAAATACCATCTGATAGTACCATGTATGGACTTCAAGTACTGAAAAGATGAGCTGAATTTGAGCTGAAATCCTGTTCTACTCATGAAGAGATTGGAGGGGACTGCAGCAAATGTGCAGGGCCACAGTCTTCCAGCCCCGCCGAGCAGCACGGCCGCCCCGTGGCTCCCATTTCCTCAGCGCCGCTATGACTCACCTGCCTCCTCCGACCGAACGAAACCGAGGAGCTTCTGGCAGAGGACGAAGTGGAGGCACAAGCTGGATCTGCAGAAGTGAGGCAGCCGGTGCTTCTCCAACCAAGCCAGCAAGCCCGGAAGGCTGGGATCCTGCGTGGCACCCCGAGGGGAGGAAGAGGAGGCTGTGAGAAAGGAGCCATCTCTTGCCCAAGGATTAGGGGGGTGAGTAATGGGCTCGTGCCACGGCGGGAAGCAGGTAGGCAAGGTGCCCTGTTGCTAAACAGTAGTGCAAGACGTCCCCTGCACTGGAGAAAGATGGGCATGTTAGAGCTGTTGCTTCTGCCACATGCCCRTGAGGCTGGATTGCTGCCTCTCCCCTCTCCTGCCTCCTTCCTCATCCCTCCTCTCTCCCCGCAGGATCCCTGCCCCGCAAAACGGGTATCTTCTCACCAGGTAGCTCGGTAGCTCTGGCCAGAGGTCCCACTGGCCAGTGCCGCTGATGTAAATGGGTGTCTGGCCAAAAATCTGTGCCAAAAGAAAAGAGAAGAACTGAAAGAGATGAAGGTTGCCAGGGGAGCCTAGATTCCAGCTGCTCTAGCTAGTCCCCTGTGAGGAAAAGGGCATCGTCTTCCCCTTTTTGACTTTTTAGACCCCTGCTACCTCTTGCAAGCTGAGTGTCTCTGATTCTTCTGGTTTACCAGCCTCAAAGTGGTGTATTCCCTTATTTCCTGGGGCCTGTAACTTTCCTCTTCATGGAAGCCTGAAAATCTACCTGAGAAAAGTTCAGAAAGGTCCTGGGCTTTATTGTGAGTAGGAAACTTACAGGGAGGTTCAGAAATGTGTTGAAGAAGTCGACGAACACATCATCTTGCAGCAGAGCCCCCATGTTCGTAGAGGCTATGGTTGCTAGGGGAGGAAGAGAAAATTACCTGGGGTCTGTTGCCAGGCATGACAAAACATGTGAACGAGAAGAACAGTTTTGAGAGGCTGGAATAGCTTTAGAAGACACGTGGTGTGGGTTTGTGCTCTGCATGCAAGGGAATTGGATCTGAGGCAGCCCCTGAAATGCTTTTGCTCAGACTGCCTCAGCTCCAGGCTTTGCTCCACTGTAAGCCAGAGGGTGCCCAAGAGGATTATTTAGAAAATGTAAAGCCATTCTCTCGGAGAAACATCAGTGGGACAGCATAAATAAGGCACTGTGGCTGGGAGGAGATGGAGCTGTGCTCCAGAGCCCAGGAGCAAGCGTGAGGAGGAAATGGTTGCTGTGCTTTGATGCAGCTACTCTAGCCCCTCTCTCTTGGTGTGCTGATATCCTGAAAGCTCCTCTTCAAGTGGCACTAAGCTCCTACAAACCACCACACATTACTAGGCTGGAGGCAGGCTGTGGTTCTGGTTACAGTGACAGTGACTCGCTGAAGACAACCTGTCTACTCAGGATCCCAAAGTCAGCATTAGTAGTACCCAAGACTTTCCATATTAGTAGTACCCAAGACTTCCCATTATCCTGTGAAGTTTGGTTCATTACTGAGTGATGGGGTGAAAGGGAGCTGATGGGCATGCCAAGGCTGCAGACTACTGGTGGAAGGATGACTTGAACCTTGAAGATATCTATTTTGGTGAAGGCACAGAGCACAGCTGTGTCATTGACAGGACGTAGCTTTCCAAACCTAGGACTTGACTTTTCCCTGCTGGGATGGGCTAGGAGAAGTCAAAATGTCCAGAAAAGGTAACTCACCGGTGGCTGTCATGTTGCTGTGCCCAAGGGACCGGCCTTCAGAGAGCATGTTCTAGAGCGCAGTTCTGCTTTGTGACATGCTTGTCCCACTGCTGCCACGCTCCGTGGAGGCACAGCATCCTGGTCCCTTCCTCTCCGCAGCGCACGCTTGGCTGTCCTTCCGGTGGGTYCTCAATTAAATGTCTCATCTCTTTAACTACCAGACCTTAGCATGCTTAGGCAGTCCCAAATGATGGCTTTTCTTCAACACATAATGATTTGGGCAACCTTCTGTGTCTTCAAATCAGGTTCTTGGTGACACCTTGTGATGGTGTGTAGTTAGCGTCAGTGTGTTTGCTTAGGTGAAGACCAAAGTTTCCCAGGAGACACTTTTGTCCAGTGTGCCCTGGACAAGAGAAACCCTAGTTCCCTCTTGGGTTGTCCTGATTCAGCTTGTCTGGGACCAAGAGCCCTAACCTTAGGGAGTCCAGCAGGAAGAGGGGAAAAGAACAGCATCTTTCCCTTTCAATCAGTGATGACCTCTTTCCTCGCTTGAGTAAGGAATCTGCTCCCCATGGGGATATTTGATTCTCCTGATTTGTCATGCTGTGGTGTCAGATCTGGCGGTGATGCTGCAGCAAGCTGGAGAGACGCAGGGCATGTGAGCAAGGAGCTGTCCCCAGCGCTGTGTTGCAGACTAACGTGTGAATTCTAGATGCAGTAGCTGGACTCAAGTCTATGTGGAGAAGAAGTGGCACTTGGCCGGGTTGGGGGGAGAAAGAGTCAAATCAGGAGGAGCCTGGTGAGATACCAGACTCCAGCCTGTAACCAGAGCATTGGAAAAAGCAGGCAAAGGATGAGACCCCAACAGTCCTCGTCTTGCCTTGATTGTGCATAAAACCAGAGCAGGTCGGGCTCTATCTGTGCTCGGATGTTGGTGCCCCAACCCAGGCTGTGTGCAGCAAGGCTGATGCCCCTGACATTTGCCTTGGAGTGGCCACCTGACTCCAGGACCACTGGTGCCCTCGGGGCACCTTGAGGGGAGGTCTGGCCATTAACAAAATGCACCCTCGTTTTGTGACCGTCASGAGCTACTACTGTCACTATAATCACCATCCCTGCAGTGAGCTCGCCCTGGCTATTTCAACTGCTGTGTGCGGTGGTTCCTTAGGATCTTCTAAGATCACGGGTATCTCCTGCGTGGCCCTGTCCTGACTCTCACGCTGAAAATGCTCCCTGCACCTTGTCACGGCGCCGAGGGGCCGGCGACACCTCACGAGGTGGCGCTGTCAAATCAGGAATGCAAAGCTGTCCCCAGAAACGGGTCTGCACAGCAACCCGCTTGGTCTCGCTTTGGGTGTTGCAGCAGATGGGTTAGTGACTCGACAGGCACAATTAATACCGGGACAGCTTCTTTCCAGGGTGGATAATCCTGCCTCATCCTCCTGAGTGAGAAATGAGGTGCAGCCTCTGGTTTTATAGTTGTCCCTTGGTAGACATCAGCACGTCTTGCGGATGAATCACAGAGATGATGTCAGGAGCCCTTATATGCCTGCATATGTCCATCCTGTGCCCATGAGGACAGCCAGGCTCTCTAGCTTCTCCTCGGGGATGTCCTCCTCTGGAGGAGCCCAGAATACAGGGGCACCTGCTAAAGGGACACCTGCTAAAGAATTATTCAGAATAAATCTGAACGAGATCCTCAGAGACCCGTGTAGGTCCAATGTGGCTCTGGAGCTGCGCGGGGTTCCACYGGGAGTGGATGCAGGTTGTGCTCCAGGAAAGGTGGACGTGGTTGCCATGGAAATGTGCAGGGCCATTTCCATACAGCCTCTCCTGGAGCTGAGGCCGCCCAGCATGACCTGGGGCCCGCCACCTTCACAGCCATCCCAGCGCTTGCACTGTCTTCTCATAGAGCTGTAGGCTAGCCCTTGACCAGCTCTGGCCCAAGGACAGGCTCTCTTGGGAAAAGCCATCCAGGGCTTTTGTCTCCTCTCCTTTCCTGGCTCCCTGTTTCTGTTCTTTCTGCATTTTTAGCTTTTTCTATTAGCCATGGCTTATCTCCGGGACAGCTTTCAGCAGAGGCACCAGAGATGGCTGTAGCTTCTGAGAGGTTGATGGCTATTTGAAAAAAAAGGAAACGGGCATGTGAGCAAAGACCAGATTTAGTAGGTGGCTTGGAGAGGGGCTCGGAGCAGCCAGACTCTTTGTACACACAGATAAGGACACCATTGCAACACCACTCACATCACACGTGCTTCATTCCCCTTCTGACACAGCCCAAGCCACCAGCCCTGCCGCTTGCGGCCCTGCCCACCCGCATTGGCCATGGAGCCACCACCATCATGGGCCAACTCCATTGGCCAACAGGCGCTTCCTCGCTGCTGACCCTCCTCACGCTGGCGGGGTTGTGGGGTGGACACAACTGGTCTTCTTAGTCTTGCCCAACACAACCTGGCGCTGCTCCCCGCGGAGGYGAAGTCCAAGGCTGCCCAGACGTGAGGTCAGAGGGGCCTGGCTGCAGCGCCCGATGACGGAGCCGCACGTCCTCCACGCTCGCGCCTGCCCTCACGTCCCACTGGCCATCCTCCCGTACATCCTATGCCAGGACTAGCCTGTTGCACTCCTCTGCAACGGCCAGGCCGTAAAACCTGATGTTGGTTGGGCATGAGGTTCATGCACCCCAGGGTGCTCTCGTGCAAGACACCTCTAGGACTGTGACGAGTATGTGATGACACGAGTAGTGCTGGAAAGGGGCAGGAGCCTTTCTGGGATGACAGCAGCTTAAACTGTGCTTGTACAAGGCCTTAGGTTTGTACTTTAGCTTTTCCTATCAATATCTTTCTTAAATATGACAGGATTTCTTCGAGTCATTTTAATGCTTGGTTTACTGGGCATGTAAAACTCGCTTGGCTCAGCAAGGACACTTCCCTAGAAGTATCTGTAACCCTGTTCAAAGTTCCTGCATCTTCCTTGCCTGGCAGCTACCATGAGCATCTGACCCTTCGCATTACGTAGCAATTACCTGTGTTAATTGCCAGACTCTGATTCTACCACTGGGCCCACTTGTTAGGGCGTTATTTCTGCACCCTKCCATACTAAGCTGCGAGGAGTATTTAGGCTGAAGTTAATCTGCCAGCCACAGTTAATAAGGCCCTGACCTAGCTGGGATCATATTTAGCAGCATGAATAATACTAATAAGAAAGGGGGAAAAAATTGCCAATGCAGAGCGTGACCAATTGCCAACTGTGAGGGAAAGGCATGTGCTTAGCAGTCCCTAGGATATTCTCCACCCTTGTTCAGAGCAATCAGGGCCAACCAATTTCTCAGTCTCAAATCCCCGATCTCGGCTGCTGTTCTCATCTTCCAGCTTCCCCAGACGCTTCTGAAGGACAGCACGTGCTCTCCTTGCTGAGGACTCGCTGCTTCTGCAAAAGCTCTTCCTGCATGCCCAGCAGAGCCTGCAAGAGGTAGGTTGGGGCTGCAGGGCTGCTTGGGGATGGGCTCTGAGCTGGTTACTCCCATGTCCTCTCTGCAAAGGGGCCATCCCATTCATGGGAAGGCCATGGGGTGGCACGGGCGGACAGCGAGGTGTGCAGGGCTGTCCCTTTCTGTTATAGGCACACATGGGCGTCTGGGCACAGTGATCCCCACCAACTTGCCATCAAACACACAATGGGTATGAGGCCACCGATGGGGAGAGAAAGGCCTGGAAAGGGAGGGTTTCTGGCCTCTCAAGGCCTTCCTGGAGGCTTGGGTCTTGCACTTTTAAATCCCCTAAAGGCAGCATTTCCCCATATTGCAACCGAGTGGCTGCGGAGGACCCTTCCTTTAGCATGCATATCTGAACATTTGTATTTAATTAGCTTTCCCAAACTGTCCCTCTCCCCAGTGCAGGTAACCACCAGCCCGCTCTGCCTTTGCAAGCCCTCCGGTGACCTGCGCTCAGCTACCCTTGGCCCTGGCAGCGCCTTCAAAGGGAGCGCGCGATGGGCCCTCTGCGGAGCCTGCAATGTTTGCTCGCTTATCGGGCGAGCTGGCATCGCCCCTCTGCCTTGGGGGGTTTCGTCAGCCTCCTGCGGCGCTCGTGGGGAGACCAGGCGGCCACTGCCACTTGCCCAAGGTCAGTCCGCGCCGCACTGATGTTCCGTTTGCCATGCAGCGAGCTCCCCGGCCGGCCTCGTTCGGGAGCTCTAGCGCTGGGCTGTTGACGGGGCAACTTATTAATTGAGAGCTTTGCTCTTCTTGCTGGGGCATTAGGCTAATTTCCTAAATCTTGCTGGCTGGGGCTATGGCGGGCTGCGTCTCCAGGTCATGCACCCAGGGCTCGCTGACCCACTCGGCTCACCAGATGCTTTTCAGCCCTCGCAATTCCTGCAGGATATAAGCGGAGCTGGAGGGAAGTGTCCGGATGGGTGAACAGAGGTGTTCCCACAAATGAATAGCAGGAGGAAAGGAAAGCAAGGGCCAGTTGGGACTCGCCCCTGGAGTGCCGACACATTGTCTTCTGCTGGCTGGATGCACGCGTGGAGCGAGGGCTTTGAAGGCCACTTTAAATGCGCTCCTGGGAGGTGTCACCTGCTGGCATTGTGCCTTATCCAGTTCCCTGATGAAGTTTTTGTCTCGCCGCAGGCTGACGACAATGCRGGTCACGGGAACATGCAGCTGAGGGAAGGGACAGGCTGATCCCGGTTCCCAAAAAAAAAAAAGTCCTGCAGCCTGCAGGAGGAGGAGGAGGGGAAAGCAGGACAGTAAACAAGAGCCCTGCAAGGAGAGGACTCTTCTTCCCGAGCAGCTTCCCGGGAGAGGGCGCTGGCCCCCGAGCAGCAGGGCCAGGCTCTTCTCCGCTGTCTCGTAAACATGTTGTGCCGGACAAGCTGGACTAGGAGCCTCAGCCCCGAAACCTTTCCCAGCGGCTAGGGGTCTCCTAGGGTTTTTTTTTCCCAGCCGGTGTGTGTGTGACAGGCAGAGCAGGGACATGGACAGAGGGTTGTGCGCTGTCTTTGCCCTCAGGGCCCTCCAGAGCCCCATGGGCAAAAGAAAAGGTCCCTGACCCCACGACAAGAATAGCACGAGGGACACCCTGCACCAAAGCGACTTGCCCCTGTAAACGCCCTCGGCTTGTTTGTAGCCAGTTCTGGTGGCCAAAGTTTCTTAGAAAGTTGTAGGTACCACATTTCCAAGAAACCAGAGATATCAGAGCTGTCAGTGTCCCGATTAAACCCTCTCAGCAAAGCTGGACAGAGCTTTACACAGCTCAGAGCTTGACAGTCCCCCTTTACAGGAGTTATTTTGCTGCTGGGTCTCCCTGGACAGCTTATAACTGACGAGGACTCAGCAGCAGATCCTTCTTATCTTCTTCTGCTAAGCAGCTAGATCCAGGTGACCACAGCTTAACTTGCTCTGTACCTGGGCTTCTATTTCTGCTTAGTGTCCCAGGCCAATTTCCATGGGTAAAACACAGGAGGCGTTAATTCAGGAGGCTACATGAGGGACCAAGGYGTGGGCAGGCATGAGGGACAAAACAGCCTCCCTCAAGGAAGGAGGGATCCCATACAAGAAGGATTCAGTCACCTCAYGCTTGCCACCCCAGGTGTCCATAGTGGGGGCACTTTACTCCCCTCCCAGRGCAATTTTTGGGGTGCTGGCTGTTTCTGCACCTGCTTGGCAGCCCCAAAGGCTGTAAGTCCCTGTGTGCTCCTCYGGGGTGTTTCTGTAACTGAAAACGTGGCTTTATCATAGAGTGCAGGAACTGGGATGTCACTTGGGGCTCTGCCTTGCCTAAGTAATCGTAGAGGTGAAGAGCAATTGGAAATCACCTCCATCCTGGGCTGCTGTAAGGTGCTGGYGAAGAACGAGCCTGGTTCTGCCCACAGGGAGGGATGGGCAGTAAATCATGACAAGTCCTTAGTCAGCAGTTACACCACCTCCTCCTGCCCGTGTGTCCATCTCTCCCTGGATGCTTCTTCCCTGGGCTGCGTGCACTGAGGAGGATTGGGTGCCCAAGCTCTGGTTTCGAGGAGGGCCAGAAATTTTGGTGTCACCCCCCAAGACTGATGTGGGGACGGGATCTTTTGCAGGACACTCGTGTGGGGTGGCACATGCTTGCGGGGGGTGGATATAGGTGCATGTAGGCACATGCACAGACACGGCAGCTCCTTCTGCTGCCTCTGGCATCTGTATCCTGCCCCTTAGGTGCAAGGTGGGAAGTGAAACAGGCTGAACAGGACAGGGGATGGCAGAGAGAGCTCCGGGGGTGGAAAAGTACTGGGCAGTCCCTATATTTTCCTGGGTGCTCCTTGCTCTCTGTGTGCCTCCCGGGCGGGTGCTTTGRGACCCGCTGCAGAGCTGGGAAATTTCCCCTCCTATGCACTGTCTCT
The DNA here is from genome assembly GCF_003342845.1 of Nothoprocta perdicaria. Lineage (NCBI taxonomy): Eukaryota > Metazoa > Chordata > Aves > Tinamiformes > Tinamidae > Nothoprocta > Nothoprocta perdicaria. The sequence goes on along the minus strand of NW_020455553.1, from coordinate 554,997 downwards.
TAGAGCAAGGGGCTCAGCTGCAAGTCCAGGTGCTGGAGCCTCTTCCCTGCTTCAAGATAAAAACAGGCTCCTTGCAGGCTCTGCCTGTTCCCCCTCCCCAAAACCCAGGCGTAAACACCGAGGGGGACTCCGCTTTCTCTCTCTCTTCCGCTGCCCTGTTTATCCAGGGCGACTTATTTTCATGCCTGGGAGTTATGCAAAGGCAGCTGCTAATGTAAACGCTGCGGAAAGCCCTGGATTGGATCCCATCTCGGAACAGTTCCGAGAACTAATGAGAGGAGGGATTTGGGGGGGGGGTAAAAAAGAGGGGAAAAATCCCCTCTTTTCTCCCTGCCTGCTGCTGGCGTGTGCCTGCCTCACCACAGGCTGTCCCGAGGAGGGATGTGAGACCCTCTTCCCTCCCAAGCCCTTGGCAAGCTCTGTTGCCCAGTTCACGGCAGAAAAAGCTGCTTCCTAGCTGTGCTGCTGGGGCAAAGCCGGAGGCAACGCAGCCCCCCAGCCGCCCCCTGCCCGGCCACCCCCAGGAAGAGCCCTTGGCCAGAGGGTGCTTGGGGAGCACTCGGCGGGAACCCAGGCTCGTGGGTGCGGAGGCAAGCGGGTACCTCGTGCAGTGGGCCCCCAAACTGGGTGGGTGGGTGGCCACCGGGCGCAGTGGGCACGCAGCCCGCCAGGGCGGGGGGCTGCCCCCGCAGGGGGGTCAGGGCCGCGGGCAGCGCGGCGCGGCGCGAGGAGTTAATCCCCGCTCGCTGCTTGTTTTCTCGCCCGGGCGGCCGGGGCGGAGGCGGCGCCGCTTGTTTTTCCGCGCGGCCCCCCGAGCCCCCCTCCCGCGGGCGGCCCCGCTGCAGCCCCGGGGCGCGGGGCCGGGCCGGGCCGGCCCAATGGGGGCGGCGGGGCCGGCGCTGCCGCCCCGTTAAAGGCGCGGGCGGGCGCGGCGGAGGGGAGCCGGGCTGGGAGCCCTGCGCCGAGCGGAGCCCCCCACGGAGCAGGTAGCGGGGCGGCCCCGGGGGGGGKGTCTGTGCATGGGTGGGGGTGCCGGGGGCGCTCCACCGCTGCCCGGGTCGTTTCGGGTGTTTCCCAGCTCGCGGAGGGACCTTCTGGGGGAAACCTCCGGCCTCGCTGCGCCGGGGAGCGCAGCTCTGTTTTGCTCCTCTGCTGTGCGGGTGTTTTTGTTTTGCTTTCTTGTTCTTAAATRTAAGGCTCGCTGGCGGTTGGGTTGGAGGTTCCCCTTTTGTAGGGGAGACAGAACGTGCAGCTGTCCGAGGGGCAGTGGTGCCAGGCACGATGGGGAGCACCCCCCTGCCAGGAGGGCACGTGGGGTGGCATGACCAGCCTGTCCAAGGGGACAGTGAGAGGATGTCGCGGCACTTGATTTCCACATCATTCCGTAATTCCCAGGTGCTCGCATTTGTGAGCTCCTTGCAGATGCCAGTGACCCACAGCTGGCACAGTCCAGCCCCCCCTTGGAAAGTCTGGGCTGTTGTGGGTCTCCCCACCTGGGATGGAGCTCCTTCATCCTCCCTAAGCCAGGACAGTTCCCACTAGGATCGCTCTCGCTTCCCTTCACCTCTGCTTGCACTCCCCTCTGCTCCGTGTCTGCCTTTCTGTCTTGCATAACCTCCCACCACCTGATCTGCAAAGGCAGTTTGGGGTGGTGAGCCCCCCTGCTGAAGCCCAAGTATTGAGAAAAAGCCCCAGCTAATCTGTCCTGGATGCTCGCCCTGCTCTGGAGGGACGGTGAGCACAGGGGTGTGCAGGAGGTGAAAAGTTCAGCAGAGGCTGAGAAGCTGTTTTGAAGTCTGCTGCTCGGTGGATAAGACCCAATTTGTAYCCTTGCCAAAGCAGTTCACGAGCAGGAGGCTGGCTGTTAACGGGAGGCTCTAGGGATTGCTGTAGGAGCAAGGTTTTCCTAGCTGTCCCTGCGGTACAGTCGGTGTCTTAGGGTGACCTGTTGTGTTTTGTGTGTGTAGATGGGATCCCTGCAGAAYGGGTCGGTGAAGGACGCGTCCAGGTCTGTGGTGGAGCAATCTTGTCCTCCTGAGTGAATGGGGCGAAAATCTTGTAGCTCATGGCTGGGGTCTTGTGTCCTCTCTGCAGGTATCCTCCTGTCCACTCTGCAACCATGGCCACCTCAGCGAGCTCGCACTTGAGCAAAGCCATCAAGCACATGTACATGAAGCTGCCACAAGGCGAGAAGGTGCAGGCCATGTACATCTGGATCGACGGCACCGGGGAGCACCTTCGCTGCAAAACCCGCACACTGGACCACGAGCCCAAGAGCCTTGAAGGTGAGGGGACAGGTGCAGGATTTGTAGCTCCTTGCCCARGAGCTGTAGGCCTGCAGAGGCCACCTGGGATGCCACCAAGGGATGCCACCTTCACAGGGGATGCGCAACAGGGGATGCTGCCTGATGTACACCTTCAGGGGCACCAGGGGGATGGTTTCTGAGGAGGAAGAGGGCAGTGTGGGTAGATGAAAGAGAGTAGATGTGGGTTGGAGAAGAGGTGAAGATACCCCTTCTCACCCCCTTCCTTCAGCTGTCACTTGTCTTGGCTCTTCGGGACAGGGAGCAGGGGGGACATTCCCAAGTTCCCAGATGCGGTGGTTAAATGAGCTGCTGGGTGTTGGGAGCCCAGCCCGGGTGTTGCACTGGCTGTGCCCGCTCTGGAGGGGCTGTTGGCAGGGAATCCGCAGCCCATTGACTCTCAAGTGCTCGTTTTGGCCGGAAGTAGTTTGGCAGAAGAAAGTGCAAGGGAAAGAATGGAGCTATCCGGTGTAATTAAGAGCTTGTGTCCCTCAGAACAAACAGTCCCAGCTTACACAATAATAGCATTAGGATTTTCCCCAGGTTGCCATGGTGCTGGCTGGAGACAGTTATGAAATGAAAATACTGTGCACGACTGAGCAGAATTATCTCTCTTTTTTTTTTTTTCTTTCTTTTTTATTCTTTCCCTTTTCCCTCTAAGGGAGTGGTTGGCACAGCTCCTTTTGCAATCTTTGATTCCCTTCCTCCTGCTCTCCTCTGAGGGTATGGAGGAGATAAGGTTGCTTGGGTAGAGTTCACCACCACTCTGGCTACGCTTCGACTTGGTGGCCAGCGGGGAGGAGTGGGCAAGGAGGCCGTGAATCCGGTGCCGCCTCCTTGCAGACTCTACTGGGCTGCATGGCCCCTCTAAATGAGCCTCAGCTTGCGTGGCCTCACATGCGATTTTGCTGGGATTAAACCTGTGGTGGCCTGTTCTTGAGGTGCACTTGCCTGTCTGTAGTGTTGAGTGGTGGTAGGAGCCCGTCACCCTTTTGGTCCAGGACCTTGGTTTACAGCATCTCTTTCCCCTCTCCAGACCTCCCCGAGTGGAATTTCGATGGCTCCAGCACTTTCCAGGCCGAAGGCTCCAACAGCGACATGTACCTGCGACCTGCTGCCATGTTCCGGGACCCTTTCCGCAAGGACCCAAACAAGCTAGTTCTCTGTGAGGTCTTCAAATACAACCGCCAGTCAGCAGGTGAGTGGACTCTCCCTTCTCCAGGTGGTGGTGGTGTTTCTGAGGAGGGGGAAGCTGTTGGCAGAAGAAGGGAAAACAAGAGACCTGTCCAAATGCTGCTTGTGCCCTTGGTGTCATGGCAAGATGTGCCATCATGCACCATGGCAAGATGTCAAGGCAAGATATTAAATGCTGCCTTGAAAATAAAATGCGAGTGCTAGTGGTGGAGAAAGGCTTGGGCTTAGGATGTTTTTCTCCACTAACACTACTGGGACCCAGATTGTAAATAGGGGCGATAAATGAAGGCAGAGAGTAGAGATGGCTCCTGGGCAGATCACCTAGGGCCTGAGCCCCAGTTGGGTAAAGCAGGTACTTAGGGAGTGGATCCCTCTGCTCTGGGCTATGAAGAAGACACTAATGAGCCTTGTGCCCCTTTTCCTTTCTAGAGACAAATCTCCGACACACCTGCAGGCGGATTATGGATATGGTGTCCAACCAGCACCCCTGGTTTGGGATGGAGCAAGAGTACACTCTTCTGGGGACAGATGGGCATCCCTTTGGCTGGCCTTCCAATGGCTTCCCTGGACCCCAAGGTAACTTTCCAGGAGTTGGTAGCAAGACCAGTCAGAAATACTGAATGCTGTTTTGTAATCCTTGTGAAATAGCTGAAAYGTTTTAAAGCTGCTGAGAGATCCAAGGTGTTTCTAGAACTGTAGGTCTCCAGTAGCAAGCAGGATGTTGGCTAAAACTAACCCACGAGATTAAGATTGTCATGCACAGCCTAGGATGATGAAAGGCTGCATTCAAATGTTCTGTTCAGTTTGTGGGTTTGCAGATGACAAACTCTTGCACAAAGTTACAGAGCGTAAGTTCGGGCTACTAGAAGGGCTTTCCCTCCATCACTGTGCTATTCTTCTGTTTCCGTGAAAAATGACTTCTGGGGCTTTTCCATTTACCCTGAAACTTTGGAGAGTTTTATGTGCAGTCTTCACTGAATTTGATACTTTCTTCCTATTGGAAACTCATGTTCCCTATGCTTTCCGTCTGTGCYGTTGCAGGTCCATACTACTGTGGTGTAGGGGCTGACAAAGCCTATGGCAGGGACATTGTGGAGGCCCACTACCGAGCATGCCTTTATGCTGGGGTGAAAATCGGCGGAACCAACGCAGAAGTGATGCCAGCTCAGGTAAACTATTCTAGATGTTTTGTGGAACCAGATAGTACAGAATACGTGCAGCAGGAGATTTGCTGCCTGCTTTGGGGTGTGTGACAACACGCACCTTGCTGCCTATGTCCTCACTGCTGAGCCCCTGCTTGTTCCTTCTTGCAGTGGGAGTTCCAGGTGGGTCCATGTGAAGGGATTGAGATGGGCGATCACCTCTGGATTGCGCGCTTCATCCTCCATCGAGTGTGTGAAGACTTTGGAGTCATTGTGTCCTTCGATCCCAAGCCCATCCCTGGGAACTGGAATGGTGCTGGCTGCCACACCAACTTCAGCACCAAGAGCATGAGGGAAGAGGGAGGTCTCAAGTAAGCATTTTTTTTTTTTTTTTTGAGCTGATCAATTCACTGGGAGCAAGCTGGGTAGGAGCAAGCCTTTTGAAGAGCTTTGACCAAGGGAAATGTCACTTTGCATTATTCATGAGCTTTTTCATTCCTGAGGAGCTCTGGATTGCACGCTGTGTGGTTGTCCATCCCCTTCTCCTGCCCCCTTTCCTTCATATTGGTGCTGGATGGGAAATTCAGCCAGCAGTACAGCTCTGTGCGTGCTGGTGGAAGTATGGATGGACAAGCTGCAGCTATACTTCGCAGGTTGTCTAGCTCTGGACCTACCACTGCTGGTCATGGGYTAGGGAACTTTAATCTTAAAGAAAGATCTATGCCAAGCTTAAATCATGATGAAAGAGCATTTATGGTAACAAATGCTCTTGGTCAGGTTGGATGCAAATGCTGCATTCCTTAAACATGAAGATTCTGGAAACTTGAACCCAAGTTGTTAGGTTTTGTTGGGATTAATGTGTTGAGTAGCTTGTAGCACATAAGGYTTCATCATGAAGTGACTTGTGGGAGAAGGATGAACTTTTGCTTGGACACTCAATCCAGTGTGACCCAGGTATTACTTTCAAATGCTTACCATGTTTTTTTCTCTCTTCCTTGTCTCCTTTGTAGGCACATTGAAGAGGCCATTGAGAAGCTGGGCAAGCGTCACCAGTACCACATCCGTGCCTATGACCCCAAAGGGGGACTGGATAACGCCAGGCGCCTGACAGGCTTCCATGAGACCTCCAGCATCCACGAGTTCTCTGCTGGTGTGGCCAATCGCGGCGCCAGCATCCGCATCCCCAGGAACGTGGGCCATGAGAAGAAGGGCTACTTCGAGGACCGCCGGCCTTCTGCCAACTGTGATCCGTACGCTGTGACGGAGGCCCTTGTCCGCACGTGTCTCCTCAACGAAACCGGAGATGAGCCTTTTGAGTACAAGAACTAAGCGGACTGTGCCTACAGACACCGCCTTCCCCCCACACTTCCCGCGCCCCTAAACGTCCCTTCTAGATGTAATTCTGAGGGCACAAGATGCCACGTTTCGTGTCCCAATAACTCTTGTTGTCTTGGGGTGGGGGAGGAGGGAGAGTTTAGTTTTATCAATGTCTGTTTGTCATTGACYCTTCAAAAGACAAGAGGAGGAGAGGGTGTTAGAAAACTTTTAACCACTGTTTTTTGTTTTTTTTTCRTCTAATTCATCTGTACATCTGACGGGGATCCACTGGCTTCCAGGGACAGACCACACACAAGCAAAAAGTGGGCAGACAAGTGAAAAAGCTGCAGTTGTCACTGGCTTCCCTAAAAGTCATGTTTGGATGTTAGCCTCATTGCTGGCCCTTCAAGATTAGGGCCCTCCTGAGGGGAAGAGCTGTGATGGAGCCCCGTTCTCCCACCTGCATGGTGTGATGGAGGAATTTTTCATGTCTGGCCACCTTAAGGTTTCCAGAAATCTTCTAGCGTTGAGCTCAGCCTAGGAGCATTTGGAAGAACTCCTTGTTCTGTCTCTGGAAGTCAACTGATCTCCTGCTCGTAACACAGAGTGAAGTAGTATTTTTCTATTTAAATATAAAAACAAAAAAAAAATATATATGAAAGTGTTTTCTTTAAAAACAGAAAAAAAAGAATGATGATGTTCCAATGACTTGGCCAGCTAGAGCAGGCAGGGTTCCTGAGGTTGCTGTTGGAGGGCCTCCAGGTAGGACTGAGGGTGAGCTTGGAGGGCTCAGTGCAGGAGAGCTGGATGAGGATTTTTGGCATGGCATGCAGTTTGCAAGAAGCCGGTTCCCAGACTTGGGAATCCAGCACTAACGTTTATCAGTGAAAGTTGAGCGGCCGTGAACTGCTCAACTGTGTATATCGAAACAAGGACGGTGTTCTGAACTGTGAGTTGGCTGGTCAACTTAACCATGTTCTGAACGGAGCTGTGGTTTTACCTTTCCAGYGGGGTTAGCATGTCACTGAAGCAGGGCTTTTGGTAAAGAAACAAGTTTTAGATTTTTTTTTTCTTTTATTTGTTACGTTCTTAGTTTCTCAAACTGAATGGTTTTACAGAGACCATCAATGTTACAGTGGTGTGCTGGCTCTCAGACTGCCTGCCATCCAGCCACAACCGTGCTCGTGAGAATGGACAAGCTATCAGCCTTCCCAGCCAGCCCCTGGCACTTCCSAGCTAATGCCAGGGGCTTTAAATGTTTTGGGATTTTATACTTGGGTATCTTAGATGGTGCCAGTTATTCCGTTGCATTTGGACTTCTTCAGAATAGTTTTTTATATATATATAATAAAAAAGAGAGAACAAAACCTTAATTCTGCCTTCCTCCTCTGTGATTCATTTTGGCAATTTCTTTATGTGTTTTCTTGACTAGCTGAAGAGAGTTTGACCTTGATACTCTGTGCGCTTTGGCTTTCCATTTATTTTTCCTGAAGAATGCCATGTATGCTTTCCAGCAAAAAATGGGAGCTTTCTAGGTAGAAGGTTTTCTTCTTTTCTTTTTTCTTTTTTTTCTTCTTTTTTTTCTTTTTTATTTTTATGTGGCTTTTTTGGTGTGTGGGTGTGTGCRTGGGTGGGTAGGTGTTCATTTGGCTTTTTGCATGCCATGGTTGAGCTGTGCCTGGACTGGGATTCTTTTGGTTGGGGAAAGAGGTCTGGCTTGCAGAGCTGCAGCCCACGACTTGCACGTTCAGGCCAGATGTTTGTGTACCTTCATGTGCTCTTCAGCACTAGCGTCCCAGGGAGCACCAGACCCCCAGAGAACAAAACATCATCAGCTTTCATGAAAACTAGAGCTGGATAGAGAAGGGCTCTTCTGAACCTCTGTTCTTGAAGGGCTCCCTAGGCTTGTGGTCCCACCAGCAGGCTGGAGCCAGAAACACAAGTGCTGAGCCCAGTTCCTGCTGAGCATCCTTAAGCACAGTTATTAGCATCTGGCTCCTCCCCGGATGCTGTCAGCAAGTCGGGGAGTGTGTTTAATTAATAGCCTGCTGTGGCTTTGGTTAGGAAGGGGCAGAAGCAAAGCAGACACCAAGTCCTTCCCATGCCCACAGAGACAAGTGGAGTCGTGTGTGTGTGTCCTCCCAGTGAGCTGCCTGGAGGGTGCTCTCCTCCAGGCTGGCTATCGATGTGAGGATGGGAGCAGGCTGACATCCCCTGTTTCTTCGCTTGCTTTGAATATAAATTTACGATAGGTGCTGGAAGATAAATGGTATCTCTTGTTCTCGGCTTGAAAAAAGACATTTATGCATTCACTTCACAATTAGCCAATTAAAATGCAGCCTGAAACAATGAATATTGTGCTGTAAAATGGCGCTTCAAGCGAATATTAACAAATCTAAAAATGGGAATGCTGAATTGGAAAAAAAATCTAAAAAAAAGAAAAACTCCTTTCCTTTAGAACTGTCTTTCTCCCTCTTGCCTAAACTTCATGGCCAAAACCTACTTTGCAGATACCTAAACATTTTCTCCTAATCACACAGGGTGGAAAAGTGAGCTCTTGCACCCTGGAGATACTGAGACTCAGAAGCTGAATCTACTGCTAATGTAATTATATAGAAAGTTTTGACTTTTAATCTAAGCCTCCTAGGAGGAAGCAGAGGAAGAAAGTCCTTTTTTTCCTATGTATTTTGAGGACATGGGAATAAACAATGATACAGAAATAGTCATTGTACAGAAGAAAATGCAAGTATMAGCCCCAAGGGCTTGCTAGGCACGTCAGTGTGCCGGGGAACCGCTGACTGCCCTGAATGAAGCAGTCAAAATAGCACCGTTTTTTTGAAGTGCTTGTGGTTGCATTCCCTTTTAATCAAATACCTTCTTATGAGACCAGGCTGCTCCAAAATGCTTAAAAGATTYGTTAACAGGCCAGGATTCCTCCCCTCCCCCAGAGCTGAATTTTAAGGCAATGAAAACAAGATTGGCCCCAGCTCACTTCACATGGAGCCTGCAGCGTCTTTTAGCACTTGGCTGTGCCAGCCCAATTACCTTGGGCATGCGAGGCTCTCTTCCTGAAAAGCCTTGTGAAGCAGGGAAGCCCGGCTGGGTTTCTCCTGACCTTTTACAATTTCACAGTCCCTACAATTGCTTGGTATCTACATGCTCATCTCCCGTTTTCTGTGTATGTGTTTCTATACAGCTATTGGATGTCTCTATATCTATCATTTGGGGCAAATTAGCCTTCATTTCTCTGTACAGTCTCAGCTCCTAGCTGTGACCTGAACAGACTTTTTTGAGGAGATGCAAGCTGACCTCAGGTGGATAAAATTTTGCTGAGCTGTCTTCTGGATGATGTTTCTTGGGGAAGGAGAGGCACTCCTYGCTGTCAGTAGACAAAACAGTTTTTATTTTTCCAGATGGACCATGAGGGCATTTCTTTGGGGGACCTTGGCTGAGTGCTGTGAGTCAGGGGTCTTTGGAGAGCATCTGTGTGGTCCTGGCCTTGACCACAGCCTGTAACATCATGGTGGCATCAGCTCCTGATGTCCAGTTTAAAAACAAGCCACTTGGAGCTTTGAGAGCCCATAAAAACTTGTAATAACACTGCTCGGTTGTGAATGCATGGCTGCAAGACTGAGCCTGATGTTATCAGAGCAAACCTGCCTCGTTATGTTCAAATGCATCCTGGGGGTCCTGCAGCTCATCTGACTGCTCCTTCTCCCCGTGAACGCACAAAACCTTCCCTAGATGGAATTATAAACACCTAGATTAGCTGCTGTGCTTCCAGCCTGGAAGTGCTCAGCCAAATAAACAGACCTGCTCAAACCCATAAAACTCTCTGGACACCTCTGAACTTGTGTGACTTGTGTGACCATGTGGAGCTGGTTTCCCAGCCCCAGCTGGGATTAACTCTTACCGATCTGTGCTGTTGCAGACCGGTGTGGAGCAGGAGGAGAGGGGCCAGTGATCTTGCCCTTCTTGAAGGAAGGAAAAGCACATGGTGCCTGGCGAGGGGACGCAGATCGAGTGTGGCAGCTTGGCCTTTAAGGATGTCAATAATTCCACTTCAGTTGAGCCAGGATTTCATCCTACCTGTTCAGTAAGCTGCACTGGAGACACCCACTTGGGAGACAAGTGTGCTTGGTGGGAGCTCTTGGAAGGGCAGGGGAAGAGATTTTCTTAGGACTGTATGGCAAGTGTGCACTGGTGTGCTAGCCACCTTGTCTGGCTACTCCAGCCACCTGGTTGCAGAGCCCAGACCCGCGGTGACCAAGACCATCAAGAAGTCACCTCTGCACATCAGGGATTCCTCTGTCTTCCTCCGACCTCTTAAGAAGTCATCAGCCATGTACGTGCAGGGACCTAGCACTGGCGCTTGTGGCTTCTAAATCAAGTCCTGAGAGTGTTCCTGCATTCAGTGACTCAGACCAGAGTTATTCTGAGGGGTAGCTGGGCCAGCACTCATGGCAAAGCAGTGGAATCAGCCTTGGGTTATGCCGGGTCCCCTCTGCCCGAGGAGCGGGAATCACGAGTGTGTATCATTGGCATGGACCTGTTTGGACCACTTGGGACCCCATAAAGAGGCAAATCCACTTAGGTTAAGTTTCAGAGAGACAATTAGCTTTCTCAAGGTCATGTGCAGAGTGGGGGGGTGGCTATTAGTCACCAAGTGATGTCACTCGTTTGGCCCATTTGGATGCTTAAATGCATCACTTCTTAATTGTCCAGTTCACAGACAAATGATGGTGATCTAATCTCCTTGTGACTTTGCTCTGACCTAGTGGGGAGACGTACAGGGACTGTGCTTATCTCTTGTGCAATGAACATGCAGGAGAACTTGCAGAAAAAGGGTCTGGGCAGCCCCAGGCTCATCACTCTCCATTGTTTCTAGGGTTTTCTTCCCTACTGGATGAAAACACAGGCTGGGAACTTTCCTGGTTGCTTCTGGAGGTSTCTGGACCTGTGTTTGGACCTGGAGCTGGGTGCTTCTTGTACGTAGCCCCCCAGACCTTGAGGCTTTATGCTCCCACACCCTTGGCCAAGGCACTGAAATGATGCCCCCAGACAATCCCCTCTTCTGAAGAAGCAGAGCCTGCAAATCACTTAAAGTCCCTCGCTCCTGAGYACTACTTTCTTTTCCATGTGGTTTCTGGCACTGGGATGAGGCACTGCTCTTTCATGGCCAGTCCTTTGCTTTCCTGGGGCCAGGGGCCCTTTTCCCGATGGAGACGCCCATGTGGGAGATGCTCTTCAGGCGCTCTTGCTGGGCAGCAGAGATAAGCCTTGGCTCTTTGCCAGCATAAACCGTTCTCTCTGAGAAGGTGATCAAAGCAGTTACAGGCTGGCCTGTACATGGTGGAGCCAGCAGAAACCTGAGTGCTGACCCAGAGCTGCGTGTGGGGACCGGCCCATGGGCTGGGGCAGGTGACATGGGTCAGGAGGCGTTTTGGGGACAGGAGCATTCGTTCTTCTTTGCTTTCCCCAGCTCTGTTGAATTTCTGCAGTTTCTGGCTTTGGAGAGAAATCCAAAGAGTTGCCATCAGCAAATATCAGTAGGAACCTGCCCAAGTGTAGAAGAACCCAGGAGAAGAGGTGGAAATTGGAGAAAAGCCGTGTTTTGCAATGGAGGCAATGAACATCAGGGCTTTTTGCCATCTTGTAGGACAACCAGGCTTTTTCCCTCTCCTAAGCCCTCTTCACTTCTTGCTTTTCCCATGGTCTTTCTTTCTCCTGCAGGATGGTACCAGAGTGCACGGGGTGCAGGGGGTTGCTCAAGCTTCACCCTGCAGAGCAGAACCCCATCAGAAATCCAGTCTGTGTCGGGGATGTTTTTCCCCCTGGCTCCAWCCTGGCCTGCTGACAGGCTGGCACCGCCAGGCTGTGGTGCTTTCATAAGCTGCATTATGTAACCTGTGTCTTGAGTGGGGACGCGGTGCCAACTCGGAATCCGTGGCGGGAAGGAGCCGCATTCCTCTCTTGCTGGGTTTAATCCCTGCCTGGTTTGCTGGGAGGAACTGGAGCGCTGCGCCGAGGATTTTAATCTCTTGCCCCAGGTGGAACCAGCTCGTCTGTGCAGAGTCAACAGGCTGTGCCCTCTCTGCGAGCTCTGGGTGCCCGGGGAGCTGGCCCGGGCATGCACACCATGCCTCGGGGACCTTCCTCTCCTTCCCTCTTTGGTGACCTCTCCGTGTCCTGCGGTTTGGGCCCTCCCAGGGTGCCCAAGTGCCACCTCTACCACCCCTTGTCACACCAGAACCCAAGARCTGGAGGACCTGGAGCAGCCTGGGGCATCCTTTGAAGGACCAGCCGGTGTAGGGGGCATGGGACAGCAGTGTCTGCTTGGCAGAAGGTTGGTCCCTGGCAGCCTGAGCTCCTTGCACTCAGGGCCAAGGAGCTTCTGGACCTGTTATGATTCATAGGCTGCACAGGTTCACAAGCAGAGGTCCTCTCGCCCCTCCCCATTCGGGTTTTAATGACATTGCCTGCACTAACTCCTTGATTTGTGTTTCTAGGTCCTGTGGATGAATGAGGCACAAAACTCTGGAATCATTCCTGGCAGCTTTCCCTAGTGCCATGCATGCTGTTAAAATGAGAATTATTAATTAAATCCAGTGTTATGTTGCTTGCTTCTCATCGCAAAGCTGTTTGATGCTGGTGGCTTGCAGAGATGTTGAGCAGCTGTCCAAATTGTCCAGCTGCTTCTGTCCTGAGCTTGGCTTTGGCCAAAATRCCTAAAATAGTGGGAAAGGGAGAGGATCGGATGCTCCTCCCTGCCTGAGCAGCAGAACCTGTAGGATTCTGGGGAGCAAGTTGGCATGCAGATATCTAGTAACCTAAAATGCTAGGAGTTCTGGTCAACACTTGCTTCACCCACAAAAAYGTGACTGTCCAACCCTCTCCTTGTACAGGGGACCCCGAGCAAGCCCAGTTTGACATGGGGAGAACTGTGCCCAGCATGATGTTGTGAGGATGCCATCCGTCTTTAGGAAGGCTGCCTTGGGACAGCTGGGCTTGGCTTGTCCCTGAAGCTGCGAGGCTTCAGCTGGCTGGATCACTGCAAGCTATGTGCTTGCTCCCAAACGCAAGATATTTTCAGACAATTTTCCATGCAGGCAGATAACACATGCAGGGTGATTAAACAGCTCCATTTTTCCATCTCTCCTTGTGCTCGGAGTTCTTCACCCATTCTTTAAAACGCTCTCACTRTAGCATGGCTTGGCCTTCTGGCAAATAGTGGTGCCAGAAATCAGCAAATGACACCGTAACTGTTGCTGCAGACATATGAGGAAACATATGGGGAAGCATTTTATTAAGAGATTATTTTGGCATGGAACCTTTTTTTTYCCCTACTTTTGTTTTGTCTTGTCTCTCTAAGATGAATAAACTTTCTCAGAGCTGGGGTTATATCCCATGCGCCAGGGCAGGAGCCTGGGATAGTCCATGCACAGTGATTTGTGCCCATATAACATCCTAAAGGTTTGTGGGATGCTGACATGGAAATGTCCTGGTCAAACTGAAGTGTTTTATCTCGGTCATCAGGTCTGTGCTCCAATGTGGAGCAAGAAGAGAGATGGGAACTATGGTATCTAATTCTCAAAGCTTCTACCTCATAAACCTGACTCATACTGGCCTCCCCACGTAGGGACAGTGTAGCTCAGAAAAGCTGTGGGATGAAGGGCCATAGCCAGGGTCCTGCAGAAGGTTTCTACGTGTGATGGAGAGCAGCAGAGGTTGACTGCAACCTGTGCTGCTGTGCAGATCTCTGCATGCAGGTATCCTGGTCCTGGCGCTGTAGGAGCTAAAGTGCTCTGAGTCACTTCTGGAAGCTATCACAACGGCCCCAAAGTACTTGAGATGGGTTTGGCTGGAGACTTTGAGCCTGCACATGGGTAGCCACGAGTCTATATGGCTTCTTCCTAGAAAAAAGCCAGCAGCTGGTGTCTGTGTTGCATCCTTTAAACGGATAGCCTGGCCTTACAGTGGGAGCTCATGCTGTGGAAGATCACCTAGCTTGAGTGCTGGTACTTGATGAGCTGAGCTCAATAGAACAAAATCTTGAGGCAAACAGATGGGGCAAGAGAAAGGTCCAATGCACCAAAAGTCGTGATCCCAGGTAGCCTCTGCACAGCCTTGCAGGTTACCAGGTTCCCCAAGAGCTGGGGCTGAGCTTGGTTGCTTCCAAAGCACCCATGCAAACAGTGTATGCCCTGGGATCATGGGACATCTTGGGTGGGAGCTGGAAATAGCCTCAGACAAAGAGCTCTTGGATGCCCAGAGACTTTCCCTGCTCATCCTCCTATCCAGTTGGTGGAAACTGTTCAAATGAAATCTAAAGCAAACACAGCAGTACTTGTCTTTTCTCTTTGTCATAAAGAATGGCAGGCTTTTAATTTTTTTTCTGCATGCTATTTAAGCAGCAGCTGTATTTCACCCAGCTGGCTGTGCTTTGGGAGGGGATCAAGTGTTCTTAGCCAGATCTGCGGCTGGTAGAAATTGGTGTAATTCTGTTTGAGCTCAGTACTAAGCTGCTTTGTATYGGCTTTGAATCGGGTTCCTGGTTTGGCAAGGGCAAGGATCTGGGGAATGTTTGTGKAGGAAATGCTCTTGGTGCAGGTGAGACAGCAGTGCAAGCTACGAGCAGAGCGTAGCATGGAGAGGTCTCTGCGTGGAGAGGTCTCTGAGCACTTGCTGTCGGGTAGCCCCTTTCTGCAGCACGCAAAACAAAACTGCCGTGAGACTGCTGTGCGGAGAGGACGGTTGGAGGCTGCCTATGCATGCAGAAAGACCAGGATGCCAAAACRGCCAGCCCTTCTGGGAAGTGTTAGCAGCACCATGTACTTGTCCCGGGGGAAGCTGTGCTGCCTTTGCCAGGTACCTCAAGGCAGGCGCCAGCCGTTCCCCCGGGTTTGGGAACGGCTTGTTTTGAATGTCGGGAGCAGATAAAGCTGGAGCAGATGTGCCCGTGTCACTGCTCACCCGTCACCCCAGCACGGGCAGTCGCTATTCCTGTTCTGCAGGCCATGGGTCGCCTCCTTCGGCAGCACTTGGCTTAGCCTGGAGGCACCAGCACTTCTTGGTGGTAGGGAGCTCTGTCTGCCTTTTGTCTCAGCTCTGTTGTCCTGCCCATGGCAAGCACTGCTTCGGCAGAAAGCAACGTGGAGCCACCACAAGCTGGTGAGGCTCACCTGAGAATATGCCCTGCAGCCAGAACGTGCCCATGGACCAGCAGCTGTGCACCTCGTGCAGCAACGTTGCTCTATGCCCTGGACTCGGATATGTTCCTTGATGTTCACCTTTGCTCTYTCTGTTTGCTAAAGGGCAGCTCAGTGTGGAAAACGGAACCAAGAAAAGCAATGAGGAGGCCATGGGGGACTGGAGAAGGCTGGAGGGCATCAGGAGCCAGGAGAGAAGGAACATGCTCAGATGACAGTGCTTTTCTTTCTTTCTTTTTTTTTTCTTTTTTTAATGTAGGTCACTTCTTATATTCTGGTAATGAGGAAATAATGCTTCTTTCCTCTATAAGAAAGCCCCGTGGTTTTTTTTTTTCTTTTTTTTCCCTTTTTTTTAGTTTTTCTTCTTTGTGCACTGGGACTGTTCCTTGGGAACAAGTCCAAGGTGCCCTTGATGCAGCACTGAGCAGCATGGCAAGGGGAAAGAGTGACTTGTGTAGCAGCCAGGGTGTAGGTGGCAGGACCAACTGCCCCTTCGCAGCCTGTGAAGGGGAAGAGCAGCTTGTGTGCTTTCACGAGCTTGCCTTCCATGAGCTGAAAATGAGACAAATGCACTGAACAAATCATGCCCCTGGATGGCTTTTCTGCATGACTTGGTTTGTCTTTACTAGAAATTATGTGAGGTTTATTTCATTACACATCTCCAGGTTTGCTTGGGTACGCTGGGTTTGCAGTTCATTTGCATGGGTGCGCTTTTCCTGCGCTGTTGACATCTGCTGCTCTCAGATTGCTTTCCAGCCATTAAACCCTCTGTGGCAAGAGAGAATCCAAGGAGGGGGAGACACCTCATTAATTTTTACACCGCCTTGCATCCTTCCCATCTCTTTCCTCTTGCGAAGACAAGGAGGAATATTGTTTTGCTCACCCGAGGGGCAAATGGGATGCTGTTTAATAGCCCACCACCACGTAGCACAGCTGCTGCCATCAGGAGCTGTGCTTGGCTGTCACTGCACGGCACTYCAGGCAGGGTGGTGCATCTGGAATTTGAGCTTGGAAATGATGGTTATTGCTACCTACCCACAAGCTGTGTGATCCCACTGGGTCCTTCCAGGGACTGTTTGGAGAGAACTGGGAGCAGGGTGGTCTCAGGAGCTGGTTCTGGTCGAGGAGGCTCTTCATCCAGCCCAGCTCGTGCTTTCCAAGCTCTGAGGCAGCACTGACAGCAGCCAAATGAAACCTGAACAGCCAAGTACTCCACCGATGGGCAGTTACTTTCCTTTTTTAATGCCTCTAGCTGATGTCTACAGGGAGTTGCAGGTGCTTAGTGACCAGGGGCATTTATTCCAGGCAGGATTTCTTTTCTAGGCAGGGTGTTAAAGGAGAAAACAAAGAGTGCAATGATAATATAAAAGTGGCTTTATTTTGATGCAGCTAAATGTAGTTGCTGTTTGAAATACGGATTTATTTCTCAGTGAGATCTTCTGCAGGCAGTCACACTATGCTTTGGGGGCAGCAGTAGCGTTGCTGTGCCTGCTGTGCTGGTGTAAGACTGTCCACAGAGGTAATATAATTTAAAGACCCCAGATAGCTGTAAGAAAAACAGAGGACCCACTGGCACAAAAGGAACAAACAGCACATAARCAGAGACACAGCCAACTTCAGACTAGGTACTGCGACTAACTGCTCTTCCTCCTCTGTGCTTACCTTGAAGATTGGGTGTTTTGTTTCAGATCTGAAGAAATAGTTGTTTTAGAAGCTCTTGGAGACTTTTCCTAGCTATCTCACTAGGAGATAAATCCTCTCCTTTCAAACTTCAAGTACTTGGCMCTTACAGCTTACTCGCCTTAACTTTCCCATGTAAACAAAAGGAGAGAAGAGAAAGTGTCTAGGGAGTTTTCACAGCTTTAAATTCCCCCGCTCTGGGAAAGGGGCATATGAGGTGGGAGGCAACCCTGGCCCCTGGGGAGACAGGCAGAGATGAGGGCAGACATCTGTGCCAGGAACGAGTAATGAAAACATCTGGCTGAGCCGATAGCACCGGGCTCCCTGTTGAGCACATGGATGCCGGGTCCTGCCTCGGGCTCTCCTGGCTCTGTGGCTGTTCCCGGGGTGGTGCCCTGGCAGGGGCTGGTGTTTCCTGGCGCTCAGCACCCTCCAGGGTAACCTCGGCCCCGTGGCGGTGATGGAGCATGTGGGATCTGCAGGAGCCCTGCCGTGAAAACGTGACTCCACCTGGGAGATGCTACGGCAGGGCTGGGATAAAACAGCAGCAGGAGGAGCAACAAAGATCCTTTGGTTGCCCTTTTCTGCTCCGTTTCCTGAAGCCATGCCAGTGGGAAGCCTGACTYGCCACCTAGGCACCTAGCCACCTAGGCTAAGCAATTCCCCGATCTGAATTTGGTGGTAGCTGCTCTTTCCCCCGGTGATGCCTCTGCCACAGGGCTTGGAAAAGGGCCGCTTTGGTCCCGGAGCTGCAGGAAAG
Source organism: Nothoprocta perdicaria (assembly GCF_003342845.1). NCBI lineage: Eukaryota > Metazoa > Chordata > Aves > Tinamiformes > Tinamidae > Nothoprocta > Nothoprocta perdicaria. Next base: position 537,392 of record NW_020455553.1, on the reverse strand, counting down.
CTCTGGGCTGAGCCGCGAGGCGCTGCCCGGCTGGCTGCGGCCGCGAGCACGCGGCGCAGCGCAAGCGGGCACGCCGGCCCCGGGAACAGCGCGAGCGTCAGCGCGTGGGCGGGCAGCGCGCGAGCCAGCTCCGTGCTCATCACCAGCACGCTGAGCTCCGCCGCGGCTGCCCTTGGTCCAGCCCGTGCCAGCCCCGCGCCCCCGGCATGGGGCCACCTCCTCGGCTGCCTGAAGGCAAACCTCATGCTCGGGGCACGGTGAGAGGGTGTCAGGATGGTGTGGTGTGCTCTGGAAGAAGATGTGATGAGTCCTTCTAGGTCTAGGATGCTCCTGGACATAGAAACACCAAATTCCATGTGACGTGGTAGTCCCAGCTTCTAGACTCTCCAAGCACATTCTTCCAACAGCAGGAAATCCATGTAAAATCCAACTGCTCTTTCAGGGTTGGGGAAGGTTTACTCATGTTTGGGACCATGCTTTTCCCCGTTTCATTGCAGCAGGGCAGGCAGGAAGCAAGGTACCTGGAGGTTGACTTTGCATTCACCACTGGGTGCTCCTCAGACATGGGCATGTATGTGTGTGTGTCCCCAATTCCTTGGAATGCCGTGTCTCCACGTTGCACGTCATGACCACTCTTTCCTCCTACTGTATTTGGAAAGCCCCTGGGACTGCRAGAGTTAATCCTTGATCCTGGCTGCTTTCCTCCAGGCTCAGCAGGAAGAGGGATTGTGCTAAGCAAGGGGCACCACAGCGTGGGGGGAGGAAAGAGCTTCGTGTTCAGACCTTTTACCTAATTTCCAAAGGTTCGGACCTGGCAGCCCTAGCAACGCGCTGCCGGCGGCGCGATTGGAGGCRGTGTGACTTCCCGGGATGTCCCTCTGCTGTCCTGCTCCCCTACCTCATGTCCCAGGGATGAGCCCGAGGCCACCAGAGGCAGCTCGGAGACCTGTGCGCTGCCCGGGTCTTTCAGCTGACTTGTTTTCTTGTTTGGTTCAAACGTTCACGCAAGATGCCCGTCCATGATCTCTATGAGTTATTACAGAAAGTCCTGGTACTTGTGAAATCATATGGCATGCAGGAAAGATTGCTCATGTAAAGATCTGGCTGGAAATCAATGCAGTGTTTGAACTCCCCCCCAAAAATATATATATACACACACTCATATCACTATGCAGAGGAGCATGTAGAAGTCAAAGGGGTTAGCACTGTGAAGCTATGGAGCGTGACCTAAAGGAGCTTTGCAAATAAACCTTTGCAGAAGTAACAGGGCCTCTTGCAGACCAAAAGCAAAGATGTGGCTTGGACTTTAACAGCCGAGATGGTGAGATGTTTTCACTATGCCTATAGCTTAATTCTCCTTTTGGGGTTATTCTTGTTATTCAAGTATCAAGTTCATCTCCAAGCACAGCCTGTGCTTGAGAAGAATTTATGGGGAAAAGACACCAGATGAAACTTGGAAATACAATTAAAATTGTATTTTAATCTGAAGAGACAGGCATTTCTGACATCACTATAGCTACTATAGCAGGGAGGAAGGAAGAAATAGGAGGAGTTAAAAGTTGCTAATTTTCTAGTGAAAATATGATTGTTCTAGAATGAACTGAGTTCACCTAAATACAGTGAGCTAGAACCTCTCTTCCTCAGGTCTTTAGTCTCAATCCACAGAGATGTGAAATACAGCTCACCCTATGGAGCTGTGTGTGGAGAGAGGAGCTTCTGCCAGGCGCTAGCAAGACACAGCACTGGATATTGGGCTGTTTGCATTCTCAGTTACTCTGGTTTGCGTGTATAAAGCCATCTGCAGCTTCTTGGCCATTCATTTTAGAGACCTGTCTCAGTATTTAAGCTTTTATATCTTTGGAAAGTAAGGTTCTGTCTTCAGCCATATCCTGAGCTGGTGTTTATGAACCAAATAGTGGTCACATACAGCAGCCCTCAGCACAAGGATCCTGGATTTGTGCTCGAACAGGTTTTAGGGAAAGCAGCTGTAGGTGTATAAAATTACCTGGTGTCATGTTTTGTAGGGGGAGATTCCCCCCTGTTCCCTGCCTTTTTATTTATATATTATACTCATTTATTGATATAATTGGTGTATTGGTATAACAAATAATAAYATATATGGGTATAATTCTCTGTACCCTTTCATTTGTGCAAAATGGCCTCAAAACCTTTGGAGCATCTCTCTTTCCCAAGGGACACAAACTTGCATGCATTTTTTCCCCTGGCAAGCATAAAGCAGACAAGAATGAGATCGATCACGTGCGTGCAACTTGCATTTCGTAGGAATCGTTGGAATATGAATAGGATCCTTATCTGCCCAGGTTCATCCAAAGGACAAGGGCATATTAATTGTTTGCAGAACTCCAGTGGATAAACAGCATTCCTCCTGCTTCCTTACACGCCTGCTTTAACTCCAATAACCAACTCGAGCGGTGGTCGCGGAGCTCGGCAGCAGGGGAGTGAGTGAATTTTGGCAGGCTGCGGATCAGGCCCAGCTTCCCAGGTGGTATGTTCAAGCACCGTGGAAACAGCTTGTGGCTGGAGCCMGTAAATTATGTATTTGGGGAAAAAAAGAGTGTCTATCTGATACAGGGGTCTAAATATAGAGCAGAGAGCTGCAGAGTCTTTCCTTGAAGCCTGTTGCTGTGCTGTGGAATAAGGGGAGGAAAATGGAAAGGGAGAGCAGTGAAAAACCATAAGCTTGGGTCTTGGCTTGCTTTCTAGGCAGGGAATGCTGCCCTAAGGCCTATGGCCTGGGGTTTGAGAAACCAAAAGCCATAAAGCTGTTCTGTGGCCCAAAAGAAAAAAAGCAGGAGGTGACACAGGACACTGCCTCGAATTTCTGACATCTCTGTTGCTTCTGGACAGATTTCTGTGGTCAAGTTGGTTATCTGCCTGGAGAGAAAATAAAAATTTGCAAGTGCCTTCCTTTGTCTCTATATGGGCTCGATGGTCACATACCAACAGACTTGTCCACCTACTGTGCCCTCCAGAACATTTTTGGGGTGGTTTCTTTACTGAGGAGTGACTGGATGTCACCTTCAAACATGTCACTACTGGGGCTGGAGGGCTCAGGCTCCCAGGGAAGGAAGGGTGCAGCTCAGTGTGCCGCATGGCAAAAGCCAGTGTTGATGCTGGCCACGCTTCTAGCTAACCATAAAAGCTCGTGTCTGCAAAATTTCAAGCTAGGGCTAAATTTAAACCCCGAACTGTAGCATTTAAAAGCCCAGAAAACAGCCCAGCCCTTGTCTCCCGTGGTTGCTTCTAGCCAGCCCTGCCTTTGGCAGGGAAGAAGCTTTTGTTTCGCACAGACTCCAGGCCCGTTTTGGAATAATAATACCAGCAAAACTCTCCTCTGCCCTAGCACAATAAAGTAATGAGCTCAATTCCCAGATGTGCAGGAGGGAAGTGCCCAGCATGCCTCTTCCTGACACTTCCCCTCCAGATGTTAAATGGTGGGGAATGGGTTCGCTGGGCGGGAACGTGACTCTTTAACTCGCACCCGCAGCGGGAGTCCCGGAGGAAGCTGGAGGCAGCCCGGCGACAGCCAGGAAGAGGGCTGGCGGCGTGGGGAGCAGGAGGTGGAATTTTCCCCTGGAAATCCTTTGGATCTCACCGCGCATGGTCTGGCACAGTCTGGGCCGCCCTGCCAGCTATTTGGTTGTGTTGCAATAGCTGAGCGGGCTCTTCCTGTGCTGCAGCGAGGGAGCGTCCCTCAGGCAAAGGTGAGGATACCTTCCCTCCCAAACCCACTGCTTCCTCTCTTAGCACCCCTGGGTCCCCATCTTCTTCCCCTGAGCAACATCAGTAAGGCTGGATTCTATAGGACGGGTATTAAAACTGCGGCAGGTGACTCTACTGGTCAGACATAGCCAACACTCCGCACAGGATCTTAAGGGAAAGGATCCACATAAACCTAACTGGTGCACAGTTTAGTGTCATGGCAAGGTCTTGCCCTGGGCACTTCTTCTGCCTCATTGTGTTTAACATGTTGAATCCAGCATGAGGCTGATTGCAACCTTCCCAGGGCTGCTCTGTGGCCATAGTGCTGGAGAGTGCCCCACCAGAGGTGGTTTGAGGGATTTGAGGTGGTTTGAGCTCCTGGAGCTCAGCCAAGGGTTGAGTCTTTGATAGACGATCTTCATGTGCATGGGACAGGTCACTCTGGTGGCAGTGGTCCAGTCTCCAAGGTGGTGATCTTCAAAGTGGTGTTGGGGCCTTCACAGCTCAAACCCTGTCACTATAGGGACCCTAGTTGGTCTTTACCCAAAGGACATGCTGGGGCTGTTCCCTTCATAGTAAAAATCTCTAGGTGGAATTGCCAGGCCTTTTGAAGTCTGGCGTGAGCTGGTGGCTGCAYGGGATGAATATGGAGATTGGACCCAAGCTTTGGGTTAGACGGGCCCATGAAAGGTGCCTTTATTGGGCAATGTCACCAGCAGAAGAATTCACATGTCACCTCTTTGCACAGAAATGCCCCCTCTTGGGACATAGCTATCTCCAATAGCACTTATGCAAGCTACACAGCAATACCACCACACTTGGAAATCTCTCCGTGCATGCTTCYCATTGGCAGAAGAAATTTCCTGCCCCACTCCCCACGCTCGCCTTTTGCTCCCAAATACAGCTGAGCACTGAGGCTGGTCCCAGCCCTCTGTACCCACATTGGCCCCGTGTCCCTTGTCATGGACATGGTGCCAAGGTGGACCCAGTTTGACTTGACTTTACCTATATGTCTCCCTGCCTTTATTTGTAGGCTGTTTGCTAAGAACATGGTTAGTACACGGAGATAAGAGGTGCTGACAGGAGGCTGGCTGCTCACGGGGATATAATTACCATTATATTTGTAATGAAAGGAAGAGGGGGAGGAAGATGTGCTGGAGGAAGGGGATAAAAGCACACAGCTGTGAGTGGAGCTTGCAGGGGAACTGGGGGCTCCCTGGTTCTTTCACTGCAATATGTGTATGGCATTGCTCCATAGACCTCTTTCTTCTCCTTCTTGCACCTTTCCCTCTCTTTTCCACTTGTTTCTATGTGTCTACAACTCTTGGCTGGCAAAGCCCAGCCAGTTAGGCCTGGTAATGCCTTGCAAAGCCTACCACTTATTTTCAAAGCTTTTATTTTTGTCTGCTCTGAAGGTTTTGTCATTAGGTGGTAAAAGTGTGCTTGGCTCTTTGTTTACTAGGAGAAAATTCACATTGCAGAAACAATCCTTGGGTGGAGGTTAACATTCGGCTTGCAATTGTTTCTCTTGACTTAAAAGGACCTGTGCCAGGTGTCTCCAGCCCAACACGTGTGGGAGCCCTGGTGTGATTAGATCTTGCAGTTCGTCTTCCTGTCTGTGTAAATATAGCTGAGAGGGGAACTCACGCCCTGGTGGCAAAGCCTGGGCAGCCTCCAGCCCACGTCTAACAAAAGAAATCTTGCATGAAAAGAGAAAAATTTAAGCACGCACAGTTCTCAGAGATATGGAAGATGCTCAGCCCCAGGTCCTGGCATTGGTATCCCTCATGCCCAAGGGGCTGACGATGCTCTTCTCTACCCTATGCCCTTTCCCTCTGGTTTCCAGAGACCAAAATCTACCGTGGGTGCACGGCCGGGGCAATGCTGCTGCGCTGGGGCCATGACGCTGCTGCTATCTCCCCGCTGCACGGGCCCCAGGTCTCTGCTCTGCCCAGATCCCTTCCCTGGCCTCTCTGTGACCGAGAGTTAATAAACAGTGTCCTGCTGGCCTCTCTTTATCTCTGGAGCGCAGTGTCAGCCCCGCTCTTGGAAGCAGATGGAGAAATGGCAGGCATTGCCATTCGGGAATGGCAACCTGGTGAGGGTCCCACTAAGCCTTGCTGCGCTCCCAGACTCTCCTTTTGCGCTGGTGTCAGCACTCTGCTGGGTGCTTTTGACACCCAAGACATGTGGGTTTGGCTTCTTCTAGCACAATTCACCTGGAGGAGCAATTAAAAATTAGCTGAAGGAGATGCTGCTCCAAAAGGGGAGAGAGAGCAAATGCAAACACAGTGTTGTGCTACACCATGGAGCTGGTTATTGCTTGACATGACTTGGATGATCCCTGTCCTGAGGACTTTACTGCAGCAAACCGACATAAAGGCAGAGCCTGGTCACCATCCTGACAGGCACCTCCACAGGCACCATCCTGCTCTTCCCTACTCTGCTAGTGATGAGACTGATGGGGGGCCGCAGGGATGGGGCACGGGCAGATGAATGCAGACTAGCAAGGAGATGGGTGCTGCACACACCCGTGAGCACTCTGGCCTGAGGACATGGATCTTGAAACAGAGGCATGAACTGTGATTCCCAGCTGGGTCGATCTTTCCCAGAATCATTTCTCAGGGGTGTTGCTGGAATGATAAATGGATGCTGGAAAGGCCAGCTGGGAAAAATTCAAGTGACTGCTTTTCCCAGGCTCCTCTATCCCTCCAGAAGTGAAAAATTTGTGCTCTCCATGACTTTCCATACCCCTGCAGCAGGATGTCAGGGAGAATACGATTCCCWGTAAAGTGCTATCTGCAGGAGGTGGGTAGAAAACTGCACCTGCTAGGACTTCTCCAGACCTGGACCTGCAACCCTGTGGAGGTGCCCAGAGGCAAAATRATGATGCCAAAATCTTCCATCTCTCCCTCCTCCTTGATCTGTTGAGCGTGTTGCAGCATCCTCTGACATGCAGAAGGGTCCTAAGACTGCTGCCCTGGGGGCCTAGGTTTTTGCAAGCACTTCTTAGGGGAAGGGTTGATTGCTGACTCGCATCCTGTTTCCCTAAAGTGTGCCTGCGTGAGGGAGTGAATATCTTGCTTAGAGAATCTGGACTCCAGGACTTTCTGCATCACAGGGCTGCACAACAGCACTGGAAATGCCTGGTGACTCAGGCAGGGACTACCTCTGCTTTAAATTAAGAGGCAGGAAAAGCTAAACAGGGTTAAGGGAAAAAAAAAAAAAAAGAAAGAAAGAAAAGAAAAAGATGGGGCCAGCCCCTTGCTGGAGCCCAGAAGAAGGAAGTATGCAGCTGAGGGGGAGGAGGAGGAGGAGGGACTGCGGTGTCTGCTCGCTGCAGCCGTTCAGCACAGCATTGGATGCTGTCACGTGGCAGATCTGCTGTCACATACAGAGCGCGTTTGCAGTGGGAGGGGGGGTGCAAAAGCAGTGCCTGTTTCCAGGAGCCACCGCTCTGCAAGCTGGGGGCTGGTGAACGCGCTGCTGTTGCTGGCCTGTAACCCAGCGGGCCACTTGCAGGAGCTGCTGCTTGTCCGGGAGTACGTCAGCCTGGGACTCCTCCACATCCCAGCACTGCAGGAAAACACCAGCTCCCCGACCAGCGCTTGTGAAATGTGGGGAAAATGCTGGTGTTGCAGCAGTTCRATTTGCTGTGACTCACGGGGAGCCACCTCCCAGCCCAGTATATGTCATGCTTGGGTTTTTACCTCCTCTTCTGCCTTTCTGGGAGGGTGCGGGCTTGTCCGTGGCTGTGCATGGGAAAGCTTTGCTCTTGTGCAGGGGAAGCGGCTGCTTGCTCTAATGCAAAGACCGGGAGAATGCACAAGGTGTTGGGAAGCTGGGGTTTGTGGTGCTAGGATGGGGATTTGGAGCAAAAATACAAATGTTAGCTGTGGTTGGTGTGAAAAGTGTCCCTCCAGGTTTCATAAAGGCAGCTCCAATGCCAGCCCTAATGYAGGGGCCTGTCTGCAGCCGAAGGATTTGGAGGAGAGTACCTGCAGAGAGGGGTGATGATGGAGCAGACGGAGGGCTGAGAGAGCCTGTCTTGCCCGAGTTGATCCCAAGAGCCTGGTGGGTCTARCTTAGCAAAGCCTTGGATGTGGAGAGTCTCTATAAATGAAGATGGAGTGAACGACGGAGAGGGTGGAGAGCTGCTTTGGTCTGAGGACAGCACTGTCCAGTAGAACACATGGGTGCATAAGAATGGACAGAGAAGGTGACACAGTACAGATTTTTGGGAAGAGCAGCTGAGGAGAGCAAGGTAATTTGATTTCTCGGCACCTCTCCTTTACTACACTTAGAGCTTGACCAGCTTAGGAAAGAGCTTAAAACAACATAGTGAGGTGTGAGAGCAATTTCTTGGCCTTTCTGCTGTGTCCTGGCTCTGTGGATGGGGGTCTGTGCAGCCCTGGGCTGGGGGTCTGTCACTGCGGGTCTGTGCAGCCCTGGGCAGAAGAACTGCCCAGGCCTGCAGGCCTGGAGAAGCTGTCGCCCCAGGGGCCACCATGTGCCAGACACAGGCCCTGGCTTGTGATGGTGGAGAGGGCATGGCCGACCCCAGGCCGCATGCCCCATTCTGGAAACTTGAGCCCAGTCCTGGTGCTTTGTGAAGCAACTTGGTGATCTCCAGCTCCAGGTGGTTCCTAATCATACTCAGAAGGGATGTGAGGATCCAATCTTTGTTTTAGAGCTTAGCTTGCTTTTGTTTTTGTAAAGTATGACACAGTCAGGGGAGGTAGGGCCTGGCCGGCCATCACAGCCCTCTGCAGAGAGCAGGATGGGTTTCCTTCTTGGCTTCTTATTTATATTTTTAGACGACATTGAAGTCACAAGGTCACCAGAGTACGTGAAATTCCACCCTGGAGTCTGGACCATCTCCTCGTCCGCCATGTGTGGCATTCCCTGTCCTGCTTCTCTGAGGACAGCCTGGAGTCAACAGCTGAGCCGGGGCTCAAGTGTCATGGCCTCTGCCGTGCGGGGCTGACGTCAGCGCAGGGGGTGGCAGGGGCTGTTCTCTGGGCACAAACACACGGCCTCCCTGTCCATTACCTCACGGCCTCGTGTCGCCTCTGAGGAGGGAGGGCAGGCCTGGTCCTGGCAGCAGCTGCAAGCTCCGGGGAAACATGATCCGCCTGTTTGCTGGGACTGAGTTCACACCGAGAACAACAACAACAACAAGCTGAGCCTGGCAAATGGTGGGATTGTTGTCACAAGGGTCTTGGTGCTCAGCTGTCCCACTCTTTATTCCCTTCCTGCACCTCCTCCCACCGCACTCCCCAGGTTTCCTCACTTGGACACCAGCCACTTAGTGAAAGAGCCAGGGATGCGCTGTGCTGCCCTGTGGTGATGGAACTTTAAGGCTGGCCTAGTGAACCAGCCTCACCATCCGCAGGGCAGAGCCATCGGCAGATGCCAGGGCCGCATCCCAGCTCCTGGGCAAAGCAGCCAAAGGGCATCCAGTCCGGAGGTGCACAGAGGGCATCAAATCATAGACTTCTTATGGCTGGAAAAGATCATCAAGCCCAACCATAAACCCACCACTACCAGGTCTGTTAAACCACCTCCCTAAGTGCCTCATCTGCATGTTTCTTGAGCACTGCCATCTCCATGTTTCTTGAGCACTGACTCGTCACCATGCCCTGGGCAGCCTGTTCCAATGCTCAACTACTCTTTCCATGTAGAAGTTTTTCCTAATATCCARCCTGAACATCCCCTGGCCTTACTCCTTCACTGGTGTGGATGTGACCTAGACCTGTTGTGCCTTTGCTGCCCAGTAGTGCAGAGCCGTCTTTAGCTCCGCTATTTGCCCTACTTATCTGGGCCTGGAAACCCTGGRCCAAGAGCAAGGGACATGGCTGGGCTGAGGCTGCAGTGTTGTTGGATGTGAGGCTCCGGTTTCAGGGCCCTCAGGTACTTTGCATAGCACAGAGGTCAAATAAAGAGTATTTCAGAGCCACAGCAGAGATATTGAAATGGCCTCTGCAGGCAGAGCAGATCCTGGCTCTGGCCTAGACCATCCAGACCTCTAGGAGAGAGACCTAGGACTGCTGCCTGCTCTCTTCCCTGGAAGGCTTCACGCTGCAGAGCTGCATGGTTGCTAGGAATAGTGCTGCTTAATATCTCCTGCATGAGCAGCAGCATTGGATCACATCCCTGGCAGTGGCAGGCCTTCTGGAAAGGCCTATGACCTCAGTGGAAACATTTGAATTATGGCACTTTGGATAAGGTAAGATGGCACAAGAGCAAAGCTTGCAAACGGGAGGAGGAGAGGTCCCCACCTGTAGTTGGACCAACTGCATCAGCGTGCTCACATATTTTAAACTGGAGAGAATGAGATCTGAGGGGCTGTGATGGGTTTTTCTCTAGCTGCTCTCTATGGTCACCCACCCAAGAGAAGTACAAAGCAGGGAAGAGCAGAAAGCTCAAATACAGTGAGGAGGAGGCCAGAGCTGGCTTGACAGACCAATGAGTTGGCAATGTGGTGAGTCAAAAGGAAAGGAAGGGAGGAAAGCTAGCAAAAAGGAATGTGTGGGGGGATTAAAATGGCATAGCACATCTCCTCTTGAACTCTTTGCAGTGTTGGCGTGGTCTTCACATCTGAGCTCTTTCATAAAGGCCTCCTGCTGATTCCTTTCTCCAGTAGCCAGAGAAGGACATGTCGGAGTTTGGGCGGGCTCCCAATTTGGGCTGAACCAGGACAGTGGCAGTCAGTTTGACCGGCCAGTGGACTGAGTCCCAAAGGGCTTGATCAGCTGTAGAGTAACCATCATCAGTCACTACTCACTCCTGAACCACCAGCAGCTCCTGGGTGTAATGTGTGGAGGTTGTTTCACCAGCAGCGCAACACCACCCTGTACAGASCTCATCTCCAGCAGCCAAGTGTCTTGTAACATCCAGACAGGGCTGGGGTTTGACAGTGACTCAGGCAGGCAGGAGTCGCACATCTTGAGTCACCACTGATGGTGCTGCTGAAAGCAGTCTCATTGCTGGGAAATCTGCCTGGGACTGGGGCCTGTCCACCCGCTTGGACTTAGAAGGGGTGATGGCCTCACAGCCTGTTGTGCTGCGGCTGTAGCAAAAAAAGCATCGCGTCCAAGCCAGCAACAGCAAGGCTTGAAATAAAGGGAGAAACCGTCCCCTGAGATGCTGACTCAGCTGGAAACTGTAACAAACAGTTGCTTCCAGGAAGAGCAGAGAAGGTCTGACCTTAGCTTCAAGGCAACCAATTTGGTTYGGTTATTAGGACGAGGCATGCTGAGAGGCATCATTCCAGAGGTGCTCCTTGTGAAAAACCTTGCTCTGCATTTGCCGGTGACCCTACAAGAGACAGTTTTCCCTGAAGCGAGTGCCTGAAAGACTGGAGTCACTGGGCTCGGGTGGTCCAAGCATCCAGTGGTACCTTGCCATCCCACCCGTCTGTGATGACTGTCTTTCTCCTAGCTCTGCAGGACCTAGTAATTTTTGTCAACTGTGAATCTTTTTCGACTCTTTGATATAGGGGCCCCTTCCAAATTTCTTTGCCCACTGTTTGCAAATTTTTCTGTTCTCCCTTCTTTATCTGTATGGTACATATACACGCACACTTGTGCAGGGAGCAGCTGCTTTGATCTGAAATCTCACCTCACCAAGAACCATTCCTGCACAGGAGAAGTGAGGTTTGATAATGTTCAAATTAGGGCTTGAACCTAAAAGATTGTGATGAGCCCTGCATGAGAGCAGCTGGACCTGAGGAGAAGGAGCACGGGAGACGTAGAGCACTGCTGCTTTTATCAGAAACATGAAGCAGCCTCTGGCTGTCCAGGCTGCTGCGTGGCAGGTTTGTAGGCTTTGCATCACTGAGAGACTGCCGCTTCTTCCCATGCACTTTTTGATGTCTCATTAGCCCGTTACTCTTTTGACAGCTGCAGCGATCATGCCACGGTTCAGCATTATTTTTATAATTTTGAAAGGTTTTCTTTTTAACCGTTTTTTTCCTTCCTTCTATCCCTTGGAAAGGAAAATTTCCAGACTGCTGTCAGAGCTGGTTCCGGGCTTCTTGGCAATGAAGCAAAGMAGCACTTCAGTGTCTCCAGGATGAGGGGAGAAGCAGCTTGTTAGGTGTCAGCAAGGCTAACCTTAGGGCAGTGTATGCCCCCAAATGTGTCCTTTGCTTACACCTCCCAGGCAATGGCTTTGTTCCAGACTACTCCACTTATTTTTTTCTAGACCTTCTTTTCGGACACTCATCCTATTTTCCGTAACAGGCTGTTTCCCCTACCAGCAAAGGCACAGCCACCAGCTTTTATTTCTGCACAAACTCTTCCACTTGTGCCTTTTATCCATGCAGGAAACATCTGCCCTCCCGTGTTCAAAGTCCTCTACAAAGAGAAGCAAAGGGTGCACTGACCTCATGGAGTAAATATTTTCCATGACCCTCCTCCATCTCCTTCCAAGCTCGGCACCTATAGGTGCATCCCTGCTCCGTGTCTGAAGCTGGCTGGGCCTTGCCACCTGCTCTAACCCGGTGTTTGCAAGAGGGCCTCAGATTGACTTTTGCCCTCTCTCCATTTCTACATGCTGCAATGCATTTGCTGCAATGCAAATTAAAATCCAAAGGCTTTGGTTACCCCTCTGTACCACCCTGTTCATGTGGATTAGGGAGGAAGTGCATTACGCTGCCAGCAGTAATGACAAGTGTGTATCACACTGGGAGGTGTCGGGGGATCCTTGTGCAGCTCTCGCCTTCTGCTTTGGTTGTGCAGGGAACGAGGCGCCTGTTTTTGCCCACTCCTCATGCAGGATGTGGGTCTTTGCTCTTAAGCAAGTGCTGTGCTCCTCTCTRCAAACAACAAAAGGGCTTTTTGCCCTTGAGCAGATGTGAAGACCATTAATTGTGCATYGCACCTGAGGGCAGCAACTCAGTTCAGGGAAAGAGCAGTGGGACTTGTCCTCCTGTCAGAAACCTGTGGGGCTGAGTTTGCACCGTGTGTCAGGAGCACACTTAGCTAGGTACATAAATCTTGCCTCTCCAGGAGGCCGGGGTCTTCCCTGGGGCTGCTCTTCTCGCTCCACACATTTCTGGGGAGGGAAGCCGTGGCTAACCTCACTGCAAACAAAAATTAGCGTTTTTTGTTGTTGTTGTTGCTTTGGGGTTTTTCTCGTGCTTAGTTTGAACAATAAAACATCTGTTCTTGAGCGCGGCAGCTGGACCAAAATGAAATGACGTTAGCATCAATTATCCTCTGGGATGCAGAGCATGACAAGAGAATGGTGCAGATTTCTTTAGCACTGAATAACAAATGAGCACAGAGGCTTGGAGAGGTATTTCATGTTTCCAGATAGTGCCAAAGCAACAAGACTGCTCGAGTCCCTGAGTTGAGGTGCCCCCTTTGGCTGCCCAAATTCCTGGGCACTTGTGTAGCCCCTGTGACACTTTGGCGTGTGATGCATTCRCCCGACCGTGGTGCAGAGCGCTTGGGAGATCCAGACATGGCTTTCCACAAACCTATCCTGATCCTGACCAAACCCTGAGCAYGGGCCTGGGCATCACCTGCTGCAGGCTACCAGGCTGTCCTGCCTGCCCCAAGGAGGGTGCCAGTGCTAGGGACAAGGTGGTGGTGGGATGCGAAAAAGGGCAGACTCATGGGCACTATGTGTGTGCAACATACTGAAAATACAACAGAAAAAAAGAAATCCTACCCCTCCCAAGCCAGGTTCTTCGAAGGACATTATTTCTGCACACCCTGGGATCACTGGGAAGAAATGTAGCTGTGGGAAAACGCACAGAAACTATATTCAAGGAGTGCTTTTATGTCTTATACCTGTGTAGCCAGATGCCTGCATAACTTAATGCAGGCCTCTGGAAGTCATTCAGGCTGCTGCAGTTTTGAAGCCTCTCAAATAGCTTCCCTGCTCCACAGGGAGTCGTGAATTTTTAGGCCTGACAGCTTAGAGAGCCCAGGGGGCAGGATGCAGCTGTAGGCTGCAGAAGATCCCTTGGTGGGRCAGGGTTTGGGGTCTAACCTTGCTCACGGTGGAAAAGCAGGAGCTCCGGCAGGCTCTCTGTGGCTTTGTGAGGAAGGTAAATGTTTGGGGTGAGCAAAAGGGGAGAAAGAAGCAGCTGCCTCAGAATAACAGCTTGCTTTGAAATGCCCCTCGCTTCCCGTGCAACATCCGACTATTGGGAAGCTCAGTTGGCTGTGGGGATGCAGCTGAGCTGAGGAGAACTGCAGAAGAAATACAGGCACTGCAGGTGTTGTAGGTGGGTTTCTCGGGGCCTCTTCCATGAATGCTGCAGCCAGGGATGTGCCTGCAGCTCGTGATGTGCTCCAGCTCTGCGGCTCTCTTGGGGCTCAGGAGCATCACCCAGCAAAGACACACTGAGAAAACACCCTCGCTTACTTGCCTGACACATTTTACTCCAATCCTTTGTTGCCTTTGGCCTCCAAGGTTGGGTCTATCGAGAAGGCAAAGTCACTCCTCGTGTGCCCACGTGCGTCACTTCTTCCCAGAGCCTGCGCTCAGCAGAAACTCCCGCACTGCCCTCTCCTACGGGAAAATTGAGGCAAGTGGGGAGAGCCTCCACTGCGGCAGCGGTGGCAGCAGGGTGAGCGCGGGGCACCAGGGCCAGGACCTCTCTTGCCACCCGCCCCAGTGGGCAGCCCCCTCAGGCCATCATTTCAACACACGCACCTCCACCTCCCTCCCTGTTTGCACAGCTCAAAATGTTCCGGGCACTATCAGTGTTTGCCCTTTTGCCACTGTTTGGGCTAGCTGCACTTTAGAGGCAATAAAGTCAAGCTTTGTTTGCTTACAAGAAAACAGTACTTTTCCCTCGTTAGGTAAGCCACTGTGGTCTGAGAAGCGCAGCATAAACCATCTCTGCAATCCCTAAGCCTGCTTGGGCTGCTGGGCCTGGATCCTCCCATGGGTGATGTCCAAGAGCCAAAGGTGCCTATGGAGGTAAAAACACCTGGCCCATGCCATGTGTTAGAACCTTAACCTTAGGTTAGGTTCTTAGGTTCTAAGGTTAGCTTGGTTCTTGCCAATACTTGGCACAACGTAACGGGCATCTACCTCGGCAAAGAGCAGCATCACCTTGGCCTTCAGGGGGATGAAGACATGCTCTGCTGCCGCTTGCCGGCTGCGCAGGCTTGGGTGCTCCTGTTCTGCCTTTTAGATTTTATTTTATTGGTGTGGAACTGGAGAGAAAGCAGCACGTGCCATTGCAAAAGGAGAAACACTGCTGCCTTCAGTGTCTGCTTAGCTGCACACTGCCCTTTCCTTCGTTCTTATAAAAGTTCTCAAAAGCAAAGTTCTTATAAATTTTGGCCACAGCGTCTTTTCCAATGGATGCATCACCACTGGCCGAGCTGCTCCACCACGACCCGGTCCTGAGGCCTAAGGGAGAAGYGAGAGAGCCACGTGCTGCTGGCCAGGCCGGGGCGAGGAGGTGACCACAGAGCCTCCCGCTGCTGTCCCCCGTGCTGACACGGCCTTTGGGTGACACTTCTGTGACAGCGCCCACAAGCTTGTTCCTGTCCAGCAGGTTAAAAATTAACAGGCTACGCTCAGCTCGATGCCAAATGAGACYAGAGGGAAGGGAAGGATGTTATTTCTGAAGAAAGCCACCGTCCCCATTGCCCACCCACACGGCTGGTGCGGCCCCAGGGTCCTTGTGCCCATTGCCCAGGTGCTCCACAGCCCTCGAGGTTCGGTGGCTTGGGAGCAGACTTCGCTGCCCGAGTTCCTGGAAGGGCAGCTGTTCTTGCAGGGGATCCTTCGATTAGTGCAAGGTATTTTCTCCACCCTGCTGGGTACATATTGGCTCTAGAAAAGAAAAAAAAACCATCTATGGTGGCACAGCCCCAGGAACGCTGTGTAAGCAAAGTGTCTGTTCATGCCCCTGCTCTGGAGGATCAGCCTGGGCTGGAACGGGACAGAAAGTTGCAAAACAAGCTGCTTTACGGCTCTACCAAGGGGTTTGAAGCTCCCAAAGCAAGAAGGACTATGGAAAAGGCAGAACCCATCTGCTGGGGCCTTGCCTAGAAATAATGGCACCACATGGTCCACCACATGGTCAGGAAATAATAATTATTTTTAAAGTGTGCTGGCTTGCATGGTAACTCACCCTGCCCTCTTCTGGACTTGGGCAGTCTGGCAAGGGGCAGCATTTTGGAAATCGGATTGAAATTTGGAAATTTCAAAATCTGGAATTTTGAAGTGCTYCAAAGAAATGCCCAGCCATCTCTTTGCTAGCTCGGGGATAGCAGGATCCCTTGTGAAAAATAGAGCAGTGCCAGAGAGCAGAGAAACTGAGCAGGCCAGGGCAAAGAGTTGTGCCAGTGTGCCTGACATCTTCAAACCCACGTGCTCTGGGGTTAGAGAGGGCCAGGAGGCTGGTGGCTCTTTTGCAAGCCAAGGAGATGCAACTTGTTCCTGCAGGGAGGCACCTCCTGCAGCCTCTTATCTGAAAAGCAGCCAGGAGGGCCCCGCCGCCGCCTGCCCTGCGGGCAGGAGGAGTGAACATGCCCGAGCAGCTAATTGCTGCCCGTAAGCTGAGATTAAGTTATATTGCTCTTCACACTTCTCCTAAAGGACTCAACTCTGTGCCTTCCCCCAGGCCAAACCAGAGCACAGCAGGGCTTAGGAGCACATGAAAATCCTCTTGATTAAATGCTGTTGTGTTCACATTAAAATCCTCTTGATTAAATGCTGTTGTGTTTTCACACTGCATTTTTGATTCAATTTGAAATACATGGCATAATACATCGACCCCTCCCACTTGCCTCCCAGTTACATATTCTCCTTATAATGCCTCCTTCTGTCCAGCCCTCGGCATGTCTCCTTTACCATTAGCAGAAAGTCGCTGCAGACGAATGTCCCTATCGAGCAGACCTCCCAAAGTGCTGCCAGCAAGTCCCAGCACGGGGTATACGGCTGGGCCATGCCACAAGGCCCTACTCTGGCTTCACATACATAGGTTTAGACTGGTACCCACTCTCTGGGTACCTAGCACATCCTCTGGAAGGGGGGTGATGCCCTCGCAGAGCTTTCCTCAGCAATTTCCCCAYGACCCCAGGTGCATCCAGGGTGCCACAGAGGACTGCATTTGCTCATGCTCTTCCCTCTAGCTCTCCGTCCTTCTCACTTCTGTGACASACTCTCAGCTAGAGAGCAAAGCTTGCAAAGGCAGAGCCTGCAGGAGAAGGGGCAGAGGGGCAAAGGTCTTCAAACACCTAAAGGAAACTTAAGAGGAAGGGAATCAATTTCTTGCCCACCATGGCCAAGCAAGGGAGCGGGAAAGCAGGAAGATAAGAGATGTATTTGGAATGACACCCGATCTCCAAGGATTGTATAAAAGCAGGGAGAATATGGGATCTCAGGGCATATAAGAGAGAGAAGTGGGGAGAATTTATGTGCACACCACAGGCAATGGCACATACTATAGACTTCTTAAGATAAACATGTGCGTTTCATACCATTCAGGGCAGCTGAACACACATACATACAAACAGAGGCATATATACGCACATATGTACAGACACACGTATATGCACACACACATATATACATAGATATACATAAATCTATATATATATGCACACATTTGTGTCCTTTAAACAGCAGTCAATGCACATGAGCATCAGTTTTATAATCAGAGAGGCTGTAGGGGTAGATACTCACTCGCTCTTCCTGCACGTGGCAAGAAACATTCAAATTCTTCTCATCTCCTCCAATAGCCAGATATCTAGGCTCACGCTCCATTGTCAGAAGAGCAGATGCATCTCTGGCAGGCATTTAGAAAAACACAAAATGAGCATTTTTTTTTTCTGCTTCTCATCTCTGCGCCATTCCTCGGCGTTTGCAAGTGCGCGGTGTAATCAGTTGCAGCTTGTTCCTCCTGCTGGAGCCGCAGAAAAGCAACAGAGCCGAAGCAAAAGGACATTCTGCGCCTGCTGCTGAATCCCTTGCGAAAAATGCAAAGGAGAAGGATGCAGTTATAACTCTTCCTGATGGAGTTTTTATCCTTTATGCTTTTCTCTTCAGGGAACCAAGTAAATTGGTACCGTTATTTTGCAGTAGATGTTAATAATAAGATTTTTTTTTYCCCTTCTTGCAGCACAATTTCCAAACAGCTCTGTGTAACCTTGTACCAAACATGTTCCTGTAGTCTTTGGCAAGGAATTGCCCTCCTTCTCCGACTATTTTCTAGTTGCACTTTGAGCAGTCCTTCCTACAGGCAACAACTTAGCACATATCYCTGAGAGGTGCCAAATGCCAACATTGCCAACAGGTAAAATCTTGCGCCTGGCAGACAGCTACAGACATTTGCTGTGCTCTTTACCGTCACTGAGGTCAGGCTGGTTCTCCAGAAGGTTTATTTCATCAGCTAAATATACGACCTCCCGTCACCTGGAGAAGGAGCTGGTTGGGAAGAAGGCAATATTTGCACCTACCCAGAGGGCTAGACACCCCCCCAAACCTGGGCACCCTGGCTAGGCTTTCAGATACCACCCTCAAGCCCCTCAAAACATAAGAGGGAAGGGGATGGCATAGGTTCAGGAGCCGAGAGGGAAAGATCTCTCGCATGGAGAGTGACGGTGACTACAAAATCCTTTAAAGAAACTTCCTTTTTTTTTTTTTTTTTTTTGCATTACATAGTTCACTTGGGGACAGGTAACAACTGACCGTGGCTAGAGAGCGACTGCGTGACCCTAGCACCAAGGACATGACGCAAATATTGGAAAAGTGCAAGGCAGGGTGGCCCTCCGTTGAGTAACACTTGCTCTGTCGTGTTCACGTAACACCGTCTACGGGTGATCCCTCTCTCTGGATGCCTGTGGGCAGCTGTGGACTAGCTCTTTGGACCAGCTCCTCATAACCTTCCCAACGAGACAGACAAGGCGAGTGCAGTGTTTTGCTCTCCCAGGAAAGACCCCGAGGGCAGAGGAAGGACTGGGAGACCCATTGCTCCAGTTTTCCACTTGGCCATGATGCTCCCCTCCCTAAAGGGTGAGGAAAACAGTCCTTCAAGCCCCTGCTCTGCCTGCTCGTGAAGTCAGAGTGCTACACCTCTTTTCCTTCTTTTGCCTCTCCCATTGCTTTATCACTTTCCATGTACATGCACTGCTTCCCCTAGCGCTCTCCCCTGCCTTTGCCTTCTGCCCTCCCTTCGTGGCTTCAGCTCACTGCTTTCCAAAGAGAGCAGGATGACCAACCTGGCTTGCTTGGTTGGGCTCATGACATGCCAAAGTTGCCTTGCTAAAGCTCCCGGAGCTGCAGGACCTCAGTGTAAAAGGCACTGCCAGTGAATGCATGTAGATATCCATCCATCCCCGTGCCTTGCGGGCCCTGCATGACCTGGGGGACGGCCATGGGGTGCAGGGCTAAAACACGGACAGGAGAGAGCTGGGGTTTGATTTGAGAGCTCGGAGCCCTGGGAGAGACACCATGAGTGGTCTCTGCAGCTCCCCAGCACCCAAGCACCGCAGTGGGACTGTGCAGAGCACACGACTGTGCAGCCAGCAGCCCCGGCTGCGGCTCCCACAGCTCAGCGAGAGCAGAAAGCCAAGCTCTCTGCAAGCACAGCCGACTGCCTCGGCCCCTGGGCATTTATCTGCCAAGGGACAGGCTGCACTCGGCCTTGACGCCCTGCTTTCCATTCTAGCCAGTCTTCCAGGCAGGTGAGCAGGGGCCCAGGAGCTCAATTAGYGGGGCCGGGGTCAGATCACAAATCAGGGGCTTTCAGGCAGATTTAGCGCCCTGGATACTCCCGTCTCAGGCTTCCTGCCTTGGGCTCCAGTAAGTGATTTATTTTTTCGTCTGCCATTGCTTTATTTTTAGTCCATGCACCGGACTTCATCGTTAGCTCACAAGCTCTTATCTGGGGCTCCCTGGCCTCTTTAGCACATGGGAGGCAGCCCCTGCACCGGCGCCTGTGGGACCCTGCCATGGGGAGATGCTGCTCGCAGTGGGGCATGGGGTGCACGGGGGCTTTTGCTCTCTCCCGTGCAAACCTAGAGCGTGCAAGAAAACTCGCCCAGCTGAGGACAGATGTTGTGCCTTTTAATTCGCATCCGGCATGTGAGGGCTTGAGGAAGCCGAGTCTGCCAGCTCGGCTGAGTTTCACTGACTGCTACAGCTCAGTGCCTCTCGGCTGCTCCTGTATCAACAGCTCCACGAAGGAAAACATCCTCCTGAAGGAGGAGCGGAGCGGTGGGGCTGGAGGGCTGCATTTGTTTGCCTTTTTGCGCTATGTGCGCAGGCATGCGTGTGTGTGCCTGCTGCAGGGCAGTCTGCGGGCAACGCTAGCACTGCGCTGGCACACGGCGGCTCGGGTGGCGCGGAGGGGACAGCGTGACCCCAGCTCCGGCGGCAGGGACCTGCTGCAGCTTTGCACATCAGCCTCCTAACTTTGCATCCTTTGCTATGTGCAGAGGGAGCGTTGGGTGCCGTCCTCCAGGCTGTTAATGAGGAGGCTGCAGGGTACTGGCAGCAGCATTGATGCTTGGGGGCACTGCTTCCAGCTGGGCTTCTGCTGCCCATCACAGCCCTCGAGCCAGGCAGCTGAGCCAGGCTTCAGCCCAAGTCACTGCCCAGTTACCAAGCCCAAACTTCATCAGCTTGGCTGTAGGGAAGTGATGGGAGACAGCACCCAAGGTAGCTAAATCCATTGCTAAATCCTTGGTTGTTTCCAGCAATAATAAAATGAAGATTTCTTTTTTCCACCGCCCAGGCTTGCAGGGACTGATGGCCTTGTGAACTACCCCCTCTTCAGGCAGAAGGGTTTCAGGCCTTGTTTCCCCAGGTAAGTTTTCTATCAAACACAAGCATTTCTCCTAGGGTGCACGGCGGTGGGGTGTTGATGTAAATGCTGTGCTAAAACACTGTCCTGCAGAGAGGATCCATAAAACCGTGCTGGAAATGAGAGCAGCATTGGGTGAGGTTTGGGATGAGCTGTTCAGCTTTGGTTTATCTGGGCTAATTTCATTTACAAGACCCAGGGCTGCAGTCCTTAAAGTTGTAACCTGACTCTGCGTCCCTATAAATGTGACCGCTGCAAAACAGTAACAGTAACTGCAGTAATAGTCCTCTAATCCAGTTAAATATAATCACTAATCCATCAGATTAGCTCACTGTGGACGAGGATTTGTAATGACTCCAAACAGGACACAGAAGGAAAGTTCTGCTCTGTTCTTACTGGCAGTGAACAATGAAGATCCTCATCCAGCCTGATGCCAGAGCAGAGATCTAAGCTGTGATTTCTATTTTTTTTATATATATAATACACTGTTGATTGAAGATGGATGGGTGAAGTTCTGCAGTGGTGAAGATGGAGTATGACTGGATGACTGTCCCCTTAAACTGGTTCCTAGAGAGGTTAACGGGAAACTTGTATGGGTCTGTACCCACCTGGGTAAAGTTCTCACTGGCCAGTTTTGCAGTGCAGGGGTTGCCTGTACGTGACCAGAGCAGAGTGCTCCTTTTGAAGCAATTGTGCCCTGCCATGTACCCATCCGAGCTCGTTAGCCGCTTGGGATTCACAAAAATGCCCAGCTGGTGCCTCCCTGGCACGCTCCACTCATCATGTGGGCTTCTTACTGGGAAGTTGTTTCTTCCCTTTATATAACCCGCCTAAGCATGGATTCCTAGAAGAGCGATCAGATGACACCGGGAATGGGGACAAAGAGCTCACAAATGGGTGTTTCAAAGCCCCTTTCTTTTTCTGCAAGAAGCAGGAGGCTGATAGGCACAGAGCGGAGCGGGAGGGGTACTGCAGGCAGCAGTTGCTTTCCAACCCTAATTGTCCTTCTGCTACTTATCTCCCTCCTAGGGTCTGTGCTTGCCCCTGTCTCCCGCCTCAGCTCGTGCTAAGGCTCCTGCCTGCAAGGAGATGCCACCCTTCATCAGAGAAGTAATGACAGACCCTCACTAGGCCCGCGAACACTGACATGAAGCAACCTGATTTATGGTGACCGTTCTGCCCCGGATTTCTGGCTTCCTTCCTCCCTTTAGGGCTCAGCTTGCTGCTCCTCGCCACCCGCACGTGGTAGCTTCATGAGACAGGAACTGGCAGCGGCCACTCCTGCCRCGCTGTGATTTTCCCCAGCAGGTGATATGCCCATGTACTGGGAGGAATCGGTACTGGGATGGGCAGGGAAAGTGGRTGAAGCCCTTGGCCCAGGAAGAGAGAAGCTGCTGGGGAGGAATTGCAGTGCTCAGCTAGTTTGGCATCCRGCCAAAGGAGATTTAGCATCCAGCCCTCCGTAGCGTTGCGAGCACAGGCATGCAAGCCTGACCACCACGAAGCAGCGTGACCGTTCCTGACCATGGAAGCACATGCTCTTAACTGCATCAAGAGTGGCTCTGTTTGGAAGCTTTGAYTCTTCCCCTGGCAGTCTGAGGGCAAAGATGGGTGAAGGAGACCGGGAAGARAGCAGGGCTGTTGTGCATGCACAACAGTGGGGAACTGTGAGCCCGGGACCACGGTTTGGAGCTGATGTCCATGAGGGATCAGGGGGAGGCTGAGAGCCTCCTGAAAGCTCCCACGGGTGCTTGTCTGTACCTAAAGCCCCTTGAGAGCCTGGCCCTGAAGTTCCTCTGCCACCCCCAAAACTGGCACCTCGCTGCTCTGTTCACAGGCTTGGTCAAGTGCCAAACGTCCCCTTCCTGCAGCGGTGGGAAACGTTTCTGCTTGCCAGACCCTCTTTGCTGGGCTGAAAACTGCTGCTGGCTCTGCTGTATTTCGGTGGAGGACAGGGCTGGAGAAGCGCCAGAGCTGGCAGTTGTCGGGGGGGCTCCTGTTGCAGGACAGCTGGGGAGAGGCAGTGTCCCCAGCCACCCCCACTGCCCCCATTCCTGGAAAGGAGGCTGGGGAGAGGCTAGCCAAGAATTCCTGGGGATGCAGGGGGTCAGCAGGCTTGGGCATAGACCCTTCCATAGGTATCTACATACTCCCARGGATGATGAACACTTGAAGTGCCTCCTTAAGGCATGGACATTCCTGGGTTGCAGCACTGGCCACATTTTCTCTCTCTTTTTTTTTTTTTTTTTTTTTTAACCATTCTAACAAATTTGTGGGAGAAAATCCTGGAGCATAGTCCTGGGCTGGCTTCACAACATGGGAAAAGCAAACAGGAGGGACGAGAGCAACAGAGAGATCAGAGCAGAAGCTCCCGTCAGACAGGCTGCTGAAAGGGCTGTGAGAAGTTCTCCGCATGCCCTTTGCCAGGGTCATCCTCACAGTCTGGGAAACACTGCCGGAAGAGAGGTTGTTCCATGAATTTTGAATGTAAAGCAGCCCGGAAGAGGCAATAAATGTGTTCCCATGCTGACACACATGCCCACTTTCTCCCCTCCTCCCACTTTGGTACCCAGCCATGGTGCTTGATCCCTGGACTATATCCCGCTCCATAACCAGCTGCCCCTCCTCAGTCCTGTCCAGCTTGTCACTCCCAAAGGCCACACTCCTCGTAACCTCGTTACCCTCCCTGATCCTCCTGTCATGCCCAGGTTAGCTCATGTCTGAGTGTCTAGGGCGAAAGATGAGAACCAGGAGGATATTCCCAAAATGGGAATTATGGGACCAGCGGCAGCAGTTTATAACTTGTACTACAGTGGTTTTGAATTGAAGCAGTGGTGGGAAAGATAGCTTAATGAAGTGCAAAGGATTAGAAGTGTGAAGGACTAGAAGTTGAAAAAAAATACCAGCTTACTTAAAAAAACAACAACAACAACAACAACAAAACCCTTTCATGAGGCATGTCCTGCAGTCCCTACATCCTTCCTCCCCGGGATTTAATAAATCCACTGCTCCTTGTGTTCCCAAACTGGACAGTCCTGTACCCAGAGGAGCATGGGCCCAGCCCCACACATCCTCCACAGGCAAGAGCTGGGCCTAGAGCCACGTGGGTCCTTGCGGGCCCATCGTTGGAGGAGCAGCGAGCAACGTCCAGAGAAGGTCACTGCAGCAAGGCCAGGGCTCAAGGCTGCTTGTCCAGCTACCGCGTGGCTTTGCAAGGGACCCGGGGTGAGGATGAGCTGWCATCCACAGTGTCCACTTGCTGCGTGAAGATGCAGAGCAGAGAGGCTATATTGCAGATGCTATATTGCTCCTCTGTCCCGAGCAGGGCTGGGAAGAGGAGGCCCAGGAAATGAGGGTGTATTTCATGTCGACTTGGCTACTTGGTGAAAGGCCGGGGCATTCAGGAGTAGGGGAGGAGGGGAAGATTATCTTTGCTGCAAAGAAAACCAAGCCAATCCACCATGGAAATCTCCTCTTGAGATTTGAGAAATGATGTGAAAGTCACTGTTGATCATCTGGATCCCCACAGTGCACTCATGCCCCGCTATAGGGTGCCCACTGCAGCAGAGTATGCAGCCCTCGGCCAGCCAAGCTGGGAAGCTGCTGTACAAACATTTCTCTTATCTCACATCATCCACATAAAGACGGGGTCTGCCCTTCACCCCTCTGACAGCAGTCGCCTCCATAGTTCTACTTTTCACCCCATCTCTGCTCTTTGGTTACCTGATAGGCATCATCGCCACAGCTGTGCTTCAAAAAAGGCTGTAAGTGCTAAAAAATCTGGGGKTTTGAAGCCTCATAGGCCCCTCTTTTGGCTTTGTGCTCTTAAGGGTGCAGAACTAGCAAGCAGTGGCTGGTTTGGATTATCCACCCAAGGTACGTGCTTTTAAGGGCAGATACTGTGTGCTCGGATATAACTTGATGGAGTCAACAAGAGGGGGAGATGCTGAGGAATGAGTTAGGGAAGCAGGACACAGGAGAAACAGGAGGAAGAGAGGCCCAYTTCAAGGAATAACATCAATGCACCCATATACACAGCCCCTTGTTGGTGCTGCCCGCCCYTACAGAAGGAAGATCATGCAAGGCTCTGGCTCAGCACAGCCATGGGAAACAGCACTCCCATTGCCCAGCAATGCCCCGCGGGATCCCAACAGAATCAGGTCTGCAGGAAAGCTGCCCTGGGATGTCCTGATCTCCGATGCTCCTGCTGCAGCAACTGCGAAAGGCAAGGGAACGAACGGTTGGGGTTGAGGTGCTGAGGGAGATGCACAGAGCTGCACGGGGAAATCACTGAGGTCCTTCACTTCCAACCCCAGAAACGCTGCCTGCAAGATGCTTTTCTCCCCACCAGCCCCTCCACCAGACATTTTCTGGGGCAGTTCATGAGAGCAGCAGAGTGCGGCCAAACTGACTGCTCCTCTTCATCACCTCCGAGTGCTTTAGGAGCGCTCCGTTGGCACTAGCCCAGCCTCCTGCTCTGCAAAAGCCGGCAGCTGCTGCAAGCAAAGAGGAAAAACGGGGAGACAAAGAGGAGGAAAACACCACAGGAACAGGCACGAACACCTCCTTTCCACCCTCGTTATTGTGAGAGCGCAGGCCTCGTCCAAACCCGGACCCGCACCTCCCCTCGGGCCCGGAGTAAAACAAGCAACGGCGGGGGATGAAGCGGAGCGGCAGCGAGGCCGAAAACATGCCGTTCCCTGCAACCCGAGCGAGGCCGCGCGGGCTGGAGCGGCCCGCTGGCAGCGCGCGGATTGGCCCTGGGCTAGGGAGCCCGCTCCGGCGTTGCCGGGCAGATCGGGAGATTTTTTGGGAGCCGGAGGGAGGGGGGGCACGCGCGCCCGTGCGGGCAGCGGGCACAGGGCTCGTTTTGTGATGCCGGATTCCAGCTCGCCTCCGCCGGCGCGCTGGGACACGGCGCCCGCCGCTTTGTCTCCCGCCGTCGCTCTTTGGGAGACGGCGATCGGGGGGAGAGAGCGGGGGCTCCTCTCCCGCCCTCTCCCGCTCCCGGAGGGAATGAGCACGGGGCTGAATGTCCCCATTGTGCGGGCGGGGAGGGAGCAGGAAGCAGAGTCCTGGTCGCGGCGGGCGGCCGGGCACCTCGGCGGCCCTGCGCCAGGCCGGGATGCGCCGCGGGAACGCAGCGGCGATGCGGAGAGAAGGGGGGGAAAAAATAGAATAAACAATAAAATACAAAGGCTTTGTAAGTGGAAATGCCACCGAAACACAGGGGAAACACAGCCCTCCTTGGCGGGATCTCCAAAGCTAAAATACTGGTGCTCAGGGGCTGCCCCACAGCCTCGAGGGTCTGCAAGTGCTGCTGTGGCATAGCAGTCCATACCAAACCCCTGAACAGGCGTTTTACACCAACCTTTTGCATGCCTGGCAAACCTTGGCCGTGCTGAAGGGCCTTGGTTCACCTTGATGTTCTCTCCCTCCTTCACCACTRCCGGCTGGGAAACTTCAAAGGCGCTCAGCGCTCCCACAGAGCTCGAGAGCATGAAATTAAACCCTACAGCAGCAGACAAAAACTTCAGTGGCAGCAGGAAAGGATTTTTTTTTTTTCCTTAAACTTGTAAAAGCCAATTGATTTGTCTAGGCCAGGACCCAAGCGAAAAAGACAAATCCTTTCCCAGATCCCCATGCCAGGTCTCTGCTCCATCCTCCTGCGCAAGGGACTGGCTGCCGGGTACCTCCGATCAGAGCCTGTGCTATGCAGAAAGAAGTACAGGGGAGTTAAGGCTCAAAATAAGTGAGACCTTGATCCCCCCAGAAGTTATTTAACTTTGGGTTTTTTTTCTTAAAACACAAACAAAACCCATATTTTGAAGGGCATCTGCACAGCTTTGGGGCCCCCATGTCATGTTACCGGATAACTCAGGCTGCCAAGAACCTGGGTTTTGTCCTTCAAGGGACAAGTTGTGGGGCTGGCATCCGTTTAGCTTTTCTGATGGCATCCRTTTAGCTTGTCTGATTTCTGAAATTTGCTTGCTCATTAGAAGACAAAACAGAAAATCCACCACCCTGTCCTCTGCAGAGGAAATATAAATAGACCCATGGGCCTGGCTGCCATCTAAACAAGTATGATTCATTCCATGTGAACAACATAGGAACCCRCAGTATTTCCAGTTTCCTGGAGCTTATTACATGACTCTTACATTAATTGAATGGAATTTTATAAAGGAAGCAGACACTCACTTAATTAGAGCACCTTGTAGCTACAGCATTCCTGGGAAACCACATGCACTTTTGGATGTGCCTGTTCTGAAACATGAAATGATCCCACGCAGAGGCTTGGGAAAAAGAAGGGGAAAGAAAAAGTGCCTATTTGCCCAGGGTCCAGCATTTCCCAGATAAGTGAATGGAGAGACACAGCACCCACAAGGGAAAATCCCACCTGGAAAAAACATGCAGGCTCTGCCAGTGGCTTTATTCTGCAACTCCAGAAGATCCAAGGAACCCRTGATTTCCCAGAAGGGATGTTCAGGCCTCTCTGCTACTTGACTTGCCTGCAGGCATCACCTGCACAGCGAGTCCAGCTGATGGAGCGACCTTCTCGGAGGTCACCTATGCAGAGGGGACAGCAAGGTGACGCAGCAGCCTGCCCAGTGCCACTTGGAGACGAGACTCAAAGATGCAGCCTTGGGCACCTCTGAAAGCCAAGCAAGATCCAACACAAAGGCTCTTCAAGAGCTGTGCTCATTAGAGGAGAGGGCGAGGTGTTTTTGATTTGCAAGTGATCTGAGACTTCTATTCATGGTTCCTCATTAGGACTTAAATAACCTGTGGACCTGTCCCAACTTTTGGTTGGCGGTATCTGTGCTCCTATCAGCTTGCAATCAACCATCGGGCAGGTCACTCAAGGAAGGAAAAACAGCTCACACCATTAAAAAGTGGGCTCTGCCTTCTGGGCAGCCTCATCTCAGTGGGAAGTCTCCTGGGCTGACCCAGGAGATGGACTTGGGCCTTCTTCCCACCTCTTGTTCACTTCCCAGTCTGGCCAATACCAATGATTTTAATTAAAACCTCTTTTCAGCCACAGCAGCAGGCATTTTGTGTGTTAATTGCAGAAYGAACAGTTTCTCAGCAAAACAAATGCCTGTCCAGTTGGCTTCTGTACTCTTCCCAAGACCAGAGTTGGGAGCATTAGCACCAAGCAAATGAATGGTCTTTCATAGTAAGGACACACACGGATTGAAAGATGAATAGTCATCATCATTAGGAGCAAAAAGGAGGAGAACATTTTCTTCTGCCTGAGGTAAGTGGTACTCACAGTAGAAACAAGAGTCTGTGGTCACTGTCTTGAAAAACTAAGCTTGGAGAAGAACAGCTATACCTGATCCTCACACCTATTTCACCCTCCAAGTGGTCAGGACTTGTTTTACTTGGACACGTTCACTTGGAGGTAGAAACAGGCTCAAAGCAGGGGTGCTTGTAGACAAAGGTAGGTCCAGCTCACCTTGGTCAAGCCATAGCTATCATGGGGAAGGATATCCTGCACATCTCTGCCACTCGTGCAAAGACAACTGCTATTGCGTCCTACAACTCAGAGACAAATGTCCCAGCATTGACCTTCTCCCACATGCAGAGAAGGTCTGGCCAAARGGGATCTTTACAGCAAGGGCAATGGAGGACTCGGTGCTCAGGTGCAGAAACCTCCTGAATGGTCACTGGTCACCTGCCCGTGACATAAACACAGGCCAAACTGCAAAAGCCATTCTGTCCCACCTCTTGGCCAGCTCCTAGTGGGATACTGGAGATCTACTCTAATTTAAAATTGAGTTTTAGCAGTAATGGAAAGTTGCTGAGTAATTAATCTGGAGAATTAAGCTGTGTCCAGATTAAGTTCTCCCAGAACAATGAAACTCAGCACTAGCCCTGAGACTGTCTCAAAGAGCGAAATGTCTCCAGGCCCCTCTAGTGCTTCAGGTCACCTGCCCCCCCAGCTGTGGCTGGAATCATGCGTGTTTAAGAAAACTCAGCAGAAAAGAGGCTTGCAGCACTCGGGCCCAAGCACAGCTCTCCATTCACCTCATCATCTGCTTGCTCAGCACTTGCTCCAGTCTGGCATTTCCTAAGAAAGGATGATCAGGTTTGCCATTGCAGCAGAGATCTTAGCAGAGCTTGCACCGACTTAACAGAAATGGACAGGCTTTGCCATGAGAGCATCGTGAAAATTTATTTCCCTTCCCATGTCTGCAGTGAGTGGCTCATAGTCTCTGTATGATCAGACAATAGCCCAAGACCCTTCTCTGCAGACAATAAAGTGGTCCTATCTTACCTTCAGTTGTTGTTTACAAGCTCAAAWATCTTGTGTTTTCTGCTGCTGAGCTTCATCTGACTGCCATCCTTCCTCTCTTCCAGGTCATCCATTCCTCTTTTTGCAAAACCTATAACCTCCTCTTTATTTTTGATACTTTCCAGCCTCATGCACACGTTACAGTTGCTCTCCTACATTTCTGTATCATTCATAAAACTATCAGACAAGAAAGACTCCACTGCTGATACTTGGGAAACTYAGAAGAGCCCTCCCCTTTGGCATGACACCTCCTCTAGCAGCAGAGTCCATGACCACCTGCTCTATAATTAGTCCTGGTCCTTTGCCAGGCCGAAGCCTATTCAGGTGCATAAATAACTTCCTTCAGACCATCCTACCCAAATGCTCCACTGATACCCAAATGAGGTGAAATCCACCACAGGTCACCAGGCARTACCAAGCAGTTGGATGCAATCTGTTTTAACAAATCAGACCAGCCTCTATTGCACATTCCAGCCACCTCCAGATTATTATTTCTTACTTCAAAATCCATTCAAGCATTTGCACGCAACAATGCTTCCTCAATGGGAACAACCTGGCTTCTCTGGCGCCGTCCAACCATCCACCACAAGGATAGACTCTGTCTGCACTGGAGAGACTTTCATGGGGGCGGGTATGAGATGATAGGAAACCTTCCAGCTATGACATTTCTTCCTCTGCAAATAAACCAAGGCAAACGCGTGATAAAGGTTAACTGTGTTGATTAAGACACTACCTGGATCCTACAGCAAGGATTGCTGCACAGAAAGCCCACACCACCGGTGAAGAGCGTAACATCACCCACCATAACAGCCCACCCAGGTTAGGTGCTGCCCTGCTGCCAAACCCACCATCTGCAGAGCCCCATCCCTCAGACCGTTCTCTTCATCACACTGATTATAATTACCTCCCAACCTCATTGCACCCTTTCCTATATTAGGTGCTAATACAGAATCGTTAGAAAACTGGCTGTACCTTGGGAAGCTGCTTGTAATCAGAGAGGTATTTTTATAGCCTAGAGAATGTGTCTTAACCCAAGAGAGTGGATCTAAGCATGCAAAAAGAGTTGGTGCCCACCAAAACCACACAGCTCATCCCCCTTGCAGTTAATGAACACCATTAGCTCAATCTACTCATAGGCACCAGAAAATCAGAACATCCACTTTCCCGCTCTGGAAGAASCACAGTGTAAACCCTGATGCAGTTCTATTTATATCACAAGTTAGTCAGTTGGGCTGCTCATTCAGAGTTCAAGTCTGCCTTTGCCTATAAACTGTAGCCCAGAAAAGCAGTGCATTATTCTGAATTCATACCAAAAATTCATCTTTGAGATTAAAAGATCAGATATTTCCACCCCTCTATCCTTCATTTTGTAAATATGCCATATGCTTCAAGACTTTATCTTAGACTTCTCCCAAAATCACTGTGAGCTTTCCCCTCGTAAAGGAGTTTTTTTTGTTGGTGGTGGGGTTTTTTTTGTTGTTGTTGTTGGGGTTTTTTTTTGGCAGTTGAAGGATGTTGACTGGAGGATATTAAAAAAAAAAAGCCGATAAGAAGAGTTTTCACTTTCAAAAGCTACGACTTTGCTGTTTGGAAACTCTCGCGTTCCCGTTTGCAGCCAATTGGCGTTTTTGCCTCAATCTTGACGGCATCAGCCAGGCACTTCTCTGTGGGTTTGTTGTCGGTGTGTCGTGGAGAGCAACGCATACCTAAGGGGAGTAGTCAACTGCTGTTAGAAACGGCCCTGGCTGAATTCCAACCCCAAACCCAACATCCCCCCACCTCGGAAAAGTTTGCCTCCGACGCTGAACTCGGTTGGCCCCACTGCTATAAATAGCTGGAACAAAACCTCCCGGGCCAAGTGCCCCGGGTGTTTAGGAAGCTTTGATCCTCTCCTGCTTTCGAGCTCGGGCCCTCGGCGCCAACGCTGCGGAAAGGCTCCCTTTGCTCTCCGTGGGACGGGACGGCCCATGGGTGCTCTCTGGGGCCCAGGGAGCTTTTCCCTGCTCCGCGGGGCTGTGCCGGGCTCCTGCGTCTTGGCCAGCAGCGGAAGCGGAAAGGCGCAAACAGCACAGGGGGAAAAACAACAGAAAAAGGGCTGCCCYTGCGGTATTTCCAGCCCGTCAAGCCCAGGGTGGGAAACCGATGAGAAAACCGGCAYTCGCAAAACGCTAGGCCAAGAAGTTTGGATAATCACCCCTGCACGTGGCTCTCGCGTCGCCCTCAGGCCGCAGGTGGGCAGAGGAGCGTGGCCCAGCGCTGCCTCCCCCCGGGCACGTGTCCCCTCCAGCCGCCAACGTGTTCCCTGCATTTCGGGAGCCCCCGGCCCAGGGTTAGTGCCACAGCAGCAATGCCTGCGCTCCACGGCTCGGCATTTCCACCGTTTTTTCACGGGCAAAGCTCATCGCGTGTGAGCCGGGGGCTCAGGATGGCGCGTGTCTGCAAGGCCGCCGCCTCCCCTCGCCTCGTGCAAAGCTCGGGTGCAGAAATCACGGCCTGGGGAAACGCCGGGGAGCTGGTCCCAGCTCATCCTGCTGCTGGGCTGGGGACACCAGCCCCCAGCCCCGTCCTTGGGGAGGGGGATTAGCTAATTCCATGTTGGGAAATAGCTGAGCTCAGCACCATTGCCCTCTGCCGCTGACAGACATCCAGCGCCATGGCAAGACAGGGCTGAAATTACCCAAAAAAAGGAGGTTAAAAATAAAGAGCCCAGATGTCAGGGAGCAGCGTGTGCAGGCCCCCTGGCCAAGGGGGACGGGTGCCCAGCTCCCTCCCCTGCCTAGCTCCCTCCCCTGCGCCGCACCTCGGAGGCGAGCGCTGCCTCGGGCCTTTGTTTTATGTCCTGTTTATCCTGCCAGGAGAAACAGCGGAGTTCAGCATGCAGGAATCCCGCGCCCCCGCCACATGAAAGCTGCTGAGCAAACAAGCGAAATCAAAGMTGATTGCGCCCCGCTGCAAGCGCGCCGCGCTTCCGCGTGGCTGCCTCCGCTGCCAGCTCTTACATAAGCCGCGGGCTCCGCTCGGCGCTGGGCTCCCGGCTTTTTTAATTCCTTTCTTGCAAAGGAAGCAGCTGCCCCGGTGGAGCCGGGCTCGGCTTGGCAGGGCTCGCACGGAGGGACACGTCGGAGCACGGCAGTCCCCGAGGCACCTATGGGTTCAACAGGCCACTTCATCGCAGCCTCCAGCATGTCCCACGGTCACCTCCTTCTGCCAGGAAAAGGAAATGCTTCAACCCAGATTTGAGTTCAGTAGAACCAGATCTGGCGGCTTCTCCCTGCCCTATGGTCAGGGCATTACAGGACTGGTCGCAAGCAGCTCAGCATCCATGGCATGGCTACGCAGCACCCTTTCCACCAAGCACAGCCTGAAACACCGTCGCAAGATGTCCTTCAGCACAGGAGACCACAGAATCATGGAATGGTTGAGGTTGGAAGGGACCTCTACAGAACATCTAGTCCAGCTCCCTGCTGCAGCAGGGATACCTAGAGCACATGGCACAGAGTGGCATCYAGGYRGGTTTTGAAGACCTCCAGAGAAGGAGACTCCACAACCTCCCTGGGCAGCCTGTTCCAGCTTCAGCTTCAAGCGGCTCAGAGTTAGGGACCCATTTCAAGCACAAAGAAAGCAGTTTCTGGAGGGACGCTGGCAGTGCAGGTTCCCCAGTTCTCTCTTGAATGACTTGTCATCAAGAAAACAATGAAAGCCCTAAGGATATAAAAGAGCCCAGAGGAGACTATTAACCTCACCTTCAGGCAAGGCCTCCACCTTCCCCTCCAACAGAAAGTCATTCTTTGATTTTATCAGGTTGCTAAAGGACAAGCAAGAACTAGGTCCCCTCTGACACTTCTTTTTGTCACTATCCCCTGCCTTTTTTGTATTTATTTGTCTGTTTATTGCAAATCTCCTATTGTGGGAAAAGGAAGAGAGCAGTTTCCTCCTTGAAGAGGAGCTCTCCACACCGCTGGGAGCCAGCTCCTAAACACAAAAGGCTTTCAAGGGCCTCATTCTCTTCCCTGGGAACTCTGCTTGGCTCCATCAAGCTGTAACCTCACTGAGACAAGCGCTACTTGCAGCAGTTTTGCTGGAGAACAGCATTGCAGATATCTTAAATGGTTAAACGAGAAAAYATCTGTTTGGGGAGGCCAGCATCACCTTCTGCCATTATGCAGAACATATCATGCAACACTCTCAGGCGCTTAGAGAGGCAGAGCAGGTCCTGCACGTGTCCAAGAACGCAGGTCCTCAGACCACAGCATCAGTAGCTTCTATAAATACTGGTTAGAACTGTGATCCATTACTGTTTGGCAACACAGCCTAYCCTCCTCTACCCAACGAAAGGATTCTTGGTTCTCTAAAGAACTTTATTACTTTCTGATTAAAAGCATTAAAAAAAGACCAAAATGCCAATTTCCTGGATTTTCATCATGTTTCAGGCCTCCCTGCTAATAGCGTGGCAACTCTGTTTACCTGTATACCCCCTGAGGAGCTCTGAATCATACAACATGCGCAGCACAGGGATGGTATCAAAATAATTCCTACTTGGAGCTATGGTAAGATCAGGCAAGTCTTGGCTTGGCTATCTCGCCTTAGACTACATCTTGCAACCAGAAGGGCTGGAAACAATTTTGCTTTAATTGCTTTTTAAAATGCAGCCAACAGATGGTTTGGTAACCCGAATTCATAACTCTTTCCACAGCTCCAGGCTTTTGGCCTGGAAACCCACCCCAACCTTGAGGTAGCAAGGGACATATCCCACCTGTTTTATGAAGGCTCCATCCACAACATCTCAGGTAGCACTGCCTGGGCTCTCCAAGATGACACTGCAAAGCCAAGGGCCTTCAGCTCCGTCTGCTTCATGGTTTGTCTGAGCTGCCCAGCCACCAACACTAGCAGAAAGAAGTCTTCATTTCTAGCTCTTGGGTTCCAGTGCAAAATCCAGCCCAATGGCATCGGCACAGCCCAGGGGTGGCAGAGACAGGAGAACATGTTGGTCTCCTGGCCCAAGTGTTATTCTTGGTTGAAGGAGCTCTTGTCAACATGGTGGTCTGTTGAAACAAGCTGATAATAAAAAGATTCCCGTCCTGCACACACTTTGCATAGGCAAGACGGAATAAGGGACACCTTGCAATGGCAGCATTGCATCAGCTATCAAGACCTTCATGCTCAAACATCCTGGTAAAGCTGGGGAGACCATCACACAAAATACAGCTTGCACAGCTTCTCTGGAGAGCATATCATGATCTTTCCATAGCACAATGGTGATTTGCCTTGTGGATATGTCCTTTCATAGGCCTGCATGCCACAGGAAAGTTTTAACAAATCCTGGCCAGCTCTTCTGAGCTGTCTGGCTTGTTCTTTGGGGATATTCCCTACCCTACGACAAACATCTTAGGTGTTCTGTGGGAGAAGCCTCTAAGTTCTGCCCCAAAACTGGCCATAGCACAGTGCATATGAATAAATATTGCCCAAAGAACCTCGCAAACATCTTATGAAGCAGCCTTGTTTTTTCTGTTACAAAGCAATTTGAAATTCTTGGAAGGCAATCAGGAAAGTACAAAGTATTCCAGCTCAGGACAGCCTGGGACTCATTCCTTGGAGGCACAATGGTTGTTTACTCAATCCTTCATACATTAACATCTTAAAATTCGTGAGTTCAACTGTAAACAAGAAGTCCTAGCTTTACTAGGTTGTCTACTTAACAGTAGTGTTTCCASCCTGAATGCTGATTTTGTTATCTTTCTTTTAATCTTGCTATCAGAGAGTCAAGATCTTGCAAAAATATGGGAAATATTTCAAGCCCATTTATTTCTGGTTTTGAAATGCATCCCTCTGAAACCCAAGGCCAAAGAAAGACTATTTCAAATCAACATTGAAGAGTACAGGCAGGGAGAAGCGTTGTTTGTGCCAGCACTGTCCTCTGGCTCAAGAACAAATGAAGAAAAAGATGGCCACAGATACATTTGTGCTGAAAATAAGCAGAAGATTCCTAACCACTGAGAAGGAAGGTCCCTGAGGCAGTCTCCTACGGGGGCTAATGGACACAAAATAGCTCAAACACAACCTGTTTCCAAGAAAAAGCACAATTGGTTTCTGAGAGCACTTGTACCATGGTGTTGCCTGTGGTAAGCAGAGGTATCCTCTGCACACACCAGCCCAGGGACTCTGCAATCCCTCCAAGCCCAACAGGCAAGGACTCTTCCCAGTAAGAGATGTGAAGAAACCCTCTGAAACAAACTGCCTCCCAGCAGCAAGCGAGGCTCCCYATCCCAGGAGGAGTCCAGGAGGACAAAGGTAGGGAGTCCAAAGCATGGAGGTGGCCCAACACCCATGAGAGCTCAYCTTCTCTCTCCTCCATGGTGGCTGTCACCGCCAGAGGCCCTTCTCACCTCTGGCTGATGCTGCCCCTAACTCCCCACCTGGTCAGGAGGCCGCTGGCTACGCTGCCAGCTCCAGTTCAAGAGGCTCACCAGGCTGTTCACAGCTAGGCTGGCAGCGTTTCCTGGCTTCTTCATATCCTACATAAACATATGCTGCTCTTCCAGGATTGTTTTGCCAGGGAACATGGATTTAGCTCAGCCTTCTTACCCTCCTCTTGAGGAACAGCAAGTTGCTTAGGTCGCCCATAATCTGGCATTGGGTGCTCACTGTGTCAGTGCAGCTCACCTTGTCCCACCCAGAGGCCTTCTTGCAGCTGTGCAGAGCTCAGACACCTTCACACAAACCCCTGTTGCTACTGCAGGTACCACTCCAGACACTGTCAAGAATGGATTATGGCTTCTCCATCCCTTACAGAGGAGTAGATGCAAGTCCCACTATAGGGGAATATGAAGTACATGGGCATGTTTCCTCAAGCTTATTTGGTGCAGCAGGCACTCAGGTCTATAGGGCACCAGGCTATGATGGCAGTGTCTCATGCACTRCAAACACCAGGATATTCCAGTCCTGTGTGGGCTCGGCCTCATATGGACTCAGCTCTCCGCTGGAGCAGGTCTCACTCACCAGACCTTGACAGTCACATTGCATGTTGCTCTGAGGAAGCCAYGGCTGGAAACCTCCTGGCAACCACTGAGGAGCAGGATCTTCTTAGCTTGTTCTTGTGGACCTGGGGCATCAAAGTGAAGAAATAGCACWGGAAAGAAAAGACAGAGATGCTTCGAAGAAGGGCTGAAGTGAGGAGTCAGAGGATGTTCATAAGTGAGGAAGGATGTGTGTGAAACCCTAGCGCTTTTTTCTGGGGACAGAGCCTCATGCCCCAAAAGAGCAGGCTGTATGCTAACTGTGTGGAGCTCATGCAAAAGGAGGAGAGCGCTTCCTTGAGCAGGAGGTTCATGTATCTTATCTTTGCTGCTGTCAAAGGGCAACAGCAGAAATTGCCACGYGTTGGAAAGCCTCCATACAGGTTATCTTCCACAGATATCAACAAGGCTGGAAAGTTACCTTCACTCTCTTGATAAAGGTTCCAGTGAACAAATGAACTCCAAGGCCCAGACAGGCTCATGGGGAAGCAACCATTGCTAMTAGCTATCAAAATAATGGCTTGTGTTTGTGCAAAGTCTTTAGCTGGCTCAAGCCACAGAGACAGCCTGCAGACACATGAGCCTGCTCCTCGGTTGGGAGTTCATCGGTGTCAGCCCTACCCTGCAGGCCACAAGAGTGGGTTTAATGAGGTGGTCGTCCAAGTTCTGCCAAACCACTATTCAAGGACAAGAGCCCACATAAGGCTAGATTTCAAATAGAAAAGGAACTGGAGAGGAAATGCTCCAATACTCAATCACTTTTACTTCCCATCCTGGGAAAAACAGCAGGATAAGCCATTTCAGAAGTTCATGAAGCTTTGGGCTTTACTGCTCCCTCTTTAACCCAAGAGACCTTCACTGAAGATAGGTCACTCTACCAAAGACTGGGGCAGTGCAGGAGGTACCATCCGTCTGTCTCCCTGCTCACTCTAGTCCCCTTTGGGATATTTGGCTGTACATTTGTGCACAAATATTCTCCTTGGAAGAGCMTGCCTCCAAAAGCAGGCTCCTAGCACCCATCTCCAAGGTGGGCAGGGTCTGCACAGAGACTGGCTGAGGCCTCAGTCCATAAGGCAGTTGCATCTCAGGTCCGAAACATTTGCTTGGGCTGGGTCAGCCTCCCATTGCCCGGGAAGCACCACCGAACCCACCCACAAATATCCCACTCTGAGCAAACCAGTTAAATCTGTCAGACTGTCCTGAGGTGCAGTGAGAAAGGCTCCTTCCCCCCCGCATGGCTGTGCATGGGTGGCCGTCCCTTGCCACCGCCCGTGGTGGCCACAGCGAGACACAGAGCCAAGCCGCCTTTGTGGTGTCGCCTGCCCAGAGCCCAGGATCTTGCCCGTCCTGCTGGCTGGCCAGTCCACCCCATAACACAGCTCCATGTTTCTTTGGGATGACCTCCTGCTGGACTGGGGCTTCCCGCAGAGCGGCTCTCCTGCACAGCCACAGAGTGGATTTCCTGCCGCTCCATCAGAGCTCACTATTTGTTTCCCCGAGGGCTTCCTGAATGCCTTTATCAGCCCCAATCTTTCCATCACGAAGACTGTCCTGCAGCCTGGAGCTCTTCATCAAGAAGCGAGGGAAGAGGCCTGGTGGCTGGAGAGCAGCTGCTCACTCTGTCTCCCCTGCCCCAGAGCTGGACAAACAGAGGGTGGTGATGGACGGGACCTTTCCTTGCTCCCAAGCAAATCAAGCATGGACACACAGTGTCCTCTGCCGAGTCAGCCCTTGGCAGAACTGTGGGAAGGAGCGGGATGCAGGGCTTGGCGGCTCTGCAAGCCTCTGAACAGGCAGCCAAGCCTCTAGCTCCAGCCTCCATGCTCTCTGCCAGTTCTTTGCAGGCAAGGCAGGGAAAAGACCTTCCTCTCTGCTAATGAGCTGCAATTAATCACAGCTCTTTGAAAAGCAGGGCTGGTAGAAGAGGCCCTGCTGACCCATCAGCCAGCTCCACACCTGCAGGTGATGGTTTCCTGAAGAAACCAGGGCATCTTTGCACTCCTCCACAGCCCCCCATCTCCCTGGGACATGCACACCCTGCCAGGCCTCCTTCCCTCTGTGGTGGGAGGTTGGCGGCCCAGAACAGAGCAGGTGTGAAACAGCGATGCTCTCCTTGCTGGGCTATCAGAACTACGGCTCATGCTGCAGAAGCTGCTCACAAGCTGGTCTGAGAACACAAAGATAGACATGAATTAATCAAAGGCCCAGAAAAAAATCCCTTGTGATGTTCTGCAGGCCAAACTTGCTCCAAGCTGTGCTCCTAGGAGGACACCCACAGCTCAGAGCTGCTCATGTTGGAAGCAAATGTCTTGTTTTCCTCTTTCAAGTCCTCTCCAACTCCTTTGTGCTCAAAGAACCTAGTGGGATGTTTAAAGAATAAGATACAGCAAGCAAAGTCCACTCCCAATTAACAAGATTCTCTTCAGGAGATAAGGCCTGTTGCACACGGATAGGGGGACAATACGTGGCACTGGCAGGAAGCTTACGTGACACAGAGAGCTTCTGGAGAGATAATCGACTCTTGATCCCGCAACTGGCACCTTCCCTAACTGCAAAGCCTGCACATTCCTTATCTCCCCCAGGGAAAGGTTACCTCCAACACAGGACACTTTCAGTTTTGGGTTGAGAACTATTCCTCTCCCTTGCTAGCTGTGGTTTTCCTAGCGTGGCTTTCCTAGCACGGCTCTGCTGTGTGTCACCTTGCCATCCTCTTCAGCAGAGATTCCTTCTGTGCATTCACACCACGCCTCAGTCCCAGCCTCCCTGGTTATGTTGGCTCCAGCCAACATAAACATCTTTGCTGAGAGCTAAAGGGGAAAGGCAGACCTCTCCCACTGTCCTCCCTGCAATGCAGAGGGGCATTTTCAGTAGGGAAATTGCACATGGCCTTAATTGAGAGCCTGGTTTGAAAGCCCAGCACCTGTATTAGGATCTTTTCATCCAGATTTCTCCCTCACGAGTGTTGTTTGCAAAGTTTTGGGGATGTACCAGTCTGGGATATAGCCCAGCAGTAAGCCAGGCCCTTACGGACTTCCCAAGCAACAGTCACTTGCACACTTGGGATGCTCACCCTCCACCACATTTCCCATATGCATAGGCCCCTTTGATTCCCCACTCACATTTTCCCCTGCGGAGGTGCCCCCCGCTCCCGTGGGGAAGGGGGGTCCTGGCTGCGAAGTCTCATACTCTGTGACATTTCTTGTCTTGGTGCCAAGCAAGGGTTTGACAACAGGGCTGTTTTGCAGATCCTGACCCAGCTCTGGGATCGTCCCAGGACTGGGTACATTTTCCCTTCCTGTTTGCCAGCAAGGGCAATGGACAACTATCAAAGATTCTCCTCCTGCCTTCAAAATCCAACCTCCTCTGGAGCGGAGCCTGCCAGGCAGATGACAGTAATGACATCTCAGGTAAATGCACGGTGTGGAGAAGCAGCTCAGGGCTGTGGCATTGAGACCGTGGATCTGTGCCCCTTTGTTAAGCACCACGTCTGGCCTCAGCATGCTGAGCCTGCACAGCCCATATCACCGTATTGGGCCCAATTAGGAGATATGTGGCTGGGATTGCCGGCACCCTCTGCACCCACAGGGTCTTCTTGTTATCTCTCACTCACTATAAAGTGCTGGCAGCAGAAATGCTGAATCAGGAGTGTTTGCCTGGAAGGAATAACTTGCTTTTAGCACTAGTCCATGCTGATTTGCAGCACTCTCACCTTGGGGAGCAGAGGACAGCCCAGGTAACGAGGCTCAGTGCCGGCTTCCCAGGCCAAGGCAGAAGGGGGAGGAAGCCCCAACTCCAAACGGGGGCTACAGCCAGCAACTGCAGGCACCTGTAGAGGTGCAAGAGGGAGGCAGAGGCAACCCAGGGTGTAGCTTCAGGCAAGGCAAACGGTCCCACACGTTACTTTTTGACATCTTCTCACCCATCTCACACGGTGGGACTTGACAATGTGCTGATGGCAAGACATCACCTGCAGCGGAGAACATCAGCAGTGTCCCCGGAGGCTGCTGCGGTCCCAGGTGTGCGCCCGGGCAGCGAGCGAGCGAACCCGGTCACGGAGGAGGCCAACAGCTCCCGTTTCACTGAGCTCAGCAGTCCAGCCGCAGCAGAGCTGCTCCAAGAAAAGGGGAAGAAAACACGGAGCACTGGCTCTCTTCCGATCAGATAGAGCGCACACGGCTGTGCAAAGTCCCCAGGCCACAGCTCCCGGACAGCCCCGCGACACGGCCGGTCCCTGCCGTGCTGCTGCGGGAAAGGGGCTCGTCCTCCATCACCCCAGGCTCTGCTGGGAAGAGGCAGCGATCCTGGCGCTGGGAGCGGGATACCCAGCCCCCAAGCCCTGCTTGTTCCACCTGCTGCCACCAGTGGGTCAGGCCGGCACCCCGAGGGTCTCATCTAGCTGCAGCTCCAGCTTCTCTCTGCTGATGGAAAGGCAAACAAACCAGCTCCACAGCAGCTCCACCACACCAGTCCACAGGCCCATTCCCTGCCTCAGTTTCCCCAGCTGCCGAAATGCACCTTACAAGGCTGGCAAGAGTCCCCTGGCCTATTTATCCTCTGGGACTACTTAAAATATGATCCAATTGATCCAAATATGATCCAAAATACGGAGCGGGGAGCCCTGGGCAGGCTCAGCAGCCTCGGTGCCAGGCAGGGAAGGAGGAGAGGGGATAAAGGGGCTCCCCCTGCTTGCCCCCTCACTCAGCACTGCAAAGAGGGGCCTGCACACCCCCAGCACAGGACACAGGCCAGGACTCCCTAGGGCATCCAGGCATCTGCTCCCACCTAGGAGCCTCCCAGCAGGGCGACATTGCCATCTGCTGCCTGCTGCTTGGCAGGACACGAGGGCCACGCTGCGCCCAGCGCTGGCGCTGCCTTGGGGCGTCCCTGGCCTTGCCCGCGGGCAGAACAGCTCATCGCAAGCGTCAGGAACGGTCACAACACACCAGCCGCGGAGTCCGGCCTGGCTGAACTTATTGCTCTGGTTTAGCAGTGCCACTTCTCCCATGTATTCACTACTCCCATGTATTTCGATTTTTTTTTAATCAAGAATCCTCTTCAGGCTGTTGGAAAATATCTTTCAGCAAGCCACGGGGCCAAAAATCTCACTTGGAGGATTCATCAGCAGTCTGCCAGCACTTTTTTAGGAGAAGGTGAAATTACTGCTCCTGGCATATTCAAAACTGGCAAGTATTTTTTTTAACTGAAAATCAAAAAGTAACATCCTCAGTTACATGAGCTCCCTGTTGCCATTCCTGATTTCCTGGGGTGCAATGTATCTGCAGGCAGCTTAAATCCATCAGAGCTGCATGACCAACAAGGATGAGGTGATCCTTACTGTAGAACTGTTTCATGAACAAAAAAAAAAAAAAAAAAAACCACTGCCAAATCCTTTAGCAATTGATCTGGACAAAATCCACCCCTTTTGGGTCACATCACTGCTCCAAAGTGCCTGATTCTGGCACTTTGCTAGGATCCAAGAGCAAGATCCTGGCAGCTCTGCCCATGACTCACCAGCTCAACGTGAACACACACCTCCAGCTCTCTCCAACTCGGTTTAATCATCTGGAAACACAAAGATGTTATTTTTTAACCCACAACCATACCAAAAAGACACTTGTTTATTTTAAACTTTGAAGTACCTACATATTGTCTCTTAAGATAAAAGGCACCATAAAAGGGAAGAGAAAAACGGTAATTATCCTCAGTTCAGGACTTTAACCTTTAAAATGGAAGAACTGGGCTTCCAGCTAGACTTGTTAGGTGCTTTTAACTTTTTCTTTTCCAGTAGGCTATGCAATTTGTGAGTCCTACCTGCCCATGGTCCCCAGAGACCCCCAGGTGCTCTATGTCCTGGCTCAGCCACGATCCTCTTGTCCTTCTTGCATCTCTTCATTGCCATCACGTCCACTGCCGTGCTTCACCTCGTACCCCGCATTACAGCCAAGAATCACACTGATTAACTTGGCAGTGGGCAAGGAGGTGTTTAGGTGCTATCTGTGAAGGGTGTTGAAGTCTTAGAGTTCGGTTCCCCCAGGGAGAGAATAGCAAAAATGCTGTAAGGCCACATGTCCCCTCCGTTACTCTGTGAGTTACAAGCCAGAGAAAGAAATTTTGTCCATGATCTGAAAAGATTATTTCAGGAAAGCTAAAATTTGCCCAGAAAAGGGAAGAGGCAAACAATTTCTCAAAGACAGAGATGCTGGGCTAATGAAACCACAGCAAAGTCACTGAAGTTTCACCCTTTCCTTCGAGGCATGCACACCAATGTCTCACCGGCAGCAAGAGTTAGACTGAGTTTAATAAAAAGACAGGGCAGATCATGCTGATGAAACACAGCATATGATCAGACAAGCAGCAGCTGCCTAGCTATCTGCTGGTCACCCTTTTTAGCCCCTTATTCCTCTGTGTGCGTGAATCAGATACCCCAACAATTCAGCTTGTTGATTTTTTTTTCTTTCTCCTCTCATCTTTTTTTTTTTTTTCCTGAGGTAGGACCACTCTCAGGACAGGCTACCTTGCTGATATGTCACAGAATAGACATTATTATTATTATTATTACTACTACAAGATTGAAAAAAAAGGGGGAAAAAAATGGAGTGGCTTAGAGTTCAGGCATTTTCTAACATCTTTTAAATCTCCCCTTCCTCAACCAGAGTGTCAGGCTTTGCATGGTTGCCCCTTCTAGCTGTTGCAGCTAGAAATTAGCTCTGCAGAAATCACTACCTGAGGAGTGGAATCGGCTGTGTTTTCCCCTACCATGTCTGCCCTTCAAAGGAGCAAAGGATGCAGTTGGGGTCATCAAAATTTTTCCTTTACATTTCCTTTTGGGCTGGTTTACATTTCCTCCACAGTTGCCCTGCACAGGGACAGAAGAGGGCATGAAGATGGGACCCAGCAAATCCAGTGCTCTCAGAGAGCGCCTTTTTGTCCTAATTCACAGCAGCCTTTAACACAAAGGATAGTAATAAAGCTGTTTCTTTCTTTTCCTAGGAATGGCTTTCTACCCTGCAGACCACCCGGGAGCACTCACGGAGCAAACTGGCTCCTGTGGTGACACGGCAGAAAGGGGAGACTTTTAAAAGCCACCATCCCTGAGGTGCTTATCAGGCCAGCCAGGGCATTTGAAGAAGGTCCTTTTGATCCATTCGCTTGCTGCTCTCCAGGGTTTGTCTGACATTGGTTTGCTGCAGGTAGCCCGCTAGATCAGCACAATGTCTGGAAAAATATTTCTGGTATCTACTTGCTGAAATGAAAAGGTAAAAAAGAAATAAAATCCCAGAGAAGTGCATCTGATAACATGGTGGAGTGATCTGTACAGTGCTGGGGATGAGGGTTGTTATGTCTCTCCGTGCAGTGCTACCATCAGAGGTGAGGATGCAAAACCTCAACGCATTAGAGAGGCTGGACGTTTCAGGCTGGACTGTGGGTCTGCCCTCTTGCCTGAGCTGGGAGGGTTGGGGCTGGGCGCTATGGGTTGATATGGTGAAAACAGTGAGCTGGTCCTTCACTACGAGGGACTTTTGTCCCATGTAGGGTCCCCATGTAGGGCTTTTCCTACGCTATTGCTTTAGTCCTGTGTTGGACTGATTTAGCAGCCAGCTGCTGGGTTGGAGTGATTTAGTCCTGGCTGTGCCAGGGCTCAGGGTCCAGCCTCCAAGTCCCACGTAACCACCCTGTGTCAGCAAAGAAAAACACCAGTGAGTCCAGAGGGTCCTCAGGGCTGAGATGGTCTGTGAAGCGAGTCAGCTCAGAGCAAGGAGAAGAGCTTTGGAAGCTGATTCTGATCCCACAGAGGAGACAGAAGTCCCTGATATGAGGGATGCAAAGTTGAGCTTTGTGAAAAGCAGCCATTTCTCAGAGCATCGGTCCTTTTGGAGCTGCCACCACCACCTCCATCAGCTCCATCAGCAACAACCACGACGGGCAAGGAGAAGGCAGGAAAAATTTTACACCCTTTGCTGGCCTCCCAGGAGAG
The DNA here is from genome assembly GCF_003342845.1 of Nothoprocta perdicaria. NCBI lineage: Eukaryota > Metazoa > Chordata > Aves > Tinamiformes > Tinamidae > Nothoprocta > Nothoprocta perdicaria. The sequence goes on along the minus strand of NW_020455553.1, from coordinate 493,593 downwards.
CCCCTTTCCAAAGCAGAACTGCAGTAAGCATCTTTACAGCAGTAAGCTGCTTTCTGAGACCAGGGATGGGCACCAGGCAGTTGGGAAATATGGCTTTTCTCAAGTACCTGTTATCTGAGGCAATTAAAAAATAAATTAAACTCTCATTTTAACTTGCCACATGAGAGACATATGCAACGGTGAAACAATTAAAAGCCAGTGCCGGGAACATGCTGTTCTCACCAGCTCGTTGCAAAAGTACACAAGGGCAAAAAGCATCCCGGGCCGTCGCTTTTTTTGTGGTTTTCTGATCATTAATCAATAGCTATTGCTGCCTCTGGCGGCTCCCTCGGCTCCCCCATCACACTCGTGTGCTAAGGTTCTTGCAGGCTGGGTCGGTGCTTAGCAGAGCAGGAACCCCTTCAACAGCACCCTAGTGATGCTGGGGCTCCTGCTGGTGTCTCTCAGGCCAAGCCAAGCTGAGGATGCCCTTGGCTCCAGACTAGAGCCCTGGTCCCAGCCTAACAGACTGTATGTGATACATAAATGTGCTTGGGTTGAACAGTATTGCAGCTGCCAAGGCCTGACCGGGCTGCGAGAGCCTAGCTTTACTTTTCACTCCTGCAGTGTTTACTGTCTGTGATGACTACAAACTAGATGCTGTGTAATACCATGTGAACGGAGAAAGAAATAAAATTGGGGATAGTGCTTTGTGTTTACACAAACTCCCCAGTTCTGGTGCTAGTTTCAAGCTGCTGTTATGTCTCAAGTGAATGCACTGGAAATAAATACTCCATATCTGCTCATGCATGCCACGAGCTGTCTAAAATTAACCACCTCTAATGCTTTCAGTTCACATAAGCCACTTTGTGCGCCTTGTTCAAAGGGAAGTACCTGTACAGACGTGGTGTTTTTACTGTTACTGTTAGCAGTGGGTGCACATCTGCAAATGTTCAGAAGATAAATACAACATGAGGTCCTGCAACTACTCAGAGAAGTCCTTCTGTATTCAGAGGCCAAAACCCTCACCCCAAGACTACAAATATCACTAGGGCTGGGGTTCGGTCTGCAGGATGCACAGGTCTGATGGGAGGTTTTGCAATGAACCTGCAGTCGTGCATCGACAAAGCTTTCACTTGTGGGACCAACACCACCGATAAACACGGTCCTCAGCCATCGCCCATGTTCGGGGTGGTGCAAGTGCCCTGGTATTCCCACAGCACCCCCCAAACAGCTGTGTTTTCCAAGGTCAGCTCTCCTAGCAGATGTAACATGGTACCAGGAAAAGTACTGCCGTGGGGCTGCACCGTACTTGCGCCATAATACCTGTGTTTTTCTCCATGCAAAAGCCAAGGTCTTCCTTTTCTCAGGCTCCTGAGGCACAACACTCTGCAGTCAGCAGACGGATTTCTACAAGCAGGAAAGTCCATCTTCACTTTAAAGGAGTAGGGAAGAAGAACTCCTGAAACCATGTTTTGCAATCCCTTTTTCCAAATCACTGTCAAAACACTGGGGAAACCAAGTGCACCCACTAAAAAGTCAAGAATCTCTGCAGTGCCGTCAATACCAATGGTATTTTCAGAATAACAATAACAGCCAAGATCTGAGGAAAAAGAAAATTAGTACAAGGTCTTGCAAATATGAAAACAGGCTGGATTCCATCTCAGTAACCAGTGCTGACGCTTGCTAATGCTGACTCTTTTGGAGTAAAACTTACCACACTTAACAAAGAACATCTTTGCCTGGAGGAAGAAGTTTATTTTTAAAAGGTGCCAGGTAGTTATCAGGAATAGCTGCTAAAAGCAAGTTGATGGTCAAATCACCTTGCTGTTACCTGTGCACAGCTCTGAGCCCAGGAATCTATTTCTCAATATTCCTTGCAGCCAACAAGCCCTGTGCTGTTAGCCGGTACAGAAATAAACCTGCACAGAACAAATTACTACTCCTGCTTTCAGATCTAAAGACTCTACATAACCATTAAGATACATACCTTAATGAGAAGATGAGTTGATAGCTGTGTTGCTTCTCTTTTACTAGATAATCAAGAGGAAAAGCATTATATCTGCACTGCACAAGCGCATTCACTTGAGCACATGCTCCTCTCCCCTGGAAAATGTTCCCAAATGGTCAAGGCACAATTTGGAAGCATGATCACCCTGTAGTGAGTTTACAAGTGAGTTGTTCTCTTGCAGAGAACTCTACTTTTTGTTGCAGGAGACATTCCCCTTCAGTGATGGTTCTTTTAAGGTAACTCCAACCCTGCACAGGCTTGTACATGCTTAACTTCTGCAAGGATCTGACGCAGCTGGAATCATCACATTAAAAATACCATTTTCCCTTCTGCTTCCAATATGTTACCCTAGTGAAATGATATTAATCTGTTGTTCTGTTGGAGAGATCTCAGCCCCTGCTTGCTTTCAGCCTGCAACACTGCAAAAACAAAAAGATGATATGAGTAGGAGCATCAAGACCGCAGAGAACTCGCCTTTCCTTGGCGCAAGGTGCGACACCCACCCACAGCCACAACTGCTCCTGGTGCTTCGCGCCCTTCAGCAGCTGACAAAGGTGGTAAGCCACTTTTGGAATTCATCCCAAAAAGCACAGGAGCGTTTACCATGCGACACCCTTGTTAACAAAGTGAGAAAACAGTTTTGTAGCTGCCAAGGGCTGGCTGGTGGCTCGCAGTGAGTGAGAGCTTGGACTCCTCAGTGCTGGAGCTATTTTAACTTTGCCAGTTTTGAGTTAGTTCTCCTATGATGGAATGAGTTGGGTAGGGAGGAGACAGCAGAACTAGCACAGGATACTTTTACATTTCACTGTTCTTAAAAGCATTAGCTGAAGACCAAGACCACTTGTATGATGAGAATCCCCTGCTCTTCTCGGAGCTCCAGTCCTCAGTCTGTGTCCATGGTGCTTCCATGAGTGTCCCAAAGATGAAGACTTCCAAATGAATCCTCCTCACAGCACAATATTAGCAAAAGGAATTGCTTCTTCCATGTGCTTTTAGGCACAAGCGAACTAAGAGATACCATGGCTAATCTGCACAAAGAAAAATGACTTTTGTCGAAACCACACGTGCCAAAACCTCTCTAAAGAAGCAAGGCTGCAGACAAGTCACATTATCTCATCAGCTCTCTTCCCATTTTAGCTACCCTTGTGCCTGGCTATGTCTGTTATGGTCTACCAGCCTCTCAGGCTGTCTCTGTGACATACGTGGGGCCTGGGAGAGTTTTACAAGTCTTCTCAACGTACATTAAAAACAGAATTTTTGCATTGCAGAAAGGAAGATATCTGGTGGCGAGGGATTTCCTGTAGCTTGTGCAGGAGTTAGTGGAAGTTTCTGCTAAGAGGGTTCAACAGCTTTTTCGCAGAAGCCATCACACATTTTAATTACTCCCTTTACACATTCAAGCGCTTTACATCCAAGTCAACCTTCCAGGCAAGTATCTTTTTAATAACCTTTTAGTTAAGCCTGGTAGTTTTCATTTCACCAACCATTTAATTTTCCCATTAAATAAGCCTTTGTTCAAAACACTTCCAACATTAGGCTCTTACAGGTATGAATTCCACCGACTGCTAATCCCAAACAGCAGAACAACTAGACGTCCCCAATTAGAGCAACTGCTTAATCAGAGCAGTCACACCACATAAAGGCGTGCATACTGCTGCAATTTAATCGAGTGCTAACACCCCTGACAGCCAGAACACTGAATACCCAAGGGAGAAGGGAAAGGTGCTGCTGGATAGGGCACACTGCACCGACAACTCTGAAATATTTCCCTGTTTTCCCTAAGAACGGGCAAACAGATCAGTTCCCTAATCCAGAGACTCCTTTATGGGACCCAGATACTCTTTTGTGGAGCGAAATTCAACTGATTCATCGGTGAGGTTGGAAGAGCTGGCCTCTCATCCGTGACAAGCTAAGCTGCTGCTAAGGACGGTTGTCCAGCTTGAGCTAAGGCCCTCACACCAAATACTACAGTGACCACGTTTGCAAAATGCTTGCCCCAGTGTTCCCCAGTGGAGGGTACTGAGCAAAAACCACCCCACGAAGAGCAACACGATTAATCCAAGTTCTGAGACGCGGCACTTGGATTTCACCTCTGCAGGAGAATCCAGCAGAATGCAGGTTATTTTTTACTCTATTAAGTTTGCAAACACAATCGGTACTTCACATTAAATAGCCCAGCACTAAATGTAAAGGTACGTGACTCCAGCACTGGACATGCAGTGTGCGGCAGGGCTTCGTGCTGAAAATGCACCACTTCTTAGAAAGAAATTAGTGAAATCATGGAAGCTGGCAGCAGGAGGAAACAAAGTTTTCTGACATCAAAAGGAAACAGACTCGACGACACACTGTTTTATCCTACCACAGTGATTAAATCTAGACTATTTAAAGTGTCATGGTTAAGTTTCAGGTGTAAAAACTTTATGGCCATAACGAAGACAAAAGCATACTTCTTCGGAAGCTACAGACATCTGGTATTTGGCAATACCTGACCAAATTTGGAGAGCTACTTTCCAAGGGAACCTTTCTTCACTCATTTTTTGAGTCCAAATGAAAGCAGGACTCCAGGAGATACCTTTGGTATTACACAGACACCTCCACACGCATCATAGAATGCCTGGATCAAATGTAATCCTCTTACAAGGTGTTTCTTTACCTCTGAGAAAATAAAACAAATCTTTTCTAAATCAAAAGGATTGCAAAGTAACAATTAGCAAAAGGTGGCTTACATTTGGTCTTTTTCCTGCTTTTTCTATTTCGTGCTTTCAAAAATTTGCTACTGCAGTACTCAGCTGGACAGAATGAGAGCACACAGCTCCATCAGAAACACAAATCTGTTCAAATCCCCCACTTCAACACCATGCCCCTTCTTAGCCAAAATAAAGTTCTCTCTCCATCATTAACAGCCATTCCACCAATCACATCAAGTTACATAAGGGATTAGTAGATAAAAACATGTATGAAATACAGCTGATAACGGTTCGATTTAATATGTAACTTTTTTCTTTTAGTAGCCAACATCATACTTCCCTCCCAAATAAAAAAATACCTAATTAAAAAAAATATAAACAGAATACACAGACAGAAGGGATATGTGGGAATCTCTAGACTACTCTGTCTTAGCAAAGACTTGCAACAACAGTTGCACCCAAACCCAGTGCTGAAGAACAACCTTGCTCCAGGGAGCAGGAGACAGTTCATTGGTGACCAAGTCTGCAGAAGAAAGCTGCATGGCCCACACATCTGCAGAAAGCTCCACCTGATGCTCCTACAGTTCAGCTGGTAAGAAGAGCATGAAGTTATTTCCTCACGTAACACCAGTTTAAAGCCAGGCAGCACAACCTCTGTCAGCACAAGCTGCAGAGCTCCCTACGATGTAGTGTTCTCCACTGCTAGGAAGCAGGATCCAGACTGGCTGTTGCGCGTGCCATGGAGCGCTCTCCTCAGCCCACTTCAGGTAAGAAGCAACCGAGGCGACCACAACCACAGCGAACAAGGGACTAAGATTTGTCCAGTTTGTGCGTACGCTCGTGCCTCCGTAGAGTTCCAGACTCGGTGAAGGAATGACCACAGTAAGCACAGGAGTAGGGCTTCTCTCCCGTGTGGATCCGCTGATGACGCTGCAGCGATGCCAGCCGGGTGAAGGTCCCTCCACACTCCTCGCAGTAGAAGGGGCGCTCCCCAGAGTGAGTCTGCTGGTGTCTCTTCAGCCTGAGCAGCTGGATGAATGCCATGCCACATTCCTGGCATTTGAAAGGCTTGTCTTGCCGGTGGATCACCTTGTGTTTGGAGAGCAGATTAGGCTTATCAAAACCCTTGCCGCATGTTGGACAGGCATAAGGTTTATAGTCTTCCTCCTCTGACTTTGGGTTCTCTGCACAAGGCTGATCAGTGTATTCAGCACAGTGTTGGCTACGGTGCACTACTGACCACGGGTTCCTGGCCATGCCATTTCCTAGGATCACCATGGAGCGCTCTATCTTGTGCACATTGCGCAGGTGCCTCCAGACATCAGCTGTGCGGATGAAACCCTTGTCACATTCTGGACACTTATGTGGCCTGTCACTAGAATGAATGAGCTTGTGCATTCGCAGATTGGCAGCACGGAAGAACTCTTTGCCACAAACAGGACATTGGTATGAGTTTTGCACAAGGTGGATTTGCTTGTGTTCCTGCAGTTCATTCGTACCCTGGAAAGAGGCACCACACTTCTTGCATCTATATGGCAAGGGTTCCCCAGAAATGGGTACCAGGTCCTCACCAAAAACATCAGCAAGAACAGTGTTTTCGTCTTCATCACACGGCCTTCTCTGGGGTTTCTTGGAGCACTTAGAGGAACTGCGCTCTAAATCCTCCTCTTCACACTGCAAGTCAAAGTTGGTATTGGAGGTGACAATTATCCCAGCTGTCGTCTCACCTTGGTTTTGGTAGTAGGTCTCATAGGTCTCTTCATCTTCACACTGCAACTCTACAGGAATCTTCTGTTTACCTGAAGGTCCAGCATGGTTGCGACGAGGAGTGGATCTCTGTGAGTAATTCATGTCTACCTCCTTCTGGAGGCTAGATTTGTGGCCTACCCATTTATTGGTCTGTCTGGAATAATTTGAATGCTTCTCACCTGTGTCACATGTGTTATTCTCGGAGTCCCAGTCTACTTTCACATCCATCTTCGGATGTGTGTGCTGTGTTTATCTGCGTATACCAAGCTCTTCAGGTCTTGCATGGCAAGTACGTCTCATTCTCAGATCTCTTCAGTCATCCCTAGAAAACAACAACAAAAAAATTATCAAAGGATTTTCTGAGAGCAGCAGCAAATAAACATATATCAATACAGAAAACCTATGTTATGATTAAAATAATGGAACAGATTATTAGCTATGCAGTGGGAGAAACAGAATCATTGTCTAGCATTTATGTGGAATGCAAACAATTCAGCATATAGAATGCAGACAGAATACACTTTAGTAAAGTTAAATCCTCTGTTATAACCCAGTCTTTGCTATAAATGTAAATTGTTAAACCATTTCTATTTAAGTTAAAATCTTAAGAACTTTAGGGTCAAAACACTTTGGGTTAAGTCCTACACTCACTTATCTCTCTAGCTGCCTTATAGCAGGTCTTTTACCCAACAATTCACTTCTAATCCTTGTTTTTAAGTTGCTATTAAATAAATTGGCCAGCACCACATAGTGAGGAGAGATGTGCTAGAGTCATCTGTAAGGAAAGGTCTAAAAGAGCAGCCAAGGAAGCTCACTGGTTGACCTAACAGCTGCTGGCCCCCCAGAATGGCTTCAAATTCCCCGGGTAAATTGTCCCAGCAGCCTCTGGTGACTCCACATGGAGTTTTCAGTCAACCAGTTTTAAGGAGGAATTTGGTCTGAATAGATAGTCTGAGCTAAGAAAGTTCATTTTACCCACCGTGCACAGTTAGCTCTGCTCTTTGGACCTCCAGCATCTCCTCCACAGCCACTTTTTAATATTCCCTTCACTCCTGCTCCTTCTCCGTTTCTTCCTGGCTGCTTTTGTCTTAACAAAGATTAAGAAGAAGAAGTTAAGAAGATTAAGAAGAGAAGTTAAAACTTCTCTAAACATAAGCATATTCATACAGAATGTGTAAGTATGTAGGCATGCATATATTTCTGCATTTACATGTGAACATAAATATAAAGATTGCCTATTCATTTTCAGTAGGTTTAACTAGCAATAAGGACATCACAGTAACACACTTTAAGTGAAAGGTCTCATTCACGTCTCAGAAAGGCCAGCTTCATTCAAGGCACAAATTGAACTTTCTTCTACCGTGATCCTGAAAACAAGTCTGAATTAATCGTCTTCATTAGGCACTGTCTGGAAAACACTGGCTTGAGTCATCCATCAGCTCCAACTATTCCCATTAACTTAGTGGTACCTGCATGAAAATGGGGGCTATTTTTACCTTCCAGCGTGGGGCTGAGTGTCTCCAGGAGGTCACGGCAGGCTTCCTAGCGAAGCAACGGGCTGGCTTGCTAAAGATAAACTTTCCAGGGAAGGCTTGTCTTAACAAAACTTGCTGAGAAAGGCCAGCCCCACGCAGCAGGACTTGCAAGCGGGATGACGCAAGCTTAACGAAACCCGGGTTTATAGGTGGGGATGGACGGATAAGGCGAATCCCGCCGTGCCAAGCGCCCGCCCGCTGCGTGTCCCCCCGCTCGCATCTCACCCGGTGCCGCAGCAGGTAGCAGCAGCAGCAGCGGGGCAGCCGCTGGGCCTGGCGCAGGCCCCGGCGCAGCCGCAGCGCCGCCCTCGGCATCGCGCCCGCCCTGGAGAGGCGGCGCTCGGCCCGCGCCGCTGCCCCAACGCTGCCCTTCCCAAGCGAGCCCAGGCAGACGCTGCATTCCCTTTGAAGCCGTTAGCCAGGAGAAATAAGCTCAGCTCTTGTCAGGCTGCTGTCGTTCCAAGCCCCTGGCTTTGCGGCCTCACCTCCAACCCAAGCGGTGCTTCTTCAATGCGCACGTCCGCAACTGCACCCGGTGTTTTTGGCAGAGGCTCTTTCATCGATGGCATCGTTTCTTCACTCCTGCTGCAAATCCTAGGGCCCCAATACCCTTTCCAAAGCCGCAGCACAACAGCAATTCACAGGCATTCTCAATCCCCCTGCCTCCACCTGATAAGCCACTGCTCTAGAGCACAAATTTCTCTCTTTTCTATACCACTGCCTTAGGAGAACCTCTCACCCTTTCCCTGTATTTCCCCCCTCCCTCTCAGCACATTTCTTTCCCACATTTCCATTCCTACATTAGCATCATCCTCCTTCAGCAGGGGTGGGAGTCTAAAGTCCAGTCCTCTGGGAACTCTGTCAGGAGCCTCCCAACAATTTCTGTTTTCCAACAGCTGGTGGTCCCAGGGCCCTTTTGCTCCCACTTTTAACACCACAGTCGCTTTGCACGTGGGACAGCTCTGTTGCAGCTCTATTCCACAAAAACAAAATTCTCAAAGGTTTTGAAAAGGAGGATCTCCCAGTAACAGCAAATAGAGAACTGGGATTAAACCTGAATGGAAGAGTGCACAGTAACGTGTTCAAATACTATACAGCAGAAGGTTGAAAGTTCCACTTTTATAGGATCTCATAGATCTTTCTAAACTTAAACCAGCAATTACTCTTCTGGGAGATGAGAGTGGAGAAAAGAAACACAGATATTCCTTGTCCCTAACTGAAGAGCAAGTACCTTTTGAAAGCACAGCTAAGTAGCAGTTGAGTTTCTTCCGACTAGCCAGATAAAAGTAAATTGGTAACATCTCTTTAAAAATGGTCCTTGAATACATTGAGAATCCACACATGTTGCTCAGTGTGATGAATTTTGCAGAGAAAGAACCATAATTCCAACTCTCACAAACTGGAAAGAAACTCAGATGATTTTCATCATTTTTATTATTTTTTTCTCTGAATTTAAAATTCTTAGGCATATCTTACAGTAATGCAATAGATGGCCAGGCTAAAAGATTTCTTCTATCTCGACTCAGGATGTACAGAGCCACATACTCTTTCCACATACATTAGTGGAGCCAAGCACACAACTCTCTCCTCATTCATCAATGCTCTAGTAACACACATAAACATAAACACACAAAGGACCAATACTTCCACGAGCAAGCATATTTGCATGGGGTGCAGATGATAAATGGGCATTAAAAAAAAGAAATTCCAAAACATGGGTTTTTACACCCAACAGAGTAAATGGAGACAGCATGTAGGGACGGAAGGGATGGGTGAACAGTTCTGGTCTCGTGACCTCGTGCAGGACAGTTCTGCAAAATCAATATCAGAGGGTGGTGATTATCTAGACAGGAACACCTAACTTCAAGATCATACTTGCACAACAGCTCTAATTCAACATGAGTCTTACATGATCAGATGCCCCAAATGAGTCCAACTAGTACTGATAACACCCAACAATTCTCCATCTCTTTTGAATTCTACCTTATATATTGGTAGTGGAAGCAATTCCTCTTGTAGCTACCAGGTAATGGTGTGTACCACCAGCAAACACTGCTCTTCCTCATAGGGATCAGAGTTCCTCAAAAATCATGGTATCTACCCAGGGTTATACTGGCTGTCTTGCAGACAGTGACTAGGGACAGGCCTTTTGCACCTCTGCTCATGAGCAGAACTTTTCAAAGCAGAGTACAAAACTTAGGTCAAAAGGAAACAACACAGCTATAAACCACTGAGTTTTCATTTTGTGTGTGTGCTCGTGTCTCCTCAAGGAGCCTGACTCAGTGAAATCCTGAGCACAGTAAGCACAGGAGTAGGGCTTCTCTCCTGTGTGGATCTGCTGATGACGCTGCAGCGATGCCAGCCGGGTGAAGGTCCCTCCACGCTCCTCGCAGTAGAAGGGGCGCTCCCCAGAATGAGTTTTCTGGTGTCTTTTCAACCCGAGCAGCTGCACAAAGGATTTCCTGCATTCATGAAATTCATAGGACTTGTCTTGTCAGTGAACCACCTTATGTTTGGAAAGCAAGTTAGGCTTATCAAAGCTTTTGCCACACGTTGGACAGGTGTATGATTTACACTCTTCCTCCCCGGGCACCTGATCACCATTCCAGTGCTGATAAACATCTCCCCCACCATTCCAGTTCCTGTGTCCTGGAGACCACGGGTTCCCGGCCATGCCATTTTCTAGGATTACCGTGGAGCACTCTACCTTGTGCACATTGCTCAGGTGCCTCCAGACATCAGCTGTGTGGATGAAACCGTTGTCACATTCTGGACATTTGTATGGCTTGTCACTGGAATGAATGAGCATGTGCATTTGCAAGTTCATGGCATGAAAGAACTCTTCCTGTGCCACACACAGGGCACTGACATGAGTTTTCCACAAAACGAATTTGCTTGTGGTCTTGCAGCTCACTTGCATCCTGAAAAGAGGTGTCACGTTTCTTGCCCTTGTATGTCAAAGGATTCCCAGAGATGTGCTCCAAGTCCTCCTCCTCCTCAAGTGTATCAATAAGAATGATGCTTTCATCATCCTCACTTACTCCTCCTTGAAGTTCCTCAGAGTGTTCAGAGGAACTGTGCTCTAAACCTTCATCTTCACACTGCAGGTCAAAGTTGGTACTGGAAGTGACAAAAACCCAAGCGGTGGCTGATTTTCATTTCTGGCAGTAAGTTTCAAAGGTCTCTTCTTCCTCACACTGCAGTTCTACAAGGATTTCTTGTTAGATGGAAGGCCCAGCAGGGATGGAAGCAGGACGAGAAGGTGGTGAGTAATCTTCCTCCACCTCCAGCTGGAGGCTGGCTTTGCAGCCCACCCTCTCAGAGGTTTGCCTGAAGGGACCCGAGTGTCCCTCACCTGTGTGACAAGTGTCATTAACAGAAACCATGTCCACCTCCATCCTATGGGATCATATACTGCTTACTCATTAGTATCTGTGGAGACAGGCAGTATAAATTCCCGTGCCCCTTCATGGTTCACTTCTTTCATCGTAGCTTCCTTAGAAAAGAAACAAGAATTTCATTAACTACCAGGCAAAGGTAGCATTAGAGATGTTACTTTAAAAGAAAAGTAAGTAATAGTAAGCAAAACACTCCAAATAGCAATACAGGTATGAGACTGGGCATCTAGACAATCTAGGGTTTCTGTGTCAAGGGAACAAGACCAACATGCACACACCCCAACGCTTGGCTGCACAAGTTGGCAACAAGTCATACGGGTCGTAATGACTTGTGGTCCCGTAATGTGGTCCCAAAACTATCTCCTTGCTCTCAGGAATGAAGAGTGGGCCACCATACTAGTATTTCCTTTTTAACCCTAAATTAAAAAAAAAAACAGAGTTTGGAGATTTTATCTTACACACATTGGTCTTACAGTCTCTTATATGTGGTTCTATCATCTTCTATTATGTGAGTACTTCCACCTAACACTAAGATACTTAAAACATAGTCTGCCTTGTATTTCATTTTTATATATATTTTATTTATAAGTACGCAATCTCATTAAATCCTTAACATTTCCCATCCAACACAAAGAAGCTCCAGTTCTCAAGGAAAAAGAAGCAGGGAGGTAAGTGAAACACGTATCTCCTTACAACATATAGTATTCATAAAAACTAAATTTTTGATGCCACGCACCCATCCTACATTTATATTCCCAACACACATATCTATAATTTTGCAAGAGAACGAGGCAGGATCAAGTCACAGAGGGACTTAATGACTTGCTTTATGCAGACTTCCTTTCCAAAATTTAGCATGACTTGATCCTCAATCCTTCTCCTTCTTTATGCAACCTAATTTTGACACATTTTATATGGGAAGAACCTGCCAGGGTAGATGACTAGTTGTAATGTACTATTTGTCTGTTAGATCTGCCTCGGGTTTAATCTTTTTTTAGGGGACAGGGTGCAGGAAGGGGGTTGTTAATTATGAAACCCCACAAAAAACACGTGCACAAGGACAGCTACAGGAGAGCCCGTGGCGGCTGCACCGTTACCGCCACACCTGGGATCGCACTCCTTTCCCATGCAGCTTCCAGACGGGCTGGACAACTCCAAGATCTACCCGACAACCTGCTCCAACAGACAGGAGGATTTGCCCAAAGTGCCCGGCTAGGCGCGAGCGGGATGCCCGGGATGGAGCCCCAAGGAAACATCACACTTTGCAAGGATGTGTGCACATATATATGTATATATTTACATATATATTTATATATATTTAGTGCCCAGGCACACTCACAGCAGCCGCGATGACACCGAGGGCGCAGAGCTCGCTTGCCACCGCGCGTCCTTCCAGCCGCACCAGGGCAAGGCTCCTGCTCCTCTCCCGGGCCGCGCTGCCCAGGACGGGACCGGGCCGGGCCGGGCCGGGCTGGGCCGAGCTGGGCCGGGCCGGGCACGGGTGGTCGCTGCCCTGACGGGGCCGAGCCCCGCGCCGACCCTCAGCGCGCCCGGCGGCGGCCCTGTTGGGCCGGCACTACCTGCGGTGAGGGGGAACACAGCCCGTCACACCTCCAGTGTGACTGACACACCAGAGACCTGCCCCGTCACACCTCCAGTGCGACTGACACACCAGAGACCTGCCCCCGTCACACCCCCAGTGCGACTGACACAGCAGAGACCCGCCCCCATCACACCCCCAGTGCGACTGACACACCAGAGACCCGCCCCGTCACACCCCCAGTGCGACTGACACACCAGAGACCCGCCCCCGTCACACCCCCAGTGTGACTGACACACCAGAGACCCGCCCCCGTCACACCCCCAGTGCGACTGATACAGACAGACACCCGCCCCGTCACGCCCCCAGTGCGACTGACAGAGATAGAGACCCGCCCCTGTCACACCCCCCGTGTGACTGACACAGCAGAGACCCGCCCCGTCACACACACATCCTGGGATGGGGACACCTGGAGACTCACGGCAGTCATGCCCGCCCGCCCCGCTGCCTGATGCAGCCACAGAACAGCAGCCATCACCCCCCTAATGGGAGTGACACAGACACAGCCCTGCCCTTGTCACACCCCCGGTGTGACTGACAGAGCTGGAGACCAGCCTCCTGTCACACAGCCCCAGTGTAACTGACACAGGCAGAGACCCGCCTCTGTTTGACTGACACAGCCAGGGTCCGGCCCCTGTCACACCTCCTGAGTGACTGACACTGCCAGATCACACCCTCGCCTCCCGCCCCCGGGTGTGACTGACACACTCAAGATCTCACTGTGCCACTCCCCCGCACAGACTGACACAGCCAGTCACGGTCCCCGTCCCACCCCAGTGGGACTCATACCCAGGGACCAGCCCTTGTCACTCCCCTCTGGGGGCCTGGCACAGCCAGACACCAGCCCTTGCTACAACGCTCCAGTGTGACTGACACACCTCTATGCACCCCAGCCCTACCCCCAATATCACTGACAGTCCAAGACCGGCCCTCCTCCCACGCCCAGATGGACTGACACCTGAAGACTCACACCTTCCCACGCGACTGACACCCAGGGCAAACAACCCTCAGCACCCCTCTGTGCAGGCCTGGAGAACCTGAGAGCAAAAGACACTCACACCCGCACCACTCCGTCCTCTTACGGGTGCATTCCAAGGGGATGAGCTGCTTCCTGCAGCCCCCTGTGGCTGCTGTGATCTGCTGTTCCCATTCTCTCTTAGAAACATCTGCCCTCGCTGAACACTGGAACAAAGCTGCATCAACAAAACACCACTTAAATGCCCGCTACTGCCTTAGTTACTGGATGAAAATCAGCAGTGCGCAAATGTAAGGGGGTTAGAGATGCTCAGGCGTGGTGATACAGGCCATATCCCTGCATCTTGTCTCCATTCCATCCTGAAAACCTAAGTAAGTCCCAGCTTCTCAAGATTTTTTTTTTTCAGGCATCTTACATTAACTTAATAATTCTAGTTTTTGTTTTGTTTTGTCTTTTGTGGACATCTAGCCACCAGTTTATCCTTACAGGCCACCTTTGCTCTGTCCCTGCGAGCGCAGCAGAAACTGTTCTCATCCTCAAGGTGATGCCTCCAAGCCAAGAGCCCAGCAAGTCCATTCGGCTCCTCCAATTTGTATGATGTACTCACAGACCACCTGAACTGCCCCCAGACAGCAAAGAAAGGACAGCACAAACATGAGCATACAGAATGTGTGTGTGTGTGTATGAGCCATCCCCTAAATATACGGGAGAAACCAGCAGCTCCAGGACTCTGCTAAATCAAGGCAGGGTTACGATGCTTGTGCCATGCAGATGAGTTGTCATGTTGTCTCCCACACAGGAGTGTCTCCAAAGGGACCTACACCTACTCCAAATATCCCACAACATGTGGACATTTATAGCTCAACCCGGAGAAAAGTGAGGCTAATGATTGTCCAGAACAAAAAAAAAACAAACATAAAAAACCCACCAAATAATTTTCAAATATTTTGGAAAAATGCAGACATGGAACTGACAGCCATTATAAAATTCCAGGTTGCCTTTAAAATCCCGTTATATGCGTGGTAAGAGAAGGCAGTAGGTAAATAAGGTGCACTAGTAAAATCAGTGCTGGAATGGCTTAGCAAACATGCTCTACCCATTCTGTTTTCACAGAGGCAGAGTTTGGGGTCTACTCCCAACAGACGAAAACACCATCAGACCGAAACTCTGACAAAAGATGTGCATCCAACTGTGGGAGCCACCGTGATGTCAAAGAAAGGAACCCCTCTGGCAACAATTCAAGAGCAGATCCAGAATATTTGTTATCCGTCCCTAAATTGAGCTGCAAAAAAAAACCCTTTTGCTGCCAGCTCTATGAAAACAACGTGTGTCTTGACAACATAAGATGACTGAAAAAGACCAAAAGCCACCGTGGTATTCTGGATGCTACGGTGGGAGTGAGTGGCGGACCCTAAAGTCGTTTAAAGTCATTTATGTATCCATGCTCTCAGTGCTCACCTCCACACAGAGCTGCCACTTCTCATGGTTGTCTATACTCTCCTCGGTGGAATTTCTCAAACTTCTGTCTCTGAGGAGAGCCAAGTCCTCCCTTGACACTTCAGCTGCAGAGCTGAGATTTCTATAACTAGCATCACAGGGAATTTGGGGGAAGAGCTGTATTTTCTTTTATTTTGGTAAATTTGGATGTTGCGTGTTAAAAAGGAATTTTATTTACACATGAGAAGATCCATCTGTAATTGCGGAGCTGGGGAAGGAGAGCGTGTCAGCAGTTGAAAAACATTCGATTTGCAGGGATGTACTGAAGCAATTGCACAGAAGGGGGCAAATGGAGATAAGACAGGCAGCCTCTGCCCGCATCCAGCTGTCAGTGAACGCGGACAGAAAGAATATTTTAAAAGGGTTTGGGGAGGAAATCTATAGAAATGCCATCTTGGTGGTGACCAAGCCTCCCATCACACATTTGTATGAGTGCCCTTTCCTTTCTGGCACCATCCAGGCCTTGCACCAGAGAGGTTAATCGCATCTGCTTCGAGGCAGCATGCTCCCCTCTTTGTAAGTCATTTTCCAGAGTTTGGTAAAGGTTTCCTTTGCAAAGAGCATCTTAGCACTCTGGCTTCAGCTGTGCAAACCCTCCACGAATGCCCTTCTTTGGCACAAGGGGCTGAGGCTGTACTGTCGCACCGGTCCGAGGTGGGCACTGCAGTACCAGCAAGGTTCGTGCCCGCATCACAGCCTCCCAGACCCAACTGCCCAGCAAAATCCCTTCACGTGCCCCACAGCACACTTACACCCAGAAAAGAAAGACACTCACGTCTATTTAACACATAAGCATGCCAGCAAAACACCTCTATGGGGCACTAAGCTATGAGGCACGAAGGGTCTGCTCCGATTTGCACTTGGCAGGGTACCCACCTCAGAGAAGACAAATGCGGTCTCATCTGCTTACACCAGGCAGGCATCACAGAACGCTTATATGAAACAGAAGCATCTATTCTCCATATGGAAGGAAAACAAGCCTAACATTTAAAACTGCATGCAAACCATGTCTTGAATGAGCGCATAAGGGAGCAGAAAATAGCGAAAACTAAACGGATAACCACTGATAGATTATCTGGAGACACAGGCTAATGCAAAACAAACCAGCAGAGATAGCTTGAAAATAAATGATAGCTGACGCATTGCTACAGTGCAGAGCGTAGTAACAGGCAGTCTCATTCTTCACATCTACTTATTTGCTTTTTTGAAACTCTGCAATTATTCAAATGTTAAAAATCACTTGCATGAATCCAACTAACATTATTCACACCATTTTATACATATATCTGTACAGAGGCTGTTGTGACTTTGCATTAAATCTTACTTTATATAAAACAATGATCTTGCTAAGTAACATTTATGTTATATATTATACGCGTTTTATGGTTTGTTTGTTCATTTCTTCCTAGAGAACTGAAACTTGGGCCAAAAACTCAGAAAAAAAGTAAAATGACAGAAAACGGCTGGGGAAAAAAAAAAAAGAAAAGAAAGAAGAAGTTAAAATAGCTCTTCTTATTCAGCTGCAGCATCTATTGGTTATCTGGCCTAGATTTAATTAGAGAAAATCACAAGATTGTCTAGCTCAGCACAAAGCTGCTGACTTGAGCCAGTTTCATGTTTGACAGGATAAAATAGTGCTACTTAGAAGAGGTAGCTATATAACACCTACTAAGTGTGCATGCTGATGAATTTTCAAAGGGAAAATGGCTTTACAAATCCAGCCCTGTTTCGATGAAAACTGCTTGAGAGATTCATCATACATGAGAAGTAAACAAGGAGCAGTCTTAAAATTAAAAAGGCTGGTTGTCTTTAAGCGCCCAGGATTTCCTAAGGTCTGGCTGTTGTAAAAGTCACCCTTTTGGGTCCCTTTCAGACCGAAAGATCACAGGCAGCACAGAGCAGCTAACGCGGTCAAAGCCACTGCAGTACGTGATAACTTCAAGCCTCTTGCAAGTACATGGCAACCGCATAAAAAATTAATGACCCGACTGATTGCAACCAGCAAATGCAAGGCAAAACCAGGCTTGTTGATGTGCCTATTTGCTGTTTTCTGCCTGCCCTCACGCTAAAAAATGCTTCTGGTAATGGTCACTGTTAATCACTCTTTATCCTACAGCTGCCGAGGCAGGGCCTCACTGTATTAGGCTACTATAAAAATACCAAAAGCATAGAAAATCCCTGCTCTCTAACCTAAAGTCAGAACAGCAGAGTCCTCTCAGGTGCAAAGAGGTGTTTCTGAGTTGGAAAAATAGAAAAACCAAAAGACAGTCTTGCTTCCCCGTGGAAGCATCGGGCAAGGTGAGAAAGTCACACAGTGCCTCCCTGAGTTTTGCCTGCTCCAGCCCACAGATTAAAACCCCAGCTCTGTCTGCCTGAACTTTCACCCGCTGACAGGAATGCAGGAGCATCCCATTTCCAAGCACAGCACCTCTCCTGAAGACACTCCTGCTGAGGAGGGCTTCATGCGCAGCATCATTATCGCTGACAGATTTGCTTTGGAAATTTCCTCCCGGGGCTTCTCCAAGTTGACAAGTGAATTCTTCGCTTTGGAAATATTTGTTCAGAGGCTGTCAAGCTCATCAGTCTCTTCCTCAGGAAGAAAGGGGTCCAGGTGGGATTTTGCTCTTCCCATGCCCACTGTAGAAACAGCATTATTGAGGGGACATTTACCACAGAGCTACAGCTGGAACCGCCTGTCTCTCTGTGACCCGGCTCATTTCTCTGCCTCTGGCCTCAGTCCTAAAACATGCACAAGGTAACAGGGTAAATAGGACTGGCCGTAGCAGGACCTCCAGCTGACAGGGATGCCCTAGCCCTAGGAGCCACGAGGGTTAAGATGGTCCTGCTGCCTTTCAGCCACTGGCACAAGGTAAATAGACCTCTACAGCCAGAGGTAGAAAACATACATCCACATCCACATCTGCATGGGAACGTTTAACACATATCGCATCGTATCATCTGATGTGATATTTCCCCATGGACTATCCCTGAGCAGCATCACGGGTGGACCAGGAGAGGACAACCGAAGCACCAAAAAGCATCCAGTCTGCTGGGTGACCAGAGGGCTCTGACAGCTCTGGATCTGCTTAGCAGAAAGCTGTTTCCTGCTGTTCTGACTGCTGCTTCATCATTCATTGTTAACGAAGCGCTTATGTGTCTTATCTCTGAACACTGAGATTTCTTGTGTACACATAAATCAGCTTCTCTCTAGCAAGAAATCTCAGCTTTCACTTAGCCAGCTCTTTTGAAAGGGAAGGCTTTGCCACAAGAAGGAAAATACCTTCACATTTTTATTCTCTCTTCTGCAGCTATACTACAGTCTTTTCTCTTTCAAGTATTATTCTTTTTTTTTTATTCCGTGTTCGCCAATTATTAAAATGATTTTGCTTAGACAGAGACAAGCAAAGCACAGTTTAGCTTTTTCATCTTATTTTTATCTTCTGTGTTTTTGTCACACAACTGTAGATTTGATTTGGTCTCTTTGAAAGAGAGCTAAGCACTCATTTGTCATTATTATTCCACTTTTAAGCTGGTGCTACTCAGCTACGCATCTGAAACTGGAGAAACCCAGTGGTAAAATGTCAAGTTTTGAAAGATGCCACAGGAGAATAATTCTTACTACTTTCCCCCTGCTAACAAAGGTATCGTGCTGGATTTTCAGCCTCATCGCTAGTGCTGCATCTGTTACTTCTGAAGACAAAGATGAAAATTCATTAATTAACAAAAGTCGCTGAGACATAATCATTAACAAGATTAAAGCACTCGAGTGGGACCTGTGAGAACTGGATTGTTCTCCCAGTCCCAGACTGGTTGATGTGTGGTCTCATTCAAACCACTGCATGGAGATAGATACAAAATGCTGGTAGGCACCAGTTCCCCACAGACTGCAAGCACTGGGGCCAGGGGCTGCTTCCCATTAACTTTTTTTTTTTCATTATTATCCTGTATTTCAGTTTTGCTGCAAGACAAATGGGAATAACTCCCAAACTCTAAATGCTCTTCATGTTCTACAACTGACCTTTTCTCCTGCTTTCCATTTCTCCAGAATCTCCTGTGATTGACGACATCACTCTTTGCAAGTTTTTTTTTTCCTTTTCTTCTATTTCCTAGTGAATCTTTTTACCTTCCGTCTGTTGCAAATGTGAACAGTTTTAATTAGGTGCTGTTGAAATGTCTTTTGCAGTTTGGCATCCTTTGCGATTTCGCTCCTCTCGTTCTCTTTGCAGTTCTGTTCCTTCCCACATTGCTTATGTTTTGTTGTTTGTGGAAGCTCTTCTTTATATGCACAATTTAATCATGCTGCACTCCAATTTCATCTCTAATAAGTATAAATAGGGAAAAGGGCATCTGAATCTCAGCTCTCCAACTGCTCCCTAAATAGTCCTCCTTTTCTGTACCACATCCCCAAAATGTTATAGGGTTTCCAGCTGAATTCAAGGACAAAACACCTCAGTCCTTCAGTCCAACAGATTTGTCATGCTTTCAATAATTTTCTTAAACGCTACCATTTTTTTCTACTCTTACAGATCATACTGAGGCTACGCTTTCAACTGAGCAGGAAAACTGTTCAGCAAAGTCAACAAAAAATCAGCACCCCAAGGTGCTGCCTTTAAAGCTGCTCTTCCCTTGCCCTCCCCTTTTACTGCTCTAGAGTAGAACTACTAGATTTCATTTTTGCTCGAGTTATGCTTGTTGTTTCAGCATTAAATCTGCACGATCTGCTTCCCGCACACATATGGGCTATTGTGCTCTCAGCCCACCATCCTCTAGGCTCTGGGTTGTGAGCACTGAGCATCACGAGTCATTTTCTTCTGTACTAGACAGATCCCTATCGATCTAGTTAGGTCTGGCTTACCTGGAGAAGCCAATAGTTTCAGGGAGCTTGCATTGTGCATTTTCTTCTGAGGTTTTTAAGAGAAGACTTGCACACACTTACATATTTGCTGGTCTCCAACCACGGCAGTATAAAAGGAAGCATCCTAGGAAAGAGGGCTGAAGTGAAATAGAGAGGTCAGTCAGTTCACCTCTCTAATAACCAGGCATGGCCAAATATACCTATATCCATTCTTGACTGAGGTTTTTAGGACCAGGCTGTGCAAACATGAACCTTTGTGAAGCAGCATCTGTGACCTCTCAAAAATTTACTCCAGCATTTACCCTTTATCTGTCACAACTAGGTTTTCTTCTCCTCCTCTGTCATGTCCAAACTGCATCTGCCTTGTGATGGCTACTGATACTTCTCCTAGCCAGACTGCATGTGGAGAATGCGACTTTTACACTGTGAAACCCGTTATCAGGTCCCCCATTGCATTGCCTCCCCTCAACTGCTAAGCTTCTCCCATAGTGAAGTGACACAGGGCAGGTGACATGCCCCAAAAGCTCCCCAACAGGCATTTGAGAAGCCAAGATTAGCACACTGCACGCTGCGAGAAAGGGCATGGATACTTGGTAGAGAAAAGATGGCTTTTATGAGAGGTGAATAAATTAGTAGCGACACTATAAAATTTGCTTCCGTGAGGTTTGGCATGAGCTACTCAGACAATCGCCTCCTATCACGTTATCAGGGACAACTGCCTTGCTGTGAAGAAATCATTTAGCCACGCGTGGAGGAACAGAGGATTAGACAGAGGACTCGATGTGTGATGAATGGGATTTGCAAGCGAGCACGCGGCACTGAGCAGGGCCCGTCCTACCTCCATCCGTGGATGGGTGACGAATACCATGCTGATCCCTGGGGCGGTTTGTCCCGGTGTTGATTCTGATCAAAAGGCAAATGATACTGCCAGTTTCTCCTTTGTGCTTTGGGGTAGCAGCAAAACCCTTTGAAGATGCTCTGGGGTGGGATTTTGGCTTGATCCTGTCCTTAGGGAAAACACAGACATGCCTCTTTTTCCATTCCTTCTTCATGGGAAAACGTGATCAGGCTGCTCACAACTAAGCAAATACATTGATTCCAACTCCACATTTAGCAATTCTGTTTTAATCTTTCGAGCACAGGTAAAGGAACTATTTTTGAGCTTGCACAGTCAAATAAGCTGACGGAGGGTTCAGAAAATTAGTATCCCGTAGCTATATTCCTAAACCTTCCTTCGATGAACAGTACCCTATTCATCAGGTGTTCCCAATTTAATCCTGAGGGGATACTTGTTGAATTCAATATGATTCTGCTTTTAAGAAGCTATTGGAAAAGCAGCTGCAATGCACTATAGGCTTAGTGATGTTGACTACGAAAAGCTGCACCATTTCCAAGTCAACTTTCAGTTACAGCAGATGCAATCTCTGCCCTAAAATCAATTTCTTCGGCTGCATTTTTTTTAGGCTCCTTTTGGACTCCTTGGACAACTCACAGCTCTGCTCTGAGCTGTGGCTCGAGTTCTCCTTACCAAACCCTGCATATGCTCTTTTCATTTCAGTTCAGGTCGCCAGAGACAAGTGAGGCCAAAACATCAAGACCTGCTCTTGGGATAAGATCGCTCAGGTAGAAGCAAAAAGCTTTTCCAGGAATCCTTCTCAGCACAGCTTCCTGCCCAAGTTTTCAGAGCAAGCATTGAAGAGATTACTGAAAATTGTTCAAAACGTTGCGTGTCTAACGCTGGCTTCAATGCATTCTAGGTTTGCTCACGCTTAATTGAAGCGAGAGAATCCCTGAGTAACTTCGAGCTCTGACTAGCACCATGACATTTACTTCTGCTAGGGAAAAACATGTGTGCCTGATAAGGTGTGACTGTACCCATGGCTCACGTTGAGGAAGGAAATAAGTAAAAACACTAGAGCTACTGGAGAAGAGAAGGACGTCTTTTTCTGTACGGAGTGGAAACCCCATCTTCAAAATTAAGGCACCTAAACTCACTAGTTAGCTTTCAAAAGCCTGGCCCAGCAGCTGCTATCTGATGTTAGTGTGTGCAAAATTGCTGTACAAAGAGAAGGAAGGAAGAAAAAAAAAGGAATTCCGAGGCAAGAATGGAAAAGAGAAGAATACTAGCAGTGAATAATGACCAGGAAATGCTTACAGGTGAAGGTGACATAGTTAGACAAATTCTGGGTGGTACCGCATTTGAAGCATGTGCCGTGAAGCTAATGAAAGTGCAGCCAGTGTTTAAGAGGGCCTGTGTGCAGTGTCAGCAACCGGTTCATTTTCTGCTGGCCAAGATAACGACAGCGATGGGGCAGCTGAAAACAAGACGCCAGCAAGCAAGAAATACTATGAGAAATGATGATAGCTGATTTCATGAGAGGCTTAACATAATGCTAACGTGGCTAGAGCAGGAAGGGATGTCGATTAAACCATAAAGGCGACCTGTTGGATCGAGCCCATTCTCCGTCACTGCAACGAGTCCTGCAGTCACTGAGAGCCACAAAGACACAAATGTGACAGGAGCTTAATTAGAGTGAAAGAGGGGGGAAATAGCAAATGAAACCTTTTAAACGAATGGATAGCAGGCCCCGCGGCCTCTATACCTACGTAGGAGAGATGCAGGCACTCCAGAACTAGGTACTTTGGACATCCGCCTACCTTGCGTCAGGTTTTGCTGCTGCTTGCCCAGGATGTCACCTCCATCTGCCCTCAGCAACAGGACCAGGGCTCATCTTGGCAATGGGAGCAGCGCGAGGTGACGCTCCAGCCAGCTGAGCAGTGCACAGCTCCCTTCCCTTCAAAGTTATGCCCATGCTGCCAACTAGAAACCAGACTCTGCAAACTCCTTAGCTTATTCGCCTTCATCAATATTTTAATAGATATTGGTTTTTACTGTAAGAGACATCACTTCTTGTTAATTTGAGTGCTGGAATGGCACTGGCACGCAGAATACCTTGGCTCCAAACAAACCCTGAGGGGAAAAGGGAAATATATTCCTAAGAACAACAATTGGAAAGAATCTAATTCAATAATAGATTTTGTTTGGTATCATTCTGGCACCAGCAGTCTTCTTCCTGTTATTTTTAGGTTCTGATGACGCTAACAGGGATTTTTTTTTTTTGTGGGGTTTTTGTTGTTGCGGTTATGAAAAAATCCCAAGGAGAAATTTTCCATAGTTAATCACAGTGGATGAAAACAGTATTATCTCTATAATTTAAAACTTTACACCTCCAGATCCTTTGCAAAATATATGGAGTTTTGCCTGATCCCAGGGAGTAGGACAAGGACCTCTTAGTCGGGGAAGGAATGGAGGGATGAGACAAGCACGGAAAACAAACACACATTTCCTAACGCAACATAACAGTTTTAGATGAAGCATATTACACAGCCCAGGAGGCAGAACGTAGGTTTAGAAATGCAAAACAAATATCAAAATCACCTAGTTTCATATGACAGCTTCATTCTTTGGGCTTTTCTTTCCAAGGCATTAGTCATGGAGTATTTATTTGGCAATATTAGCTCCCATAGGTATATAAATTAGATACCAAATATTACTAATACCTGGTCCACTGGTGTTTGTGACTTCCACCAGGTCTGGAAATTCTTGGTCTATAAATGTGGGTTGAGGAGTCATTTTCTGTGACAGCAGAGTTCAGGGTTGTATTTGGTCTGCACTATCTCTATCCTTTCTCCAGTAGCCATACGTTTCTTGTTCTTGGACGGAAATGCCATTTCTTATCTCTCATTGTTTCCCACTATGGTTTTGGGGAAGGGGCCAGCAATAAACTGCTAACTCATTAATCAGACTTGCTGTTAAACATGGAAGGGAACACCTCCCAACAGCAGGAAGGCCCTTTAATGCAAAAGATATGAAACAAGGAAGCTCCCTCTTCCCAGAAACAGAAAACAAGAAAGAAGCAAAGAACACTACATAATTCACTTGGGAGCTGGACGTCCCATTTCAACAACAACAACTGCTTCCAGACGCAGAACAAATATTTTTGTTCCAGGGTGGCTAAAATGCTAGTGACACCACAGCCATTCCAAGGAAAACAGCCAAGACTTCAACTTGGCACCGCAGGACCAGAGGGAAATGGAAAGCGAGATGACCTTGGTTCCTTACTACGCCCAAGTGACCCTTCCTGGGTGCTCTGCTTCAGAGCTTGGAAAAGCAAAGCAGGGCTCCCCACAGGCTTAGCAAGGGAAGGAGCCTTCTCATGGAGCGCAAACAGCTGGAATTACAGCAGCTTCAACAGCCCAGCACCCGCAGGCATCCTTGGTGGTACAGGTAGGGACCCCTCGCTCCACCACTGGGCTTCAGCAATGCTCCTTTGAGCAACTGCTTCAGAAGAACAAGTATACGATGTCAAGATTTTTTTATATATACAATAGCAAGACTGTGAAGTCAAAGCATGGCTGGCATTTTGAAGTGCACATCATTTTTTTTTATTTTTTTGAAGAGTATGACCTTCAAA
This sequence comes from Nothoprocta perdicaria, assembly GCF_003342845.1. Lineage (NCBI taxonomy): Eukaryota > Metazoa > Chordata > Aves > Tinamiformes > Tinamidae > Nothoprocta > Nothoprocta perdicaria. The sequence continues at coordinate 468,831 of NW_020455553.1, read as the reverse complement.
TGATGAGCCTTCCCATCGCCACCCCAAATGATTGCCATTGTGGTCCCTCTATACCTGATTTTCCCATTCACCCTCCAGTGCTTCTTGATTTTCTGTAAGCCCTGAGAACCCTGCACTCCCAAAGATGCTCGATGTGGGGGATGCCAGAGAGGGTCATTCAGTTTGCTCTGGACTACACGCACGTCTGCGCGCACTTGGCATTAGCCACATCATGACCAGTACTAGGTCACGGATGAGCCACGCACGCTATCATGACCTTAACATCAGAGCAGCTCCGAAAACAGAAATTTTCCCCCAGAAAAACTGTGTGCTGGCAGCGATGCTTCCATCTCCAAGCATCTTGGAAGTCTCATTCCACAATACAAGGCAAGGGAGATGTTCAGGAGCAGGGCAGAGGTCTGCTTAGGAGCATCTCCTGTCTGAAATTGGTGAGTTCCTGCCCACACCTCCTCCACGTTGCCCGGCCGCTCTCGGATAGGCAAAGAGTCAGCGCACCAAGACCTTATAAAGCAGAAGGGAATCTGTACTTACAGACAGTAAGGTCCACAGCCCGTTGCAACACCAGCTCCCGGGCCTGAGGCATTTTCTGTTCTCACTGGAGCACTCGGATTGCAGAGACATTGGTTCTAAAAGTGCCTGGTTTTGAGGAATAGAATGGAAGCTATATATTCATATTTTCTAGAGTTTGTTTAGCTTATATGTTACTTCTTTGAGTTATACAAGATGTCTTACTTTCCAAAGGTTAAAAAAAAAAACTGGTAAATTCTCCGTCTGCCTTTTTCTTTTCTTTTTTTTTTTTTTAATTTTTACAATTACAAAAAGTATTTGTAAAACATTTTTTTTTAAGCAGATAGCTTCTAGCTGCTTTCAAACTGAAATTTGGCAGTCAACATGCATTTCTTATTGAATAACATACACAGCTTCTGCACTTTAAAACTTGCGGTGGGTACAGACCCAAGAGATTTTTTTTTTCCCCGTTCAAATCTGCATTAAGATCACACGTGACACGTTTTTTTTTTTTTTGTTTCTGAAAGCAGAAGCTAAAATGAAAACCCTAGGAAATATATTCACAGCATTCAAGCTGCAGCACCTTATTGGGGCAGATCCTGGGGAAAGAGCTTTACCTACAACGAAGCCGTGGAAGGGGATGAATTTTATAACGGGAGGATTTCATATTGACCAACCAAACTGGCTCAGATGCAACACGCATACGGATTCAAGGCTTTGGGTGCCTCTTGGGCGCTTGTCCTAGAGCAGCCCACATCAGCCCTATGTGGCAACGTTGCTGCCCACCAGCTGATTGGGGTTCAATGGCTGGTGCTCATGGGTTTGGGAGAGGGACACCTCGCTAGCGCTGCCAGAGGGGACCCCTTCACCAACACTGCTTGGAGAAGAACTGCCCCAGGCCTAACACATCCATCACCTTTTCCTTTTCCCCTCTTTCCCCCAGCAGGAGTTACATCAGAGAAGAGGGAAATGTGCACATCTAATTTTAACTTTGAAGTGGGGGGAAATAAGGCGGCGGGTTTTCCCCCGGAGCGCCTGCTGCTTCCCTCTCCCAATATCTTCACAGACTTTTTAAAACCTACTCCCATCAGTAGATGGTTTGAATATGCACAGGCTTCTTAGTGTTTGCTCGGACCGGTGCCTTTGGGTAGCTTTTTTGAAAAATACAAGAAATTAGCATTTGAAAAGGTAGTCCCACACACTCCCTGAGCAGGAAATGCAGCTTCCTTCTCCACCTACTTTAGCACTAAGCAGCACTGAGATATATTATGAAGGTTTTCATGGCCATTGTGGTGAAAAACCACCACCCAGGCTAAGATAATCTCTCGAGTGTGTCTTTGCTGAGCAGAGCAATTGCATAAGGAGTATCTAGACAGCTACACGACGCCTCTCAGTTATTGCAAAGGGTCTTCTGTAGACCTCTGGTCAGAAAAGGGAGAAATGGAGGGCAAAGTCAAGAAAACTAGGTCTGGAAACACTCACTTTTCCATCACGCCTTTGTCACTGGACACTGCTAAGCCATCAGCGCTAGGGGAGGCTGGAGAACGTGTTTGGGTTCCTAACATCCTTTCCTTCTTATGGGCATTTTTGGGTTCAGACTCAAACCAATATATGACAGCTTTTGACTTCTCCCTGGCACCTGTGTGGGCAAGTCTCACCCATTCCAGGCAGGACAGCTGACTTTAAACCACCATGCCTTATATCAACGTCACATAGACATGACTAGCATGAGCCTATGCACCAGTTTAGTCCCTTCATTCAGCCTGTGTCTCCTATGCTGATAAACCAACTGGCATGGAGCTAAGGTAGGATGATAGGGGCAAGGGACTAACAAGGTGTAGTAGGAGTGACATGAGACGTAAGTTCAGAAAAGGATCCTTAGAAAATCTTACAAGCTAAGGCTAGCAGATGTTTTAGTGCATCAAATGTGAAAAATGAAACTGTAAGAGTGTAAAAGCTAGGAGCAAATCCCTCTTGAAGAACACATTTCAGTGCAGCAGTAACCAGGTAGCTGAGAACAGCACCTTTATAGAAAAAGAAGGAAAACCAGACCCAATTTGCCATCCAGGCCTTAGTGTTTTCTTGCCCATTTTAGCATGTGCACCAATCTGCCAAGCCAGATGTACAAATGTTTTGTGTGGGCAAACAGGCACTGGTATGGGCAAACATTGCCTTGCCGCGCGCGTGCTTGTGGGCATGAAATCAGGCAGAGCACAAAGGCGGCGAGGAGGAACGGGGCTGCGTGAAGACCAACTCCTCTGCCCGGCCACAAAAATCCTTCCACAACTCCCTGCCACAGACACTAACCAGGAGGGCAAGGCCACACAGCCATGCGTTGGAAGGTGGCCAATGTTACAGAAGATCCTTCTGACTGGTCTTCCCAGCAGGCCAAGCCTTCCTGACTCATCCCACGACACTGTTACCATGAGGTTGAGCAGACTCCCATGGCCCCCACAAGAGTTGGGCTTTGCTCAACCACATCCATGCACGTTGGCGAACATACACACAAAAAACAGGAGTTTTTGTATGAATTTCTATTCTCCCCAGTCTAAAAAAAGGATGGCCAAGGAAGCAGGAAAGTGAAATACACAAACCACCTAACATCACATGCACGATGGTTTATCTTTGCTATCTATGAATAACCTTGTACAAGTCATTAAAAGCAGGTGTGAAGCAATGCATTTGTTACGCTTTCACAGGCTAATTGGGAGTATTACAACAAACGACTGGGTAATTAACCAGTGTTTCAACCTCAGTAATCATGTATTGTAATTCTAGCAGAGCTACAAGGTCTCTATAATCTTGAATTCTTTTGGAAGAAAGTACTGTTAATGTTATAGCTGCATCCCTGTCCTTATCACAAATATCACACTCCCAGAGATAAAAGTGAGGGAGAGGGGAGGAACAGTTTCCATGCTTAGTGCCCTTGAAGTGACTTGAATCTGGAGACGTCCAAACTCCAGCTGAGCAGCCCATGGGCTCTCTGCCTCTTGGCTGAGTAGTCAGGGAAACATATTGGAAAGGGAATTCACTTGCAACAAGCCCATAGCTTCAGAGCAACTACACAGGGCTTGTTTCACCTGAACACAAAGAATTACTGTGAAGAAAAAAAATGTGGAGAGGAGGGACCTCTTACAGCATCTGCCTTCCATCCTCCATGGATCAAGGGGCCCCTGGTCAGCACGACAGACTGGGGACAACCCTGGATGAGGGGATGTCACCATCTCCTGGACGAAGTGTAAGACCAAGAGGGATAGTTGCCCACACAGGATCGTCTTTGCATTAAAGTCAATTTATAGCCACTTCTGCTTAGAGTGTCATAAAAAAAAAAAAAAAAAAAAAAACACACATCCAAGTACTAATCAACTGCAGTTTCCTCTGGATTTTAGACCCACCCCAGATACCAGCCCTTGGCCTAGGGATACCGAATACCCAGGACAACATGCAGCTGAGGGCACTGACAAACGCAGCTCCTTCCCCCTGCAGCTCTGAGCACACTGTACTGAGCTGCTCTGTGCGATACAGAGAAGATGCCAATCTGGCACCAAATTCCTCCTTTAGAACATTCCTCTCAGCTCCTTAAGCAACCCTCTTCCTCCCAAAAACAAACAAACAAGTTAAAAAAACCCCAAGAGCCTGGGAACAGGCTGCAAGCCGGAAGATCTCCAGGATGACGGAGAGCCTTCATCCCACGATGACGGGGGCTTGTGCATCCTCCTGCCTGATGGTGCTTTCCGGCTCCTGCGCATCACTGTGTAGTTGGTACATGGAGATGGGGCTAGTCCACGTGCTTCTCTGCACAGGTGACCTTCTCTGCAAGGGAACAGGCTGAACACAACCCTTTACAGGTCTCTGCCCTCCCCCTTCCTCAAGGGCAGCAGAGAGCAAAGCAAAATAAAACAGAAGCTTTAGTGCACATAGCGCCCGTTTCCATAGCAATTTACTTGGAAAATGCAGGAGAACGATGGAGGTTAAGGAGGAGAGCACAAGGGTTTGTCCCTGTGCTTAAAGGAGACGTTGTGTCAGCCTGGTGCATTCAGCAGCTGTGAGCTGGGCTGAGCATGGACATGTAGCAAGACACCCACCCCATCATCTGCAGCCCCCCAAGAGAGCATCCTTGCACCCTTCCCCACTACGTTTCATCTGCTGTCAGGCCAGGGATGTCCTGGGCAGCCAGGGCCAAACAAGAGGATCTGCACCACGAAACAGCAAGAGCAGAAAAGATATCTCCGGCTCCTCCCGAGAGAGGGAAGGAAAGCAAAAGAGTAGGACGTGGCTGCCACCAAGGGTGCCGGGCAGCTCCAGGGCCTCCAGGCGTTGGGGGTTAGCCCTGATGAGCTCTCCCTTCACCGTGTGTCTGCTGATGGAAGCCTTGAGGTTGCCTCCTCACGTGCTTGGTGGCCTTCTTGCGTGCTTCAGCCTTGGCGCAGCTCTCCTGCCGCCAAGTGAGTTATGGGCACAGTGAACGCTGCCGCTGCTGCTTACGGAAGGAGATGAGACAAGTTTCCTTGACCCCATGGAGTCCAGGATTTTCTTGTTCCACTTGGAAAATCGTCATGCCTTGGGAGGAGATAAAAGCATGGATGCAATTAGATTCTTCCCTATTTGCCTTTAATCAGCTCTCTGAGGCAGCGGAGGCTCCCTAGAAAGTTGTTGCAAGCTCCTGATTATTTCCTCAGCTTTCCAAATGAAGAAAAGGGCTGCGAGATGGGCAGACAGAACAGCTGACCCTTTTGGAGCTGACACACACATATATGCACAGATGTTCCTCACTAAAGTTTTGGAGGCCCCTGGGATGATGTAAATGCCTGGAAGAAATTCTGCTGCTCTGATGGAGAACTAAGGGCGCCGTCACTGAAGGGATCTTGGTCACACTCAGCTGTAAAAGTGTGAGTGGACTCACATGAGTGTGCACACACATACTCACATGCAAGTACACACACGTTGAGCGGATCCATGAAGGAAGGGGCCACATTGCCTTGCCCTGGTAAGGCCCTGGGGAGAAGCAGTCATTTTTACTAAACAGAGATATATCAATAATAAACATGAACGTCTCAGTTTAAAGAAACTCACAGAATTACAAGAGGAAGAACAAGAGCCCTCTGTGCCCCTTGGATCACCAAGCCCTGCAGACAGAGCAGCCACAGGGCAAGTCAGACCAGTGCCAGCTCTACCCTGTGCCGAGCACATCCCCAGCCACACCACCCATGGAGCTGGGAAAACAGCAGCATATCGGCTGTTCCCAACAGGGCTGGGTGATTAAAATGCAAACAAGATTATTTGGTATTATCTTAGCCGAGCATAAAGCACACTGAGAAATCACGTGGCTTTTGCATTCCTGCAAAATTGGGACCTGCACTCCACTGGAGGGACTATCCACTGCCTCTGCACAGCGTCTGTTTAGAAGGAATGAAACTTTGCTCCAGCTGCAACACCAGCACCCAAACAGAGATATAACCACAGATACCGGCAGAGTGACTGAGCATCGCTGGGGAACAGGTAAGGACAAGTCTCTCTGCACATCCCTGCAGTTTGGAGGAGGCACTTGATTCCCTCAAGAGCACCTGGCATCCTGAGGGACAAGAGCCTTGGGCTTCTGTTGCAGCAATTCCCCCCATATGAAGCCCTGGCACTTAGCAGACACGTGGGGAATTGCTGAAGAACCACTATGAAGAGCCATTAGAGAACCCGCAGGAGAGGTGGTGTGAGACAGCCATAGCCCTGGCTGCTGCATGGAGAGTGCAGCAAACACTGGGAGCTCCTTCTGCAGAGGTGAAGGCTCTTAGCAGACATCTTAGCCTATAGCAAAGACAAGAGATCTTGGTGCTGCTTCAAGAAGCCATTGCTGACTACGCTCATGTGTCCACCACAGCCCTGCTCCATCCGCTCAGCTCCCCTTTCTCAGTTAAAAGTGTCCTGCGAATCTACTGCAAGATGGGGATGGAAGACTTGGCCTGTCAGTCCCTTGCAGGCCTGGTGCCCAGAGGTGTGCAGCCCCATCCCTAATGCTCTTTGGCTCTCTAAATGACATAAATGTGCCCTCTCTGCCTTCATGTTTGTCTCTCCATGGCACTGATGGTGGCAATGAGCAGATGTCAGTGATGCTTTGCTGAACTGGAGCAGTAACTGGAGTGGGCTGCTGGCCTCTTCCCAGCACTGCTGCCTGCCCCTGGCTTTAGCCTCCTGCTCTAGAAACACGGGATGTCTGGGGCATCCAGTACAGGAGGTGGAGGTTACACTGTGCTTCTCCAAAGGTCAGCCTTCATGAACCAGGAATTTCCCTTCCCTTCATATGTCCTTAGTGCCCGATTCCCCAAGGTGAGCCAGAGGCCAGGATCAGTTCTGACATCCAGGCTGGAAGGTGCCACATGCAGCCGACCTGAGAGGCTGGCCCACGTGGCAGCCTGGATTCAACGAAATCACACAGTGTGGGCTGAATCCTGGGAATGGTTCGATTATCTGTGGAAGGATTGTTAGCTTTCTCTGCAGACATCCTCTCCGCGGGGAGCATCGCACCAGTGAACACACAGTGAACACAAGCAGCCAAGCACACATGCAAACAACCACAGCCCGCGGGGTGCCAGCAATGTGCCAAACACTATCAGGCAAGCTAAATCTGCAACCAGCAAGCAACGCAGCCAACCACCGCCTGTACGATACGCGAGCAAGCTGCCCATGGGCATCTGCTGTCTCCGCTGACGGTGCAGTCTTCCCTCTTCGCTGCCAAGACCTCACAACACTGGGTAACTCATGCTCAGAGCCTGGACACTCAGGACTTAGAAACCATCTCTAGCAAAGCCTCCTTGTTCCAGGTATAAAAGTCCGCAGAAAAACAGGATTTGTCTCTCCCATCCTGAACCGGCACGTTTCAGGGAGCAAGGACTGTCTCCTGCGTGCCCAGATGGTACCACCCCCCGGGAGCCCATCTCTGCTGAGATGCAGGCTGTTACCGCAGCGCACGGCAGCGGCGAGCCAACGGCTTGCTTGACATTATCAGAGGAGCAGGGAGGGAGCTTCTTGTGCAAAAGTTCCAGCACGTTGCAGACATCTGTCAGTGCGGCCACGGGAGCCCAGCACGCAGGCCTTGCGGGTGCTATGAAGGCGCATGAAGCGGTTGCGGCTCCCTCCTTGTTTTCCCTATGAACATTTCATCCCTGTGGATATGGTATTTACCAGAAGCAAACCTGCACAGGCCACCTCTAGCCCTGCATCCGAACCCCCTCCTGCATCCGAACCCCGCTGTCCCTCACACAGCCGATCACACAGTGACATTTGGCTCCGAACTGCAGCCTTCCCAACAAGCAGCACCGAAAACAAGCCAAGACGAGGTTTGCAGAAACGGGCTTTAACTGACCAAAAGGACAAACCCAGGCTGCAGGTGTATCCCACAGCTTCCCGAGCCCCAGCCTCAGGGCCCGGAGCACCCCAATGGGTCAGCAACGTGGGGCCAAATAGTGCATGGTTGCTGAGGCTGCTTTCTAGGCTGGGCCAAGGCCTGCAGGACCACGAACTTCCCAAGGGGTCGTGTCCACGGGAGCAGCTGCGCAGAACAGGTGGATCCCTCCTCCTCCTCCTCCTCCGCGCCGGCCCTGGCTCTGCCCGGGCCCGCCGCCCGTGGCCGCGTCCCCGGAGGCCGCCGGGGTCGGCTCTGCCCACGCGCGGTTCCTGCCGCTCCGCCGCGGCGGCCGCAGCCCACGGCTCCCTGCCGCCGTTTCCATGGCGCTGCCAGGGAAGGACGGCGGGAACGGGCTCTCCTGGCAGGCGAGAGGGAGCAGACGAGAGCGGCGGAGCTGCTCCCCTTTGGCAGGTGGACGGGGCTGCAAGGCGGTGCCACAGGGCACTTTGCACTGATCTTCCTAACGCTGCAGCTCTGCGAAGCACAGCCAGAAAAGGAGCAGCTATGCAAGCACGAGAAAGAACAAGGGTTCCGCTCTGCATCCAGGAGCGGGCAGGCCCTGACCCTCCCAGCCTGGATGCCCTGCATAAAAATCACCCCCGTTCTCTCTGCCCTGCGATGGCTGTGTGCCCCAGCACCGCTCCGTCTCCGTGCTGCCCCACCAGCTGCTCTGGTGAAAGGACCTCCTCTCACGGTCCTGCCATGCACACACCAGCCCTGGCTTTGCTTGGGCTTCTGGAGGTCATTCTGATCCATAGAGATTGGGAGAAATTCAAATTTATGGAAAAACACAAATAGTACAAGTACATCTCGCCCTCCCCCCTCCCGTCTAAGGCACTGATTTATATTCAAACTATTTTGACAGGCATTTGTCGGGAACAGAGGATACAGTGTTCCCTCTTCTGCAACATGGCAGCTCCTTATGGCAGTTCTAGCAAAACCAGCTCCTTGTTCTATGCGGGACTGTGAAGCTCTCAGCCACCATGCAGGTCTGTCTAGTCCTCCTGATCTCCAACTTCCCACCTAGACCAGCCATCACTGGTGAAAAAGACACCAATACCCTCCTTGTTGTGCACCAGACGAGGGCCAAGGGGCTCCTCTGCCCTCACCTCTTTGCAGCATCCTGCCTTAGAGGCACATGTCTCGTGTAGCCTGCAGGACCTTGTTGGGAGAAGCCAGCATCTTGGACCACAGTTTTCCAGCACTCTGGTAAAGGCTACCAGGCCCTTCCAGCATTCACATCCACATAGCACCTCGAGAGGAAGGACCATGGTGCCCACAAACTTTCCCTGTGCCACCAACAGGGACCTGAGCGGGGCAGCTCCTCGCAGTGGGGTGAAGCAGGAGGTGGGCGCCACGTTATCCCAGACAGTCACTGCTAGAGGACCTGCAGGGATGAAGATGGGCTGAGGAAAAAAAAAAAGCAATTTTCAAGAGCTGGGGAGAGAAGAATTAATTTAGAATGCAATAAATAAGAACAGGTTTGTTTAGCAATTCTCCAAACAAACGTAGCATACTCCTTGCTAAGCCCCATAAGCTTGGCTCTGATGCTGAGCAGGTGCCGCTGAGCGGGGGGTCCCAGAGCTGGTCCAGCACCCACATTTCCTTCCTCCCAGGCTCCCTGCTGTTGTGTGGCACCAATTCCCCGCCGCAGAAACGAGGGGCCAGCTCGTTTCCCCTCAGCCAGCTGCCCTGTAGGGAGATCCTGCAGGTTCATCTGAGCTTCACCCTGGTGAAAGAGCGATCAACACCTACCTCCCATGTGACAGTGCCTCGCATTCATATATATCGCAGAGCATCAACTGAGCAACATGAGCAATGAGGAGACACTGGAAAAAACAGGTCCTAAAAGTCTCCCCCAAGGACCAGCCTGTTGCATCAGCCTCCCAGTCACTCACCAGAGCCCCAGTACCAGCCAGCGTGAGAAACAGCTTGTGTCAAGCATCACATTGGCTGAAAAGGTGCTCAAGGAGAGTTAAAGGATGGATAAAACGAGAAGAGAATGGCAGTGCATGTGACTGATAAGCCCATCTGCCTGTTTCATGTCACACGTAGGGCTTTCTCCCCGCTAACACTGCTGAAGCATCACGCATGCAGAAGAACAAGGTGCTCCTCGACGGCCTGGTGGCTTCATAATCAGGTTTTCTGAAAACACTGTGAAAGACGAGACTCACAAGGTGCGTGGGCTCACACGGATACACACGTACGTACAGGCTCCTATGAGCCTCGAGCTAGCTGGGACCAGACATCTGCCCAGTGACATCTCCTGCAGCTCCATCCGACCCCTGGTCAAGCCTTCTCCATCATCCCTCACAAGCACGAGGGGGAGGAAGAGGATAACCTCCACCCAGGCCTGGGGAGATGCTGTCACTTGAGCCAATGTGTATCCCAACAGCTCTGTGTCACATTTTAGGCTACTCAGGCCCACCAGAGGACCACAGGAAGATGTTCCTTGCTCCTGCAAGTGGATCTGCTGCAGTCACTCTGAGCCAAGATAACTATCAAACCATTAGCAAGTTGTGAACTGGTCACTAACCGCTTCTTAAAAACTTGCAGTGTGTGGGATCAGCTGGTGCTTGCACCAGGGAAGGAGTCCTCCGAGCCTGGCTTAGAAATTTGGTTTCCATAGCTTGAGCTAGCTCATTGCTCTGAGCAGCAGGACTATGGAAACAGGCTAGCATATCCGGTATCCCTCACATTTAGCTGAGGAAATGCTCACTCCTTACCTGGTCTTTCAGCATTCCAGGAACTCTTCTCCATACCGCACTGGGCAGCTGGCCTTGTAGTGGAACATCTTGTATCTCAGCCAGCATCATGCAGAAGTCCTGTCCTCACCTCCGCCACCCAAAGCAGCTGTATCTATTCCTGCTGCGAGGTGTAAGACAAGGCTTTGCCGAGGGCCAAGGGGGAGAGTTGCTATTTCACAGCTCCTTTGCACAGCTGGTGCTGGTTTCTTAATGTGCTCCTAGCTGCGAAGGGAGGTGAGACTTGCTGACGCGTCATAAAAATCACACGCCGAAGGAACAGGAGCCTAAGCTGGGGCAATCTTCAGAAAATCATGTATGTCTAAATGAAGCCCACACTTTGACCAGTCTTAATCTGGTGAGGAGAAAAAAAAAAAAACCTTTAAAAAGTTGATTGTGCTTTTTTTTTTCTCTCTCTTTATTTTAGCCCTAAAATAAATTAGAAGTGAAATGATAAGGCCATCTGCAGCCCGTGTCAACATTTCAGAGGCCAGGTGACTCATATGCAAGCTAATCATCTCAGGTCCCTCCAGAGCCAGCAGAGAGCAAGCAGCAGCTGGTTCTTCCTCAAACCAGGAGCTGATTTATCACTCATTTCCTAAAACAGCTGCCTTCAGTACAGGGGAACCCCTTGTTTCCTAAAAGTTTCCCCTTTTCCCCCAAATGAACCATCAGTACAGGTAATTCAGACTTCTGAGGTGACTCGTGTTCTAGGGGCTTTGGCCAGCAATTTAGGCTGGAAACTTGGGCTTTCAACCCAGTCCAAAGGCCAGGATCTGATAGAGCACCACTGCTGCCCAAGAAGAAGAGGCAGGTAGGACTGAAGTCCTCCTCGTACGATTTGCAGAGGTTAGTGTGGAATTAAACTGCAGCGGAAGGCATCACCCCCGCACGTATTTCCTCCCTCTGCTCCTCTTGGAAAGAGGAGCACAGCCTTCATGATGCTGATCCGTGAAAATCGATCTCTAAATCACATCATCTATGGCAGATTGCTCCATAAATTGACTGACTGGGTCCCAGGGCGAGGAAGCGCTCACACGGATAGTCTTGCTTAGGCCCAGTTTTAGCAAATATCGGTGCATCTTTAACCCTTTGCTCTTTCTCTCCCCTCTCCCTGGAGCCCAAAGCCATCCCTACAGCAACACATCCTGTTTTGAGGCAGGACCTGGCACCCAGTTTGCTGAGAAGCCCCAGTTTGGCTGACTGTGCTGGTGGGAGGCTGGGGAAGAGGTTCCCCTGCACTGAACATCCTGGGAGGAAGATGCTGGTGGAGGAAGGCGAGCAAGCAGCGCTTTTCACAATGAATTCACAGGGCACATCTGTGTCGCTCGGGGGTCATCTGCACAGAAACAGCACAAGCAAAAGCACAGGGGGCTCTTCCCCGCTCGGTGATGTTTAACCGGGACACAGGCAGGCGGGTACCAAACCAAGAGCAGCCCACGGGAGAGGGCAGCGCTGCCTTTCCCTTCTCCGAAGGCGACGCTGCCGGCTCAGGGAGAGTTCCTGGAAGACGATATTACCCAGCGTGAGCCGCGGCGAGGCCCGTTTCCCGCGGCCCGTGGTACCCGGGCAGCCCGGGTGCCGCCGGCTCGGCGCAGGAGGGCGGCAGCGGCGGAGCGGGCGCGCGGCGCCGCCGGGGAGCAGCAGCCCTACTTGGAAGCCCACGCACATCCTCGGCACCGGGAGAGCGCGTTCACACAGGCGACGGGCGGGATGAGAGGGAAGCGGGGAACAGGAGCCGCCCACGGCTTCTCTCTTTGCTTTGCATCCTTTTCTCAGGATGCCTGGCGTGCTCACGGCCACCTCGCTCCCGCCGGCACGTGGCAGGGAGCCGCTGCCCTGCAGCTGGTGTTCTGGCACCATCAGGGATTTGCCCAACCCGTTTTGTTTTCCAGATGGGTTTCTGCTGGGGGGAACCAGCACGGAGCAGGAGAGGAGGGAGCGGAGTGCAGCGTGGGCCGCATTTCGGCTCTCCCACAGCTACTCAGCCCTCTCTAAATCGGGAAGAGCCCCCATCCCTTCCCTGTGCGTGCGGGTTTCTATCAGGAGCTGTTCTGGGGTACTTTTGTTCCCAATTTATACCCTGTCTCCCGGAGCTATTAAAAGCAGGTACCATCTGCATTGCCATTGTTATTCAGATGATGTACAGACAATTTTAACCTTTCTGTTCCATTTCTCAAGGTTTTTTTTAGCTGCGGCACCTGGCAGGCCGAGCGCTCGCTCTCCCAGCTCGCAGCGCCCGTTTCCCCTGCCCGGAGGGGCTCCATGGGCATCTTCCCCAGCACCTGGCCAGGCTGGCGGATGCAGGAGGCACTAGTGGAGGATGCTCAGCACCCGCTTAGGGGCTTCCCACTGGGAAGAGCCCAATTCTGGCTGCGACCAGCGCAGGGCAAGTGGCCTCCGAAGCTCAGCCAGCTCCTTGGCTGAGTTCTCTGGCCCCAGATGAAGCTGAGCTGAACATCTCCCAGGGGAAAAAAGAAAAAAATTTCCAACACTTTGTGACTAGAGGAAAGAAAAGAAAAAAAAAAAAAGGAAAAAGAAATATAGAGAAAAAGATAGTAACTTAGAAGTCCTAACAGGAATGTTTGAGATTGTACCAAGCAGCACAAGGCAGCACGCAAGCAGGAGAAATGCGGTGAGGTGGCCTGTGGCACCGGCTGCTGAATAGGTTTTCCTAACCCTTCCTCAGTGCTCTTCCCAAATTTGCAGACATTTAATGGGTCCCCCTTAGCCCTCCGGCCTAACCCCTCTCGGTGTGAGCTCCGTCCAAGGGGGATCAGACAAACCAAGCGATTCCCTTGATCCTTTCCCAAACTCTTTTTGGCAGAGCTGTCCCTCTACCTCTCCCCACTCCACTGGTACTGCTGGTAAAAAGGAGTCCTTCAGAAAGCCCTAAAACACATTCATCGCCCACACTCAGCCTGCAAGCTGCCGCAGGCTGCTGACTTGCAGCCACTGACTGCTGGAAAACTTTTTTTTTTTTTTTTTGCTTTTTAAATAGCTCTGCAAAAGGGAAAAAGACCTGACTTCAGCATCTTTGCATGAGAGCTTACCTGCAAACCTCGGCCTAGCCACAGCCTCCAAACACTCTGGGCATGCACAGCTTGTGGACAAGCTCAACAACCCCAAATCCCTCCAATCCCAGCCTATTTTCTGCCCCTTGGGTTTACAGACGGGTGGCGGTTTGCGCTTCTCTGGCAATGCAACGTGAGGACGATGCTCTCGGTGCCCGGTTTGCTGCGTGCTGCTCTTCTCTGCTCCTCGGGTCCCTGCTCCGGCGCCCAGCCACCCTCCCCATGGCCAGCAATGCACGTGGCATCAGCCAAGCCGCTCCACAAGGCAAAGCAGGACGCAGACGTGCCCCACAAAACCCAGCACGGCTGCCCCAGAAGCCACCCCCGCCACTGGCATCGCAGTCCCTTGGGGACACTGGGCCCTCCAGCCCTATTCCCGGGGCCGCTGCCGGTCGGGAAGAGCCAACGAGCCAGCGCCTACAGTAGGTCTTTACAACAAGGTTTTATTTTTTCTTTCCTTTGGACAAAAAACATTGAAGTTGGACATGGCCGTCAGCCAGCTTGTCCCCCCGCTTGGGGCTGAACGACATGTCATGTTACAGTAACGTCCAGCAGCCGCCAAGCCGCGTGGAGCAGGGCCGCCCGCCGACCGCAGCATCTCCTCCCTGCTCCGGGCTGTGTCCGGGAGCGTTGCTGGAGCCTCCGGGCCCCTCGATGAGGAGGCTCTGCCGGCTTTCCAAGGCTCTGGTGCAGCAGAAAGCGCAGCTCTCCGGCTCCCGACCTCCTAGATGGAGCCCAGTTGCCAGCACCAAACTGGGAACCACTGGCATGGGACTGGCACATTCCAAAGCAGAGCTTGAAACCCATCCCCGTTTCCTCCAGCCGCCGCCGGCACCTTCCCAAGCCCCACGTCCCGCAGTGCCAGTGCCCAGAGCAGGGACACGTCATCATGCACTGCACTGGAGCAGCCGGAAAATCAGCGCCGTGGGTGTCCGGGTGCTCCTCCGTCGGCCGCGGCCTCGCCGCAGGCAGGAGCAGCGGGGGCCCCTCGGTGTCTCGGAGGCGAAGGAAAGGTCTCTAGGGCCAGAAAACCTCCCAGGCCGTGGAAGAGTTCCTGTACAGCAGCAAAAGGAGTCCAGTGACTTCCACAGGGAGACGCAGGCTGCCTCCGGGGGTGGGTTTTCTCCCCTTCTGCTCCGTCCTCCTGGGGGTTGTTTTTGGTTTTACAGCTTGCTGTGTCCCCAGGCTGCCCTCCAGGCGTGCGAAGCAGGAGCACGGGTTCTGCACCACAGACAGGATCAGGCCATTTCCAGGGGATCGCCAGGGAAGAAAGGGCTCCCAGGGTTTTGTTCTGCTTCATACACGCGGCTTCTGGGCGTTCGGACGCCACAGCTCTTGGAGGCAGGAAAGCTCAGGTCCAGCTCAGCCTCCGGGCTTCTCCCTCCTACCACACCAGCCCCGCGGCACTTCCCGAGGGCTGGAAAGGGACGGGCTCCACCCGCACCCGGCTCCGTCCCCGCAGCCGCTGGGACAGGGGCAGCGCAGGCTGGGCGCGGGCCGCGCGCAGAGGGTCTCCCGGGGCCTTTGTGCCCTTGGGCAGCTAAAAGTGTCTTCCATAAAGCAAGCGAGGGGCCCGTGCGAGGGCTGCGGGGCTGCAGCTCTGACAGAGAGCAGAGGCATCAGCCCGGGGTACGTGTCAAGACAGCGAGGGGTTTCAGCCCACGGAAAAATCTGCTTTTTCTTCTTTTTTTCTTTTTCTTTTCTTTTTTTTTTTTTTTTTAATGAGGAGAGGGCAATTTGGCAATTAGGAAAAGGCATTTGGTTCATGGCTAAAGCCAGGAGCTGGGCGGCGCTTGCAGAGGGCCGGGTTCGTTTCCCACGAAGCAGAGCTGCTTTTGAGGAGCTCGGTGAGCGCTGCGCGGCAGCGGCCAAGCTGCACATGCAGGAGAGGCTGGATATTTGGGGCAGGAGGGACTGGAGTGCGGGAAGTGCCAGGACAGACAGGAGCGCAAAAACTCTCAGCGGAGCAGAGCAGCCAGAGGGGGAAGGACGGGGATGAGGGCTGCGTTGTCCCCTTCTCCCCAGCTCAACCACCTCCACCTGCACCGTCCAGCTCCGCTCGCACAAACCACTGCCGTCCCGACCTCCAGCTCCCGCGGTGCCTCCTTCCCCGAGGAAGCTGCAGCTCCACGGAACAAACCCACCACAGACGCCGCCGATTCCTACGCGGAGAACCCAGCAGCACGAGTGCCGCAGCATGTCCCGTCCTGGCCAGCAAAGCACCGCACCAAAGCCACGCGCGTGTGCAGGGGGGACCCTCGGAGCTGCCGGCGTGTTAATTACCATGTTAATTAGTGACTGCAGTGGGAAGCCGGCCCTGCGCTGCGTTTTCCGTATTTGCTCATTGCGCAGCCACCCCAGCTCCTGCGGCGTTCGCAGCCCGTCACGTGCCCATGGGGCACAGATTCACCCCACGGAGAGGGTGGCAGCAAAGGCTGCGGGGCACACGGGGGTCCGGACACCTCGCTCGTGCTGGCTCAAACCCTGCAAACACCTGAGCAGCGGGAAAGAGGGCAAGGGGAAGATGCTGCTTCTCTTTCATATCGAGGGGAAATTTCTGCCTCTCTTTCATAGACTGGTTTCCTTCAACTGCCCGAGGAGGCCATGAGAGACTTGCTTCTGTGCCCTGCAAATGGGGCGCAGGTAGGAGAAGCTCTCAGAGGCCGCTCCAAGGACCAGCCAGGGGCTCCCCAGGGCAAAGGCAGCCCTAGGCAGCCCCCCATGTCGTGACTAGAACAACTCCGTGCATGTGTATATGTTTATATATACAGCATATAAATATATATACACACACATACTGTATATACACACACGCACACCTAGAGCTCCTGGTATGTAAATCAACACACGTGGGAGCGAGGCGGGAGGCGCTCAGCAGCGCCAGGCCCCCTCCCCACTCCCACCTCTCCCCGCTGCATCCCGTGTCCCAGCGGCAAAGCAGGCGGCTCCCGCGCGCGCCCCGGCCCCGCGCAGCCCTTCTGCGGCAGCACAAGCACAAGGCAGCACAAGCGCGAGCAGAGGCGGCCGGCACCGTCCCGCGGAGCAGAAAGCTGGTCCTGGGGGGTCCTGCGCCGGGCGGCAGCGAGCGAGCAAAGGGCTGAGCCGCGGGGCTGCCGCTCACACCGCCCTGCCTGCCATCAAATGCTTCTCTGTGCAGAAAAAAAAAAGTGATAGTGATAAATGAAAGTCGACAGATTTTAATTTTTTTTTTTTTTTTTTGCACAAAGACTTTTTTTTTTTCATTCCGTTTGGTTTGCGTTTTTTGTGTGTGTATTTTTATTTTTTTTCCTCATTTCCCCTGCGTTTGGTTTTGGTTCTGCTTCATTCCCAGGCGTGGCGAAGAGCATGCATTGGAGAGGGCAGGGCGGCGGGGGGGCCGAGGCGCGGGCGCCTTCTAGCACTTGTCGTCTTCCTCGGTGTCGCTGAGCACGTCGATGCTGGCCCCGCACATCACGCCCTGCCCGGCCCCTCGCCGCCTCCGCCGGTAGTGCCCGTTGGGCATCTGCCAGCTGTGCCGCAGCGGCGGCGCCGAGCCGATGGTGTTGGAGCGGCCGAGGCTGGTGGCGACGGCCGCTTCGAAGGTGAGCGTCTCCTCCTCGCCGCAGTCCGAGGCGTGCGAGTCGTCGTGCAGGGCCAGGTAGGGCTCCGAGATGTAGCGCTGCGGGGTCGACTGCCGGCTCTGCTTCCCCGGCGGGGAGCTGGAAGACTCGGTGGGGCCGGCGGCGTTGGCCTCGAGGGCCTGGCAGAGCAGCGGGGAGCCGCCCTCGCTGTCGTCAGCGGGCGGCGAGGCGTCCCCGGCGCGCCGCAGCATGGACGCGTACGAGAGGAGGGCACGCGGCTTGGGGGGCACCGGCGGCAGCTGGCGGCGGCCTCGCCGGGGGGTGCTGGTGTCCGACATGGAGGGGATGGAGCTTTCGCTCAAGGAGCCCGTTCCCTGCAACGGCACCGAGACGGGGACAAGGCGCTCAGGGCAGGAAGGCGGCTACGTGCTCCGGGCACCTCATCTTCACGGGCTCGGAGCATCCAGGTTTTTGCAGCTGCACGAGCAACTAGAGACCTGCTCGCTTCCCGAAACGCACCACGGGCTGCTCCAGCATTCAGAGCCCTTGCGAGGCTCAGCCCCACAGGGAACGTGGTCATGGAATGCCATAGCACGCAGGGGCAGCGGGAGCACCCAGGGGCTGGGATATTCTCCCCGGCCTTGGCAGGGTGCTTTTTCTAAGCCTCCTTTGGCACCTGGACAGGCGCTCGTGACCCAGCAGGGCTCCCGCAGCACCTACCTGCCT
Source organism: Nothoprocta perdicaria (assembly GCF_003342845.1). Taxonomy (NCBI): domain Eukaryota; kingdom Metazoa; phylum Chordata; class Aves; order Tinamiformes; family Tinamidae; genus Nothoprocta; species Nothoprocta perdicaria. The sequence goes on along the minus strand of NW_020455553.1, from coordinate 450,824 downwards.
GTTGGGTGTCTGCGACCTGCCCTCGCTGGGTGACCGGGACTCACGCCGCCTCTCCGGAGACTCGTCGTGTGCCTGGGGACTCCTCTCCTCCGAGTTGCAGCGGGAGATGTCCGGGGACAGCAGGTGCTTGCGCTCTTTGGATCGGCCCCGCTCCCTACCGCCCGAGCGGTGGCCGTCGGACCGGTGGCCTGCGGAAAAAAAGCAAGTCAGGCCCTGAACGTCCAGAAACAGGGATGACGGGAGACAAGGCTTTGGAACATCAACCAAGCACCGCAAGCCCATGCAGAGCATGGCCTCCATGCGGCTTGGACCTAGGCACCAAAGCTTCTTCCCAACTGCGCCATCCCTGCTGCACCCACCTGAGTCAGCGTTGAGGCGCCGGGCCGAGAGCTGGAGCGAGGAGTGATAGCTGCGCCGGCGGGACTTGTACGTGTTCTCGCTGCTGCGCTCCATGGAGAACTCGTCCAGCCAGGAGCTGTTGGTGCGCTTGTCCCGGATGGTGGAGAACGATCGCCGCATGGAACTAGTGTCTGTGACCACCTGTGAAGAGGCCCCGGGGCGGCCGGGGCAGGGGTGTTAGTGATGGGCAGGGTCTTGCAGAGCTTCTCTGAAGGCAGCGCTCAAGAGAGGAAAGGAGCCATGGCCAGAAGCTCTGGTGCTTCCAGGTTCCTCTGTCCCAGACAGTGCCCATCACGTGCAGGAAGCAAAGGGGACAACCCCACTTCCAGCCATGGCACTGAGCTCTAGAGCAAAGCAGCAGCGCCGGGCAGGGAGACAACAGGGGCTCTCAGACCACTGCTCCAGAGCTAACCCACCATCACTGCCTGCTCTTAGAACTGGACACTGAGCAACGCTGAGAGATGTCCAAGAAGAGATAATTGACAGAGGGAGCAGAGAGCCTTGGTTCTTCCAGCACCTGAAGCCACTTGCTTGGTGTTTATTTTCCCAGTTACTACCACTGCTCCAGATTCCTCCCTGGATTTCCTTTATGCCTCAGCTGCCTTCAGTTCCTCTTGCTCTGTGACCCCCGTCTCTTGCCTTTCCCCTGTATTAATTTCCTCTTCCCTTGCTCTCACTGTTGCTTTATTGTCTCATCAATCCTTCCTTTAATCTCCTCCGTTCCTTCTCCCCTTTCCTGTCCTCCCTTGTGTTCTCAAATTCTCTGGTACAGCATCACCTCCTTATGTATTTTGTTTGATTTAAACTTACCAGGATTTTCCCTCTCCAGCCTTGGGATCATTCTCTCCTTCCCATCTCTCCCTTCCTGCCTCCTCATGCTATATCCCCTTCTGCTCTGATCTCCTTTCTCTGGCCACCACCTCCACTGCTGAATGGTCAACAAAGTCCACATGGAAGAGCTACCCTTCCTCTTCACGTTCCTCCAAAGTACCACTGCAGACCAGCCATGTAATGTGGAACCTGGTTCTCTGCTATGAGAATAGAGACCCTGAGACTCTACAGCACAGTTGCAGAACTGAATCCTATGAAAGCTTTTGATTCTTGGTCAGAGCTGAATGCAGACAGAACAACAGAGAAACCAGGCAGACAAACAAGGAGGTGAAATGTGGCCTGGGCTCCCCTGGACAGACTGTCCGGGGGCGCAGGCAGAGATGCGTGTGTTGGACAGTGGGAAGGTAAATAAAAGGCTCCAACACCCATAAAATCATCTTAGGTCTGGACAGGGGCTCTTCAAACCTGCATCTGGCAGTGCCAGTCTCCCCAGCCAGGGCCCAGGGCTGCAGGAAAGGAGGAGTGTCCCTCAGCATGGGGACTGCACAGGAACATCCCGCAGGTCCCTGCTCCACCACGGACCTCCTGCACGAGCCTTCCCTTAGCTGCTCTCTGCTGCTGTCCCTACTGCAGAGAGGGACAGCAGCCCTGTCCTTCTGCGAAGCCACCCGGAGTCACAGAGATGCTCTCACGGAAGGCAATGAGGGCCCAGGAGGACATTCTCAACTCGGAGAGAAGCACCAGTGTTACCTGGCAGGCTTTGCTTGGACTCGGCATCGATGGGGGCTTTCCTTGGTTTTACCTGGGGATCCACAGTGAGACGAGGCATGGAGGCGGCCCTCCCAGATACAGCGTGGTCCTGAGTGTCCACAGGAAGGTAGTTGCCACGGTTAGAGGGCTGCACTCTCTGAAATTCCCTAACCTCTGGCTCCTGGAAACAAAGACACAGCCAAACTCTTGGGATGGGTTTGGAGCAGAACAGCACGCTGCTTCTGCCAGTGCCTGCAGGGGACAGCCCAGGTCTCTCACAGCTTGGCAACCAGGGGCAGGTTTTAAGTTGGCCAACAAGTAACTCTAAGAAATATCACTAGTCATGTCGTAACTTAAAAATAATCTCCATTTCACAATCCGTTGCAGGCGAGCCTAGAAATGGAGTTTCAGGCTCTTGCCCACCTGATGCTCAATTCACCTCACATTGTTCCCTTCCAACAAGGATCTTAAAAACCTTGCCTGGATTTTGGTAACCTCCTTAAGGTCTGGGCTCTAAATCTTTATCTTTTTTTATGTATCTAGGATAGGAAGCAATGCCAAAGAACTACAGGAATTAGCAGGGCATGACATCAGGCATGCACAGCTTTGCTTTTTGGAAGGCAACACTTTGAGGAGGGATCTCAGCAGCGCTGAGCACCCTGGCAGTGCTCACCACCCCAGTGGGCTGCCGTCACCATCTTGGCAGATTGGGTGAGGAGATAGTGAGGGTTTATGGTTGGACTGGATGATCTTAAAGGTCTTTTCCAACCATAATGATTCTAGGACAACATGTGTGTGTGGTACACAACTCACAGAGAGTACTACAGACTCCGGGAGACACAGATTGGGCCGGAGATGTACAGTGATACAACACTGCCGTCCAACAAGTGTCGGGGTGGTGCACGAATGCACACACACAGACATGGAAATATAGAGAGAGATATGCATATATATACACACACACACAGACACTACTGCTGCGACCAGCAGGTGTGTGGGGCCAGAGGGCTGTGTGCCCGTGGGTGACACAGTTTCACAGCTCACTTCGGATCGGGGACATCGGCACCGACAACAAAATGAACACAAATCCAAAAACATCAGATACCATCACTCAGTATGGGATAACCCACTGAAATGAGCGCTCAGTGAAAGAAAAAGCAGCCTGTGGAGAGAAGGATATTTTACTGCAGGACATCAAACTGTGGTCATAGGTCTTAAGAGGCTGCACTTGTTGCTGTTTGGTGCCAGTGGCATAGAACCAAGGCCGACCCAGAGGTCCCCGTGTTCCCGTTACTCAGGTAGAGGGGATAGACAGGAGGACGGTGAATTTTCATTCCGTTCGGATCTGTGTGTGATCCGAAGGCTGCCATTACCCTGTTGTGCTCACTGCCCCTCACCCTGCCCAAGCCGCAGCCATAGGAAGCAATGTTTCACCTCAGTGCTGTTACCCCTGGACCTCCCCTTGCCCACCAGCCTCCCTGTGGGCAGTACAGGAAAGCACTTCTGAGGCCGCGCGTGACTTTACCAGGGACTGGTGCTCCTGGTACTGCCCATGTGTCGAATCCATGCAGGCCAGCTGGAAAATCTCCTGCGGCGAGAGCGGGCTCAGCGAGGGGAACCCACCACGGCTGCTCCTGCAAAGAGAGCACAGCTTCAGGGAGACCTCAAGCCTGGTGCTACGATCACTGGGCAATGCTTCTCCTGTGGATCCCCTCACCAGCCCACCGAGGTGTCACAGTCAAGAGTCCCAGGACAAACACCAAGCTCCAAAGTTGTTTGAGGCTCAAAGGTTACAGTTTGGCCATCCCAGCTTGTCAAGAAGGACCCTACGTACTTAGTGTGGTAGCTCACGTGAACAGGATCTACCTCATTGGAGGAAAGGAGGAAGAAAAGCTTCGGCATTGTCCTGTCAATCAGTATTTAAATGGGAAGGAGAATTCAGAGACCGACACCGAACCACCTGCCACATTCTTTGCACACTCATCTCACAAGCAAGGAGACACTCCTGGGTTCTGGCATGGTCCTGCAAGTGGAGTATGCACACGGGCATCTATCTCATCATCCCCAGCTTTGGTAGCTTTGCTGCTGCTGCTAATGCAAATCAGCTAACTGGGATTCTGCCTGCAGCAAACAAGAGTTTTGTGCTGGGAAAGCTCTGCCCAGGGACTGGATTTCCTCTCTTCTAGGTAGCTCTACTACTCCTCACACTTCTCCAATGCCAGCTCCAGAAAACCAAATGAAAGCTGCAGATACAAAAAAGTTAAAGGAGTCTCCTACACGCACAATACCCTTCCTATTCTCAAGGTAGTACTTACAGGCCCGAGAGGGTGTCCTGCTGGAGATAAGGCAGAGCCTTGGCATTTGAGATGATTTCTTGCGGCAAAGAGGAAGGCTCCATGCGCTGGAACATTGGAGCATTCTTCTGCATCAAAGAAAGGAAGAACTTGAGCCAGCGTAAAATGCAGAGGAGCATCCAGTGCATCCCCCATAAAAACCCACTGTGCTTGGAAAGGAGGAACACGGTGCTCCTGTTCCCTGCTGCTAACTGAGGATGCTCTGCTGTAGCCACCCATACACCCCAACCTGTACTGACATCCTGGCCCTTGAGCGTAGCTATCCAAGCCCACGCAGCTTGCTAGCTGACGAGCATCCGTTTGGCAGGGATATGGTGGGAAGGGGCTTTGCCCTCCCTGCAGCACCATCCCTGTGAGGACACTTTGACTCACCCATTCTGCCCGCCTTGTGCTGCTCTTGAACCTCACCTGTTCCTCCAGCTGCTGCCTCTGCTTTTTCGCTTTGCTCTGCTTGTAGTAATCCATGATCATCATGGCTGCATATATTTTGCCAACAGTCAGGTCAGAGGCTGTAAAAGGGGAAGAAGGAGGAATACGGTTATTTTAAGAGAAACAGCAGGTCTGAGGGCATCAGCGCTGACCTCAGGAGGAGCCCTGACACCAAATATCTTGGTGACCCTCAAGTTCTGCTCTCTGCTTAGGGAGAGAGAACTAAATACACTAAACACTCTAGAGAGAGATGAATGGACGAAAATTACTTGAAAGCATCATAACAAAGCACCAAAATGCATATATTTGTCACATCAACAAATGTAATGGAGCAAGTACTTCTTAGCTTTTGGCCCCTATGAGGTTCCAGAGATGCCTTTGGATTTGGCCAAGATTTGTATTTTTCAAGAGGGCTAACAAACAGCCAGGCACAGCAGGGCAGAACTAAGCTTGTCTCAGCATGATCCGTGCCCCTCTTCTCCTCCATGTGGGGATTCTTCTGATTGCTCCTCACCCCACTCTGGGAAGATGCTGATTCAGGCATGACAGGAACTTGGCAGCGATGCAAAGGAGCAGTGAGGGGAGACTCACTTTTTGGCATAGGTACCAACAGGTCAAGCACTTTCTGTGACAGATGAGGCCAAATGGTCAGGATCTCCTTCTGAAGCTCTGAGTCCAGCTGCTGCCAGTCAGCACCACCTGGAATAGCAGGGGACAAAAACCCCATGTATATCAACATCCAGCACCAGGGCCCAGATAAACACATACCTTTTCAGGCCCGAAAGCAGGGCCGACTTGCATCACCAAGCAGCAACCAACTTTCCAGGCAGGGAGGGTCACCTTGCACGAGTGAGCCCAGCCTCCCGCACTTGCAGGCAAACTTTCCCATTATCGTTTCCATATGTGCCTCCATCTCCAGTCCCCTGCCCTCCCACTCAAAGCTGCCATCTTCAAGCTCTCCTTGGGTCCATCTCTGCAGCTCCAAACCCACTCCAGCCCACACACACCTGCTGCTGCCCCACTTTCTCTTTTCTGGTAAGTGGATCACATGCTGGTGAAAGAGCAGCTCAGCTCGGCTGAAATCCTTAAATTCTCTTTGATACTGTAAAGGAAGCAGAACATAGCTCTCTAGCCAGCAGTGAAGAGAGTCTCCAAGCTGCAAAAGACCCAAGCTCGAAGGCAGAGACCCAAGCCCAGAGCAAGAGAACTTGGCTAAGGCAGAAGAGAGCCAGGTTCAAACCCTGCTTTACCTAGCTAGGACTTGAAATTGTTGTTTTTCTAAGGTGCAGGGAGCTCTCTGAGCACTGGGATTTTGATGGTATTGCCCTAGATTGGATTTTCTTCCAACAGTTGAGGTTTTCCCTAGGGAGACTTTCTGAAAATTGGATGTTTCCACAGAAGGCTTTTGCTTTGATGAATCAGTTTTGCCAGCAACAACAAACCAAGTCTTCCTGCTCTGAACATTTTATCTTCCATGCAAGACGGATTTCTGTTCCTCAGCCAGCGAAGGCCAAACATACACGATCTTTCCCCACTTTGGTTTACTTATGTAGATCCGGAGGAAGGGAAATTCTTCATCTCCCCTCTTTCACATTTTGTGCAGCGGGTGTTAAGTTCTGTTTCAGCTCTCCTGGCAGAGTAGCTTCCAGTAGAAATCTAGCCAGCCCTTCCACAGAGAAATGGATTTGGACTTGCGACAGAAGGCAGAATAAATTCACCTTGCTGAGTCAATCACTTCCAACCATACTCCTGGTTCCGGGCAGCCAGACCCAATTTGACCGTGCATATCTTGATCAGCCTGACCGAAGCACCACAGAGTGAGCTGGCTCCATTAAGCCAGTGCTGGCAACCCTGAAATCCTCCTGCTCTGTCCCCTCTCTGTGCCACCAATGTTACCTTTGGCGATTTTGATGTCCAAGGCTGTGCGTATCAGCGCCATCAGGGTGGAGGTGAAGTGGACTGTCATGTCCTCAGCTACGGGCATGTTCATCAGCACCAGTCTCTGCGCAAGAGAGAGAAGAAAACAGCGGACGGAAAACAATATCGAAAAACACATCGACCAGGCTGGAGGAAAAGAAATTAAACATAAAAAAAAAAAAAAAAAAGGAAAAAAAATAAAGGAAAAAAAAAAAAGTGAAAAGCAACAAAGAGTGTCAAAACAGCACAGCCAAAAAAGAAGGGCAAGGATCACCCCCCCACGCACCCGGCTCCTTCCACCCCAGGACACCGGCTCACTGCCTTCCAGGGCTCCTCCTGCAGCCCCCCAGGAATGGCCCCTGAGCCCCTCTCCCCAAGAAGGCACCAGCGCAGGGCTCTCATGGCCCCTCACAGCACTTTTGGGAAGACACTCCTGAACCATCAGGGATAGGGGCATGAGATATGCTCATGATGGGGAGATGAGGCTCAGTTTACCGTTCCCAGGTGGTCTGGCTTTCCGGCTCTCAACCCTTCCCAGCTGGGGCAGGGGAGAGGAGGGTCCCTAACCTCCAGGGACTTCGGATCAGCTTGATTCCTCTAGCATGCTACATCCTGGCGCCCCCTTTTTGCGTCTTTCAGAGATGAAGTTTGCCAGCACATGCACAAGGTCCAAATTATCCGAGGGTGGGGAAGGGAAAGGGGGAAGGAGAAGTGCAGATGGAAAAAGAGAAGGGAAACCAAGGCAGGTTAGACACACCATGCTCCTTCCCCACCCTGAGCAGGTGGGGTGCAAACCAAAGTGACCAGATCCACTTTCCAGAGAGTATATTTTGCTTTGCGATTACCTTGGATTATCCCTTTCCCACCCATTCCTTCTCTCCTGGCTTCTCATGTCCTTTCCCTGCCTTCAACCCTCCCGGCTCCTCCTGAGCAAGCGCAGTGGCGGGTATGTGCACATATCACCAAACATGTGAGAGCAGCGAGGACGGCAGTGCACTTGCAAGTGTGCAGGTGTCACCCCCTCAGCTAGCACCTTCACCCACACTCCTAAAAAGACTGTCACCAGATGGACTTCCAGGAAAGGCCTATTTGCTCCAGACCTGGGCTGTGTCCACATTGCTCCATGTCTCTGGGTCTTCTCCTAGTTATCACTGCCCCTGTCAGAAGCTCGGTCCAGTGGCAAACCATTGACTGCCCCCAACCAGCATCCCTTAGGTCTTCCTGCTGCTCCTGATGGACAGCTGCACAGCCAGAAGCAAGCTGTGCAAGCACGTGCTCCACAAGCCAACTACGGGGCACCTCTCAAGGGCAAAACCCAGAGCCTCCTTTTGAAAGCTTCTGTTTTGTCTTGTGTGCACCTCGTACAAGCCCTCCCTGGGATGGCCTGCAGCACTGTGCCACTCCAAAACTGGCTCTTCCCATACTGCAGGGATGCTCCTACACAAAATACCCTCAGTGGCCCACCTCTTTCCAATCTCTTTGAGCTTGAGCCAAGTTCCTGCACTGGTGAGAACAAGTGTGGCTCCAGGATGAGCGACCCAAAAGCCAAGTGGGCCAGTGAGCTCATGCGAGTCATCACAGCCTCCTGAACATGCCACGGGGTAAAGTGGCACCTCATCTTCTCCAGCCCTTCAACTTCCCCGCTCTCTCTTTTTCTGATCCTGTCCTTCCTATTCCACTGTGGTCACCTGCCCCCGAGCTCCCAGGGACTGCAAGTGACAACGTGAGCGTCACGTGCACAGGCAGCAAGCGTGGCCGAAACTCTTCTGTGCACACCACGTCATTCCCAGGAGTGAGCTAAAAACTTGTTGAAAGCCCCACAACCTCCCCATCTGCCCCCAAAGTCCCACCTCCCACAACTCCCTTGAGCCCCAGCTCCTGCTCAGCTCTAGCCCGCATAGAAGGAAGGGTTGATCTACCTTATAGGCCACTTTGGAAGGACATCTCTTGCCGAGGCCTAGCGGTGGTGACATAAGAGTCAGCATTTCATACATCTCAGTGTAATGGATTCGGCCACTGCTCATGAAGGGGGAAGGGGAGGGAGGGAGATGCAGAGAGAGAGGAGGCATTCCCAGAGAGCAGAAAAACATACGAACAAAATAGTACAGGAAACAGGAGAGAAAAAAACAAACGGACAAACAGGAAAAGAACAGGAAACCCGTTAATCAAGGCAAATCATACATGAGAGACTGTCCTGATGTGGATTTATAGCACTACTCACACAGACCCAGGAATGCTGGCATAAAAGAACTCACTCTTTCCTCTCTGCTGCTGGCCTCAAGCACCTGTCTCGCTAGCCTGGGAGTTTTTCTGGCCTCAACTCTTTTCCTAAAGCCCTCCACAAGTCCCCAACTTGTCCCACAGGTTCCAGGGCTGTGTGCGAGTGGTATAAATCAGATACACGGCACTCAAGCCATGGGTTATTTGAGAGACGGTGGTTGGTACCACAGCGATTCAAAGTGATCTGTGGCCTCTGCAGCGTCTTCCCTCCCGGGGCCTGGGTATTGCTTTACGTTGCCACCTAACCCATAGCCGGAAGGCGGTGTATCCCCATCTCATAAGGTCTATGCAATTGGGAGGCAGCATCTTGCATAGAAGGCAGTGGGCCAGGGTCACTTGTCAAAGGAAGATGCCCAGTTGCTTCCGTCTGGCTCTGCGGATGGACCACTTTCCCACCATGCACCAGTGCAAAAGGCATGCTGAATCGGCTGAAAAAACAAAACCAGGAGTAAAAGTTGTACATGCCATGCTCCCGCCCTGGCTCTCTCCCACATGCGGCTGCAAGTTCCACCAGGATGGAGTTTAAAGAGTCTCAGCAGAGGCAGCTGTTCGGGCCTTCCAACATTGGGGTTCGTTTGGGTTTCCCAAGTGAGACAGCTAGGACGGCCCCCCACCTCGTGCTCCTCTGCTTTGTAAGAACCTGCCTAGGATTGCTGCAGTGAAGACCACTGCCAAAAAGGGGCCACCCGATGACGCCCTGAGCTCTCCACCGGGCTGAAATATATGGAGCGTGCCTTCCTCTCTCCACACGTCCTGGAGACCATGCAGATATCATCTCCCAGGGATCTTGGGCTTGGCCACCTCTTCTTCCCCTCTTACTAGGTTTCCAATCTGCACTGCAACATTCAGGATGGTTAATGGACAAGGACAATCTCACAACAGCAAAGGCTTCAACCGTTACAGGGGAAGTGGTTGCTGGAGAGAAACCTGTCCCAGCTGAATCTGCCTGGGAGAGAGGGAACTGAAGAAAAAGAAAGCTCTCCCTGCAGGATCCTCGCCTCTTCCCTAGCCATTTGCTGAGCATATCATGGAAAGGGAATATCTTTCCTCCTCTTCAGAGTACCAGCTAGGTAGAGTTTGAAGGAGCTCCCTGACCAAAGAGGCCCCCATAAGGATGAGTCCTGAAGTTTCTGACGTGAAATAGAGATGCTGATGAATGTGTCAGCAGTCGCTGTGCAACAGGAGCTGTTCAGCATGCAGGCACAGAACAAACTGGGCAAACTCCATTCCTTTTGCAAACCAACAAATCTACAAGAGTTGGATAGAAGATTGATTACAACACTGGTGACTATCAGGTGGGATGATGAGGAGAAAATAGATGAGGAGAAAATATCCACAGAGGCAGGTCCACCCTTCCACAAGCACATGTGTGCTCACTTTGATAAGTCATGACTGTTGCAGCGCCTGTCAGGAAGTGGCTGCAGGCTCATTCCTCACATCGTTTTGGAAATTACGACTCTTCCTACCACTACAAAGGTGAAGCTGTACACTAGAGAGCATGAGACAGGTTCACCAAGCTGCAAGCGTTTTGGGTTTGCATGCTGGTTTCTGGCCCATGGTGTCAAGATGTGACCATCATGCAGGTTTTCTTTCTTCTTTGCATGCTTTTCAAGAATGATTCCAGGTCGAGAGCAGGAATCTCTGAAAAATCTTTCAATGAAATGTGCCCTACTCAGGGAAGGAGAAGACCAAGGTACAGAAGGGAGAGAAGGCTGGAAGGGTATGGCCTACTCCACATGACAGTACAAGCTAGTCTTGCTCTGTCTGCCTCAGCTTCCCCCTTGATCTCATTCATCTTCACTGTTCTGTCCATCCCACAGAGACACAAGAGATCCTGCAGAGCTCTCTCTCATCAGGAAGCATTACAGGTACCTTCCGGAGCATGTCTCCTCACAATAGATATAAGCCATAATTTTGTTAGCACTACTGAGCACAAAAAAATCTCTTTCAGGATGTCCTGATGTTTGAAACTGGGGAAAATAAACCAGGAAAAAAAAAAAAAACAAAGCTCCAAAATATACATGGTGTGACTTTTTCCAAATCCTTATGCATGGGAAATACCGGACCCAAAGACAAATCTGTCCTGCTGCAGACTTGAATGCAGTCATAGTGAACAGCATTTGCCTTGAATCTCTCCTTTCAGATCCAGAGAAGTCGATGCCAAGTAGGTCACTGCACCAGATGATACGGTTTAGGAGAACAGCCTTTGCCAGTGAAGCCCTGATGGCAACTGAAAAAAAGACTAGAAATTCCTCCTGCAGGGATCTGAGCATGTGCCCTCAACAAATCTCCTTGTCCTTTATCAGAGATGCAACAGAGATGAGTGAAAAGAGTGCAAGGACCCCTTCCTTGAATGGGTGAAAGAACATGAAATTCTTGCAAGCACTTCCCACCTTTATGTAAAGGAGTCCTTATAAAAGAGATGATGCAGCATTCAGGCCTTGTCTCACTTCCTCTGCTTTACTTCTGGTGTTGGTCTGTCCTACAAGATTTCAGATATGCACAGGGTAAATTTTTAGTTCTCAGATGTGTTGGAAAGCATAAAGACTTCCCACGACGCGAGGGAGAGGAAGGTGCCTGGAACAGCCTCATGACTTCTTTTCTGTGTTTCTTGCAGTCACACATGGATACAACCAGAGGTGTTTAGGCACATCTTAGTTTTCTTGCTCACAGAAATGCATGGAGAGGATACTGGTACGAAGTGCTAGAAGATATATATCCAAAAGGAGTCAACTGCAAAGTAAGGCAGATTTTTGCCCTGAAAATTGGTGCACTCATACAAAGCCATGGAAGGCAGACTCTGGGATTTGCCCCAAGAACGGCTATGGAGGGCGACAGACCCACTTGAGTGATGCTGTCCTGAAGATGCATTTCTGATGCAGCAGGGAAGATCTGGAGGGTACATCACACCGTGAAGAGGAATCATCTTCCCTTCCAGAACAACAACCTGCAGATTGAAAACATCTGAGCTTCCCTCCTCTATCTTCTTAGACACTGGGAGAGAATGAGAGAGAAGAAAGAACCCAGAGGTCTTGGTGCCGCAGACAGGGCCCTGGTAACACTTCAAAGTGGTTGGTGCAGAATTTACACGGCTGTCACTCCAAAACAGAATGTAAAAGAATGTGTAAGCTAAAGATTCATAAGGAGGCCAAACTGCTGCTTCAGATTCATGTCTAGAAGCCAAAAAAAAATTGGCCCAAGCAGAGGAAGAGAAGCAGTCGAGCTCTGACGATCTGGGACAGGTTTGAGTGGCTGCTGGCACCCGTAGCAAGAGGCACAGCCCAGGCATTGCAGAAGAGCACGGCCAGCACAGAGCCAACAACTCTGCACCTTTCCCCAGCAGTTCCAGTAAACCAAGTGCAAGATTAGGAAGAGTCTTGTTCCCCAGAGAAACAACTGGGAGCATCCAACATCACACTCAGAGCGGGTGATGTCCCACTGACTGGCATGGCATAAAGCACCTTGGGTCTCTCCAGGGAAAGGGGTCAGCCTGGCCTCTTTTTCCTCCCCACCAGCTCACTCTCCGAATCAGTGACAAAGTGCCCAGCATCCTCCTACCTTCCACTTTTCCCTTCCTTTTCCAGGAGTAAGCCATATGTGAGCCCCATTCACCAGCAGAAGATAAAACCCGCTCCCACTGAGGCTACTTCTAGAAGCAAAAAGGGGCCAGGGCCACCTCGCCTGGCAGACCCACAGCTCCGTTGCAGGCAGCGCTCCCTCACTGCCAGGCACGGGGAGCTGGGCAGTACAGGGCGCCGACAGAGCCAGTCGGGCGCTGGCCAGTTCCGACCAGGGGGCCGGAATTTGTTGGAACCCACCCCAGGAGGCTCCGGGCCCCCCTGGACCCCTGTGGGGACAGCTGCTGGCTCTGGGAAGGCGCGGACCTCTTTAAACTCGAAGGAAAGCAACATAAGGGTTCCCTCGGGAGGCGCAGTGGTGGTGGAGCGAGGCGGGGGAAGGAGGGGGAGATGGTGCGTCCCGTGGCCAGGTTGTGGCGGAGGACTGGGAGGCAAACCTTGCACGCCACCCTGTAGGGGCAGTTCTCTCCTAGGCCCAGAGGAGGCGAGATCACCCGTACTAATTTGTACATATCCTTATACGAGATCCTGCCGCTGCAAAGGAAGCACAGGTGGGTTAATAGGACACTGAGTGGGTGGAGGAGAGGATGGAGAGCTTAACTGAGGGGCCAGCACCGTCTCGGGGCCAAGATCCCCAGGGTCCCGATCTCTTCTTCTGGCTCGGTCAGATGCAGCAAGCTGTGAATTTGCTTAAGCAACAGCTACTGCCTCTCCAATGCAAATCGTTCATATCTCCTTGTACGGATCCACACTGGAGGGGACAGTGCCCCTGGAGAAATATGGCTTCGGTGGTGACCACTATCCCCATCTCCCTTCCTCCTAGTATTCCTGGCCACCTGAACCTGTTGGGAGAGGGCTGGGATTTTAGGCAGGGTGAGGTTGCAACTTGCTTGGGTTCTATAAACAAGCCCTTTTGATGGAGTTGTGTCACATCACACCACGAGAGCACCCAGCCTTGTGTGGCCAGCTCTCTGGTCCTCAAAAGGTCTCAGCAAGGTTGGTAGCTGAGTCAATTGTATCTCCAAAATCTGGGGAACCTGAGACAGGGAGAGATAATGTGACCAGCTGGTGACTGGTGGGTCTGGCACTAGCACCTAGGTCTCTTGAGGTCCAGTTCTGTGCTCTGACCACCAGACCATGCTCTGCCAAGGGTACACATTATTAGAAGCAATCCCTCCCATATACACACCCCTTTCACACCCACAGAAGCACATATTCCCAGACCCGACTCCAGTAACCATGGAATACAGCCCACCACCCTCCTTTAGCAGCAGAAATAGTTAAACAGTCAACAGTCTCCGAGAGCAGATCTATGGTGCAGATGCTGATCTCCCGACACCAGGTCCACATCAGAGTCCTTCAGAAAGTGGGACCATACTGGGTGGAAGTACTGAGGTGCAGAGTACTGCAGGCCTCCTGGGCATCCTTCGACAAGTTTGGAGGGAAACCACGCGAGGAGGCAAAGCTTAACACGGCCATTCTGCCCAGCACCTTTGCCTCTCGTTTCTCCTCACCCTTCTCCCATCCCCACTCCATTGCTGGCCAGAGATAATTCAACCATCTGGTGAAACAATCCTTGAGCACTCCCGGCCTCAAACCTGACGCAGTCTCCTCGCAAAGCCTTTCAGGTGGCTTTCTTGGTTTTGGTTGTTGAGATGCGGAGCTGCTGCCCTGTCCAGGCAGCAGGACTCACTCAGATATACTCACCCATTCCCCCGTCAGTGGCAGGGGCTAGGGCTGCCACCACAGCCCCAGAGTCACTGGCTTCTGTGCGTCTTCCCTGACAACTGACTACACGTCATGAAACAAGTTCACTCTGACAAATTAGAGAAGGCCATGGCACTGAGTCGTGCTCTCGGTGACAGTCCTGGAGACCCAGGCACCAACGTTGAGGACAAAAGAATGAAACGCTTGGTGTGAAAAAAAGTCCTTCCCGAAAGTCACATGTGAGAAACTCCACATTCAGTTGGCACTAAGCTGGATTGGGCTGCACAGAAATGGCAAAATAAACTACACCAGGAATTGATGGTATTAAGCATAAAAAAAAAAAAAAAATCTTAAATTGGTCTCTCAATGTGCGGGAAATTAGCAGTGGAGGTGAAGAGTCTCCAAAAGGGCAGCAGGTGGCTGCCAAGGGCTCCAGAGCTAAGATCACCTGCACTTTCTGGCCTCGTGATAAGTCACGTTCACCCCTGCTCTGCAGGAGCTGTAAGGGCTCAGCGACCTCGTGTTGGGGAGCCACTATGCGCCTGCCTCAGGGCAGCAGCTGGCAGACGAAGACAGAGAAGGAAGTTGAGAGGCCTCCATCAGGCTCTATGGTAGGATAGCAGGGCAGTCCACATGGCCAGGGCAGAAAGGAACCTCCAGCTCTTGGAGTAAACACCATAACAAGCCATTAACATCTCTGGAGTCTCACCCACTGCTTAGTGCTCAAGGTGCTTCTGCCACCAGGCATTGTAGGAACCAGCTCTGAGCAAAAGCAACTCTGACCCTGACTGTCGCAGGTACCTCAGCCAAAGAGTTTCCAACAACAGAACATAGAAATGCATATTTTAAACCAGCTCTGAGAGGTTACTTGGGAGAGAAGGAGCTGACTACATACCACGCTGCTCTGTCATACTCTGCCCAGATCCGAACAAACTCATCTAGATGGTGAGGTCCCAGGATGGAAGAATCCCGAGTCAGGTATTCAAAATTGTCCATGATGACCGCCACAAACAGGTTGAGCATCTAAGTGAAAGGAGAAAAAAAGGCAGAGAGGAAGGTAGAGGGGAGAGGGAGTGGAGAATGAAAGAGAAAACCAGAGAAAGAAGGGTCATTGTGGGAAGCGCTCTCATGGGAGCATGGCTGTAGCAGGGCTGTAGAGCATTGCAGGTGCTGCAAGTTAACCCCAAAGTGACTTTCCGAGGCGCTGAGCATTTACTGAGACCTATCAAACCCACTCAAGGAGCTCCTGAGCGTCACACTGTCTCTCTTTGGGTCTCTGTGGGACAAGTCCCTGTCAGACTGGGTCACCACAGGGGCTATCCTGAACACCCCAGCCCAAGGGAAGATGCAGCCAGGGCGCTGATGACAACCCTAGGGCTGGGGCACAGTTTAGGAGATCCGACGGGAGCAGGTCCTGCAAACTGAAAGCTGAACACAAAAAGAGGGAACTCACCAGGAAAGAGCAAAAGAAGATGAAGGAGACGAAGTAAACGTAGGCGAGGTCAGTGCCGCAGCGCTCGTTCTCGTTCTGCCCCGACGTCGCCGTGGTGTCTGGCTCGCAGCCCTTGCCCTCCAGGCAGGACAGCATGATCTCCTGCCAGGCCTCCCCCGTGGCACTCCTGCACCAAGCACGGGCTCCCTCAGCAGCGTGGAGGCAAGCCAGGAGGAGGAGGTCCCCAGGAAAAGCCTGGCTAGGCAACCCCCTAGCTGGCTCAGGCACATCCCCGGCACCGCAGAGCACTGCACTGGCTCAGCAGAGACCCAACGGTTGCCACACGAGTACAACCCAGCCAGGTTTCAGATGGTTCCCTCAGCTCCTGCGGACATGTCTTGCTTAGGGACTTTTTAGCAATGCCAAAACGTGGTGGCACTGATCTCCACTAAACAGCCTGCAGGAGTTCGGGACTCAGAAGGAGGTGGGCAGCCAGCCTAGCTCTGGTCCTGGTCATCCCGGCCCCACAAACAGTGCCAAAAGACTCTTTTACGGCTCAAACACTGTTTGCTTACCTGAAGAGGAGCATCAGGGAGCCCAAAAAGCTGCGGAAGTTGTTGTGCCGGTTAATGTGACTTTCCTCATCGAGCTTGATATTCCCAAAGACCTATCAGGGGAAAGAAAAAGGGAAGAAAAACATAAATCTAGCACAAGAACTGCTGAGCCAGGACACACACTGGCCTCCTCTGCGAGAGCACCAGCAGGGATAGGAAAACTTAGAGCACCAGCGAGGGGAGCTGGCGACAAGCGGCAGTCAGGGAAGCGAGACCCTCATCCCCTCAACAGTTTTGTGGTACGTGGTAAAAACTGCAAGAGGCCAAGCTGCCACGGGAGCAGGAGCACCCAGCTCGCCCTGGGATCAGCAAGTCCCACCGCTGTGTGTTTCCCCACTTCCACACATGCGTTCGCCTCCTGTGTGAACAAGGAGCATCGCAGCATCGCACAGCAGCCAGGGGGTCCTCGGTTTCATGGGGTCACAGGGACAAGCGCTACCATCACTCGGTGCTGGGTTGCAGTCCTGGAACACCAGTAGGAGTGGACAGAAAGCCCCAGGCATGTGCCAGGGTGGCTGGGCACAGCAGCAGACACTGGTGACAGATCGAGTCTGGAGTTTGGGTGACTCTCGCTCATGTAAAGCTCACAAATGACTGAAAAACTTGGGTCAGATCACAGAATCATTACTGAAGGTTGGAAAAGACCTTGAAGATCAAGTCCAAGCATAAATCCATCACCACCAGGCCTGCTAACCCATGTCCCTAGGTGCCTCATCTATACATTTCTTGCACACTGCCAGGGATGGTGTCTCCACCACTTGCTTGGGATCCTCTGGGATCCTCTCCCATCTAGATACCCTGCAGCAGCACAGGATAGACGCACCAAATTCAACTGGCATAGCCTGTTTTCCACTTTAGGATGGAAAAGCCTCCAAGTTCTCCACTTTTTAACAGCCCTATGCTGCCTAACAGCCCTATGCAGACCCAGAGGGGTGTCCAGCAGAGACCATCGCAGTCAGTCATATGAGAGATTGACCACGAACGCACCAAAGACAGCCTGTGTGCCTGGACCCTGCCCAGGAGGTTCTTGGGGCCAAAAGAGGCTATGAAGGCCCAAAATTGGAGTATGTCATAATAATGACCCACAACCAAGGCCATGCAAGAACCTAACAAATGTTCATAAAGTGCCTTTAATAGGAAAAATGCGCGGTTATTACTGTTAAATATTTATTTTACTTTCAGTGAATCTAAAAATACACTAACTGCAGAGTATTTTTCCCCAGTACAGGTTTTGTGGAATGTGTAATTGTAGAATATTTTCTGCCTCCAGCTATTTTGTTCAAATAACGCCCACAGACTTTACTGCTTGGGGATTTGTTCACAATGGTGTTAAAAAAAAAATAAATCAAATACTATCACACCGCAGGGAGGGGAGCTGAGTCAGATGGCAGTTGTTCAGAGCAGAGAACACCTGGAGACGGTGCTGAGATTTGTAGGACCGAGCGGCCAAAAACAGCCACTCAATTTTCAGGGCAGGAGAGAGGAGGTGGAAGAGACTAAACACCAGCACTGCCAACCAAGAGGGATGCCAGATTCTCTCTCCGTCTCTCCGAGCAGGTGGCAACTATGGTATCTACTGCCTCCCCAAAATCTACTTCCCCCACCCAGCCCTTCCTATCTGTGAGCATCAGGCAATCACATTAGTTATTGCGATGGCTCACACATCAGGCTGCTCAAAAATCCTGAGTATTAATAGTCAAAGATGCCTTGTCAGATACTCAGCGTGGGTCTTAGTCATCACACTACAAAGCCAGCCCTGCGAGGCATTTCAGCACATGTTTAAGTGCTTTAACTCACATGCCTATTATTTTTTTTTTACTGGACTGGAGCCTAAAGCTCACGTTTTCCAGCGCTTTGAGGAACCCATCCCTGGTAAGTTCACAGCAGGTCCCCAAGTTCAAGATCCCAGGCAGATTGTCAGCAGCGTGGCTACCAAAGGAGCCCTTCTCAGCGGGACAGGCAGATACTGGGCTGTAGGGAACAGTACGATTTGCCATCCATTCAGATGGAGAACACAGAAGACTGCTCACCAGGTCTCTCAAACATGAAATCAATCTCTGGAGGCTGGTAGGGACAGGGAGTTGGAGATGACATAAGTTCTAAAACTGAAACGGGTTGTGATTTGAAAGCAGCTGCCCAGGCTGCCCAGTTGAAGTCCACAAGGACACATCTCTCAGGGTCCAAATCACCCTGGGAATTGTCTCTTTGCACCCCGGTCTTTTTGGTGATGTAAGGAAGGTCAGCAGGAGGACTCGACTGAACAAGCAGGCGGCCACCCCACAAGGGTATTCGCTTCTGCGGCTCGGAAACAAACTTTTCCCCCCTGGGACAGGGAGGGTGCTCTAACGTGTTCCACCTGGATACTGTGAACTAGTAAAGCTATGACAGGCAGGGACGGCGCTAACTCATGCTCGGTGTAACGCAGAGGACGAGTTCGTTCAGCCTGTCTGCTCCAGAGAGATGCAATCCTAGCTGTCTGTGCTCACCTGCATCCCAATGATCGCATAGATGAAAAAAAGCATCGCAATCAAGAGGCAGACATACGGGAGCGCCTGCAAGAGAAACATGTGAGTCATCTCATTTAGCACAGTCCAAATTCACGTCGGAAAGGCCTTGGGAACAACCTGTGTTTGAGAGCTTCACCCCAAGCCCCACCCAGGCACGTGGCATTTACCTTGAAGGACTGCACAAAAGTCCAGAGTAGGATGCGAATCGTGTAACCCTGGCGGAGCAGCTTGATGAGCCTAGCAGCCCGGAACAGCTTCAAAAAGCTCATATTGAAGCTGCTGGTGTTCACCAACTAGAAGGAGATCAGAGCATCAGAAGGTGGAAGAAACCCCCACCCCTCGTCACTCTCCCAGACCCGGTGCAGAGGAGGACAAGGCACGTGATCCCGCACACATTCACCTTGGTGTCTGTCAGGATGATCTCCGTAATGCTGCCGATGACAGTGATGAAGTCGAAGATGTTCCAGGTGTCCCGGAAATAATTCTGCAAAAGAGAGGAGAGAAGGAAGATGGATTAGAGTACGGCGACAGTAAGTCTGAACGGCGCTGGGACATGGGCCAAGTCTTCCTCATAGGCAACGATGACAGTGGCAGAGACCCGGCCATCCATTTGTATGCTGCCAGAGTCTGGAGCAGGGTCCTGTGTCTGCGACAGTGACAGCCCAGAACGTGTTTACAGTGAGCAGCTTTCCCTAGGAGATGACTCAGGCGTCACACGGGCCGCTCTGGTGAAAGGGAGGGCCCAAGCAGCGCAGCCGTCTCTGAGCTGCTCCGGAGGAGCGCGAGGGGCAGGATCTCCAGGCTCAGTGCTGCTTGTTAAAAAGCAAGAGGGGGACGAGGTTAAAAGCACTTAAAAATCAGCCCAGAGACATGGACAGCACAGGAGCCCTCAATCCCCGGCCCCCCGTTTCATCGTCAGGCTCCGCAGCCTCCCACACAGCCCCACGCTTCGCTGCAGCAGCAGCTCCCTGCTCCGCTCCGCCTCGCGAGCTGCTCCAACCCATCTGCTGGCACCGGCGCCCGGCCTCGCGCTCCCGGGGGGCACCTCCAGAGCGCTTCCCAAGCACCAGAGACAAGCAGGGCCCCACGCAGAAGTGGGAAACAGAGCCTTTCAGCAGTCACAACGTATCCTAGTCATGCTGCAAAGGTGCTGAGAATCTCAATTCATCACACTGTTACTGCCATACGGCTGCTCTGTCCTCTTCCTCCTGGGTATGGACTCATCTCAGCCCTTGCTGTGTGAAAGGGGCCCTTTGGACAGCCCCTGGTGGGTGCAACACAGCACTTGACCACAACAGGAGCTGTCGGGAGCAGGCAGAGGGGCTGGAAACTCTCCTGCTTTTGGATCTCATCTACAGGGCCACAAACAAGAAACTAAAAAGGAGCAAATCCACCAGCCGCTCATAAGCAACAAATGAGAAAAGGAAATCTGCGGCTGCGAATGTTAAAAAAGCAGCTGGGGGCTTGAGGACTGGGCACTAAACACGAAGGCCTCACCACTGGTTAAATCTGGTTCAGATATAGCCCCAGGACCACAACAAACTGGCATCTTGTGGCCTTAGCCCAGCTCCCGGAGACAGGCGGTCGCCCAGCCACCGCTGCCAACGCAGCAGGCAGCAGCAGTCACTTAGCACAACAACCGCACCCCGCACGATCCAAAGTGCTGCAAAAATGAGGCAAAAAGCAGTGCTGTGGTTTCCTCCAACACGCTCACGCGCTGTAATGGGAATGTGTTTACAGTCAGAGCAGCGCTGAGCTTTGAGTGTGGCAGGGACTCCTGATCCCACAGACCACTGATCCCTTTAGGACAGCGGCTCCACAGCTCTGTCCAGCAGTCTGGGGACCTAGAAAGGCTTGTACTGCCCATGAAATCCAGCAGTGGGAAGTTTAATGAGAAGTGAAGGAGCAATTCCAACACCCAGCCTCAAAGCAGCCCTCGGGCTGCCACCCAAAATAACCAGCAGCTACCTTGCCTTACTAACACTTCCTTCCACGACCCAAGGAGCTGAACTGTGCTGCCAAGGCCCTAATTAACTGCAAACTTGCCGAAAACTGAGGCCACTTACCAGGAAGCCAAAAGCAATGATCTTGAGGACACACTCCAAGGAGAACACCATGGTGAACGCAATGTTCAGGTACTTCAGGGCCAGCTCATAGGTGTATGGAGCAGAATAGTACTGTCAGGGAGAGAGACATCACTAGCTGGTGTGGAGCCTGCCATCATCCTGGCTGCTGATTTTCCTGCAGAAAGCCCTGCAGTGGCCTGTGCTTCTTGCCCTCAGTGCCTTGACACCGTCTCCTCCTTCCCCTCTCCACCCCTCTCATGGGACTATTGGCCATTGCTTCTAAGGAGGAATCACAGAATGAGTCCTGATCCTTCTGTAGTAATTAAGAGGACTGAAGTATCCTCCTGTTAGAGGAGGGTGTTATCTCCATGTTTGAGGTATGTGGTGTTTTGACTGACTATACTAAGGGAATACATGCTGGGACAAGTGATATCAGGCAGTAAGCACTCTTGAGTGAGCTTGTCACTACTCCCCACAGGCAGCAGAGATAACCCTTTATAGGAAATAGGAGGGTTTTTTACATCCTCTCAGTGCAAGTTTTGAGGAGAGATGCAGTTGGAGGGTGGAATACTGCAAGTTTCCTTGTGGGGGAGGTAGAAAAACCCCATAGCCAGACTTGGGAGAGAAGAATTGTGTTTGAAAAAGCAAATTACTTTAACAAATGCTTCATCTGGATGTGAAAACTTGCAAGAACCTTCTCAGACACCATGAAAAGCTGCCCTGGTGCAATGTTGGACTGACTACCATTCACAACCGCTGAGCACTGTATGCTAAAGACACCACGGCAAGAACTCAGCTTGTGAACCCCACTGAGTGATGGCAAGATCATGCTCAAACTCTCTCTCAAAGCATCTCCTGGAAACAAGGAAAACACCCTCTGATTTGCCCCTCCTGATCCTCCTTCCCTTCCCCATCCTAACCAAGGCAGGCTCACCCTGCTCAGCTCACCTTCATCATCAGCACCACGGTGTTCAGTGCTATCATGGCCATGATGGTGTACTCAAAGGACGGGGAGACCACGAAGTGCCAGACCCGATACTGGAAGGTGTGCCGGTTCTGCGGCATGTAGCGCGTGAGGGGCTTGGCACTGATGGCAAAGTCTATGCAGGCTCTCTGGAATAAAACAATGTGCATCAGATCCCAAAGAGTGGCTGCTACACCCCACCACAGCCTAGACAGGCAGGTGGCCCGTGGCTTTCTTCTAACTGTCCAGCTCTAGGCCCTCGACCTGCCTGCTACAGCAGCAACCGCAAAAACATCCTCCTTCCCCCTCCCCAGGCTGTACCTCGTTCTTCTCCAGGCTGCACTCCTCCATCATTTTGTCTCCTTGCTCTTGGAATGTGATGATGATGAGAGCCACAAAAATGTTGACGAAGAAGAAAGGGAAGACCACAAAATAGACGACATAAAAAATGGACATTTCCATGCGGTTACTGCGGCTGGGCCCGCGGTCCTCCTCCGTCACATCCACCGAATGCTGCAGCACCCTGTGGGCAGACAGGTGAAGAGAGACAACCAGAGATATGTCCACCATGGCTGCCACCACGTGGCACTTGTTGCAGGAAAGGCACCACCCACGCTGTACAGCCACCTCAATCTGCCCACGCGTGGAAGGGTAAGACAAACCTCGGTCTCAATCCACTTCCCAAGCTGGGCCCTTCGGAGGGGCTATAGCTCATTTTATGGTGCTCTGCCTACATCCCTGGTGGGAAATGGATTTTCCAGTGCTTTGCACACAGAAACAAGAATCGCTCAAGTCCTCTTTAGAATGGAGAGAGCTAGTGCTACAGTTATTTCTAAAGCAGACCTAAAATATATTTGTGAGCTACACAGCAGAAAGTCCATCATTCACTTTTAAGGAAGGAGCTAACTGCAGCTGTGATCCCTGACTTGTAAGAGCTCTAAATTCACTTTTGTCCTGATTTTTTTTCTCATCCTTCCTCTCCTTCTCTGCTCAGTAGTTTCTCTCTCAGCTCTGCAGGAATACAGCCAGTTATTAACCCTGCCACACTAATTGGGCTCTGCCCGGCTCTGTTCAAGGAAAGAAGAGAGAGCAGGATACTCACTGGGGCCAACCTTCACCAGTGGAGACTGTAAACAGGGTAAGCAAAGCCCAGATTATATTGTCATAGTGAAATTCATGGCGTTTCCATTCCCGACACTTCACTTCCATCTTGTTCTTCTCATGGTCCACATAGTTCCCTCTGTAAGGTTGGGAGAGAGTAAAGATCTGGCTTTACATTGTCAGTCTATGGGCTGGTGGTGTTAAACCGTGGGTCAGTGTGTGCAGTGGGGTGGGATGTCTCTCCTCCTGCAGGGCTGCAGAGAGAAACGTGGGGAGGCTGGATAACAAAACTGAGGGAAACTGGGGAGACCAAAGGCAGCAAAGAGACCAGGAACAGAATACAAGGCACATAACACATGCCTTACATTCTATAAAGAATACAATATATCCCTATCGTGCACCCACTGCAAACGCACAGCCACTGACGTGGACAGCAGCAGGGACAGAGCTCAGCCCTTGTTTCTGCCCCAAGAAACTACAGTGAGGAGCGAGTCACAACTGAGGACTTAACCGGGAACCCCGACACGACACTAGCCAGCATCCTGCCTTTGCCAGAGGTATCAGCAGCATCAGACCTACTGAACAGGGCACCTACATGCAGTCTTTCTCTGTGTCCTTAGAGCTGTCAGTACAGTAGAAAAACTTCCCCTTGAAGAGCTGGACAGCAATGACAGCGAAGATGAACATGAAGAGCTTGTAGACAATGAGGATATTGAAGACGTTCTTCAGCGAGGTCACAACGCAGTCGAAGACAGCCTGCAGGAGAGGGCACAGGAACCAACAGACTCAAAGAGCAGGATCAAAACCTTCCTCAAAACTGCCATGTGAAGAGACATTTCCCACTCCTGATGGAAAAAGGAGGCAAGAGCCAGGCCTTTTGCAGATGAGTAATGTTCAGAGCACTCCCCCCCCACACACACTTACTTAGTAGCCCCTTAAGGAAGCAGCAATAATGCATATTTATATCTTATATTTATATCCTCCAATGGTCCCTGTAAACAGGGCAACAGACAGGATACCGTGATGCAATTAGCAGCACTCAAGACCAATTAGTAAATATTTCTTTGTTTAGCGTCACCTCAAACAACAAGGCAGCCTGAATACCTCTGCTTGCAACAGTCACTACTCCCCAGGCTTCAGAGACTTGTTATTCAGCCCTAGTTCTCAAAGTGTTTTATGAAAGCGGAATATCGTTACCCCTGCTTTATGGCAAAGGTGCCCAGAAATGAACAGACCTGGGCTGAAGCACATCCACTGTTTGGGAGGAAAAGCTAGCGTGAAAAGCCACTTTTCCAAGGTGCCACCCTGGGCCTCATTCACCAGCCCACACATCCTCATGAGGAAAATTCAGGGCTTCCTGGGTCTCTTACGCCCTGCTGACTCTACATTCTTGATGGCTACAGTAGGACAACCCATAATCCTGCTCACAGTGCACGCACAATTCCACTGCTTAGCTAGGAGATTCCTCTCTGGTGTAACATGATGACAGCACGGCACCAAAAAAAAGAATTTTGGCTCTGGTAGGAAAGATAATGATCTTCAGAAAGAGGCCCGAGCTCTCCCAAAGCTGTGACAGCCGATCATCAGGAGAGCATCTGGGCTTTGCTGCCTTGTTTTCACTCCATCTCCAATTTCCCTGACAGAGGAACTAATTCTGATATGCTGCAGATATCCAATTTGAGGGCAAGCTTGCTTTAAATGGCTCATTGGATAGCCAGATGTGAGACGGTTTGAAAGGCGTTGTGTTTGAAAACAGGGCTCATAAACACTTGGAGCACTTTGAGAATTGGCTGGCTGTCGCTCACGAGTACATCACCCTGCACGGTGCATGCAGGGGGCCTGGGGGCATCTTTCTGCTACCAATTAACTAATGCCAGAGGGGACAGAAAGAAGCACAAAATGCAAGCGTTACCTTGAGCTTGGGTAGTCGCTTGATGGTCTTCAGAGGCCGCAAAACTCGCAGCACACGGAGAGACTTGATGGTCTTGATATCCCGGCCTTTGTTGGTCCTACCATGTCAGAGAGAGGAGCATGCACCCAAAATGAGAGACAACAGCCTCCCAGACAGCAGGGTTTTGCAACAGCACACAGCTCCTTCCCAGTGCACACGCACAGACAGACATGGCAGGGCCACATTCAGGAGGCAGAAACCACAAACACATTACTAGTAGAGCGCCCAGCCCACCTAAATGACTCTTCAGTGTGGTCCATCACCTGAGGCAGGGCAATGGCTCAGTCCTCTCTTGCTGACTGGGATAGGGACAGCTCTTGCCTAGACCTCAGCCAGCTGTGGGAAGCAGGGTCTAGTAGATGGGCTCTTTAGAAAAGAAGCATAAAACCTCTCCTGAACCTGACTTCTTGAATGTGATCCTTCATCACAACCATAACATCAGTCGTTATCTTGTCCTTCAGCTAAAGCCCAGGGGCTGCCTGTGGAAACATCATCTCAGGACAGCCAAAAATGACCATTTGCACTGGTGGAGCAGAGAGGTCCTGGCAAGTGTGGCCTGGCTTGTATGTGCTCGGCATCTTCAATGTCAAGGAAATGATTTACAGCAAGGGACTCTCTAGATAGCACAGATCTTTTGCAAGGGTTAATGCAGCAGGGAACACAATAACAGGCTTTTCCATTAAGAGCTGTGAAGCAAACCACTAATCCTGACGCCTCCACAGGAGCCCAGCTCCACAAATGCATGGGAAGCAGCTCTACAGACAGCCCCGTGTCCTCCGTTCTCACCTCCCTTGCCTCCTGCTTCTGCTCACTACCAGCCCGAGTAACTCCCTGACCTGGCTCCCTGGGTGAGGATTTCAGGCCAACACTCATCTTGCACAAACTGCCACCAAGGGCAACTGAACTGCCAGGATTTACCTCTGCTGTGGATAAAGCCTCTTCAGACCTAGCAGCAGACCTGCCAGAAACCCTGCTCGTGTGGATGTGCTTGAAATTCAACCAGGATGTGGATAAAGGACTGTCTTAGACACTGAGAGGAAAGCGCAGCCTAGGGGAAAGGATCAGTTCTTCCTCGAGTCCCGAGCTTGGTACAAAACACTTCTGTCGCCCTTGGGAGGATGTCAGGGCCAAGGTTTCCGCACCAGCAAGCCCTGACATGGCCAGGATCTCATCGGGCAGAGCTGAGGAGGCCCATCCTGCCGTCAGCTCCCTGGAGGTACAGCTTTCCCCATCACTGCTCCCCTGGATGCGCTCCACACCCGCAGTATTCACGGACACTGGGATCCACAGTTAAAGCACTGTGGGGGAACAGCAGGGCAGTGCTCTCCTCTGAAGGAAAGGAGCTGCACGGCTTTCAAAGGAGATCTTGTCCATCTCATTTCCCGTTTGCAGACTAGAAATTAAATGTGTTGATTCACCCAAGCTCTGCCATTCACAATCTTCCTCCTGTCCACAGCGTAGCCTCCCTGAGCAGTGGGGCGAGTCCCACGATGCTTGTTTGGTCAGCTCAGCTAAGTACACATACTCCTATTAGTGCCTTCTGAGCAGAACAACAAAAATAAGCAGGACTTTTTCCTGCATTGGGGCATTGCCCGATCCCCAGGGACTCTCAAATGCTCCACGCCTGGCTCTCCAGTTCCGAATAAAGTTCTCTTAATAAAGTAGCTGCCCTCAGGGGACCATCAGCCAGGGCCTGGCGTCGAGCTGAGCACCGTGAGGACACCGCGAGCACGAGGCAAGCTCCGCTAGAAGACAGCAGAGGCACCAGGCCGACGGCCGGCCGCGCACCCCAACCGCCCCGCAGCCCACGGCCTCCCGGAGGCAGCGCCCCGCGAGAAGCAAGCGGCATAGTTACCCTAAAGCATTCCTGTCAGCGACGCGGTCAGGCGGCCACCAACCAGCAAAAGCACAGAGAGGAAAGAGAAGAGAGAAAGCACGTGAGATAGCTACCGGGAGAGAGGAGTCACCAGCACAGGGTTTATCTCCAGGGGCATCTCCTCATTTCTGGCATAGGTCAGGAGCCCCTGGCCCTCCTTCCTGGAGAGCTTGGGAGGGGGAGCGTAGAGAAGCCTCCATTTCAAGAGGAAGATATGGAAGAGAGGGACAGTGAGTGACACCATGGGAGTGATCTCAGCCCTCCGCTGCCCGGAGCTCCGGGGGAGACCCCTGTGCAGCCACTCAGAGGAAGGGCCCGGGAGGGAACCGCCTGCAAGGCCACAACCCCCATCCAAACGTCCCCTGAAAAATCCACTCCGTGGGCAAGAGACCAAGTCCTACAAAGCAACATGCTCCTTAATCAAAATAACCCCGGGCTCTACTTGTAGATGAAACAGGTAAATATCTTTATTTTATGGCATCCACCATGCCAGGGAATTACTACACCAGTAAGTTGGAATTCCCTAACGGAATAAAAGGCCTTTATCCCGCTCAGCTCAGACCAGATTTATTGTCTCTTTTTTTTTCTTTCTTGTGCCTGCCCTTGCTGATCAGTCCACATTAAGGAGGGATACGCACTGGCCACCCCACTTTGCAGAAACAGAACATCTCAACCCTTCCTGCTACTGCAAATCCCCAGAAACAGGTATTACCAGAGCTCTGGGCAGCTCTGCAAAGCTGCAAGTGGGAGCTTCTGCCTTGTGCGATGCCTCCTTGGTGGATGCCACGGGAAGCAAAAGCTAGCAGGGTTTTAGTTATGGTTCTGGATATTTCAGCTAATTTAATTTGAACTCTCTGGAGATTTACAGCTTTATATTGGGCTTTTTATTTAGGCTGCGTTTGGTCTGACGTATGAGCTTTCCACCCTGAGCTACGGACGATTGCAGAGAAGAGATGGCCTCTCAATCACGACGTGCACACTCCAACAGGACAGCGGGCAAGTCACAAGGTCACTGGGAGACAGCGCTTTATGGATGGAAACTTTCCCATTCTTCATTTTCTCCACAAGCTGATGGAGTCTATTTCTGCACCAGCCCTGGGGCTCCCGAGGGCTGCTGCCCTGCTTAGTAATGGGCCAGCAGACAGCAGGGCAACTCATGGGGGCTGACAACCTGTAAATGCAACATGTGGCCTAGTATTCCCTATCAGGGGATGTCACCAGACGTTCTGATGACCAGGGCTTTAGAAGAGCACCAGGCTAAAAATCAAAATGCAGAGGGGAGCAAACCCAGCTGAAAACTCAAAGCACCGCAGCACATCCCGGTCTCCTGGAGCCCAGAGGAGGGAGGGCGTCAGGCTGACCATTGAGGCACCGACCTGTGCTTCTGCAGCCACCAAGAGCTCCCCACACCCAACAGTGCTGGCGAGAGATGGGTTGGAAGGCACAGCCTGCCCTGCTCCCCTGCCAGCCCCGGAGCTCCCAGCGGGTCTCCCAGTGCCGGTACCTCCCGAGCTGCCCAGGACAGCAGGGTTACAGCAAAGGTGCCTCAGTGAGGGGGCATCTGCCCGGGGGTGAGATGGAGGGTTGGGTTATGGGCTGTAATCCACGGAGAACCCTTGGGGCGTGGGACCCCAGCGAGACCAGGAGCCTCATGCAGCACCTGAGCTGTGGACAACAAAGGCAGCACTGCAGCCTCTGCAGGCGCCAGGCCCCCAGCACTAGTGTCACCAGCACTAATGCCACCACCATTGGTGTCCAAGGTGCAAAGAGAGAACAGTAGTGTGACAAACCCAGGGCACAGGGGATCGGGAGCCTCTGCTCGCCCCTCCTCGGGCGCCGCTGACCTTGGGGAGCCAGCGGGGCTGCCCCGGCCCTGCCGCAGACCTCCAGCACGTACGAGAACCCTCGCGCACAGCCAAGTGATGGACACGCAGAGCCCAAGCGCGCAGCGCACACACGCGTCTGCCTCCCACCCCGGCCGAGGAAAGCCCGCGAACTGAGCGGGGAGAAAGCCACTTACGCCAAGGCGAAAGCCACCAGCGCTCCCACCACCACCACAAAATCCAGAATATTCCAGAGGTCCCGGAAGTAGGAGCCGTCCTGCAGGATCAAGCCCTGATCGATCATCTGGGGGAAAGCAGTGAGGAAGGAGAAAAAAAAAAAAAAAAAAAAAAGCCAGAAATCAGCAGTTCAGCAGTGTGGAGTGAAAGCAGGGCCTGTTGAGGAACCAGGGACGTTGCTGGAGAAGATCAGCCCCATCCCCAGGCCCAGACACGCTGGCACATAAGCATAAGCAAGCACTGCCCTTCCTGGGCTCAGCAGGAGCCCTGCAGCTAGAGAGCTACTGAAGTGCTCTCCGCTCTCATAAGCTTCTTTCATGCAGATTTGGGGACTAGAACTTAAAGACCAAGCTCCTTCCCATGCGAGACACCCTGCTCGCAGTAAGGAGGCTGGCAGACTTCTCCTCACCTTCG
Organism: Nothoprocta perdicaria; assembly: GCF_003342845.1. NCBI lineage: Eukaryota > Metazoa > Chordata > Aves > Tinamiformes > Tinamidae > Nothoprocta > Nothoprocta perdicaria. The sequence continues at coordinate 421,594 of NW_020455553.1, read as the reverse complement.
TGCAGCCTAAAAGGGCCTCTCACCTTGATAACCATCTCGAAGGTGAAGACACCAGTGAAAACGTAGTCAAAATACCTCAGTACCTGCAGAGAGAGGGCACAGGTTGGACGTTGGTCCAGGGCAACCCCAGCAAATGGGTTCCCTTATGCCCACCCAGACATCGCTTCCTCCCCACCTGCCAGCGCTCACCAAGCCCAAGTACAAACAGAGCCATCTGCTTGTTGGACCATCCGGAGGTCCAGCCTGTCACCTAAGTATGCAGTCACCATGAATCCAGTCTGTGTAGGTGCAAGATAAATATTTCCTGTGCATGGTGCAAACTGCTCTGAAACCCTGCTGCAAGCCTGAATCATGCTGTGCTGTACCAATCCCTGCACGCAACTGTTATGGCCCCCCTTTAAGCCACCTGACTGTCACTCCAGTGCCCTGGTTCTGCTCTGCACCCTCACCACTGCACCTTGCAGTGGCAGAGAGCAAGCACAAGGCCCAGCGCAGCCCTAGGAGCACAGGCTATCCCAGCTCTACACAACGGAGCCGTAAAAAGAGTCCGATTTTGGGCATTCTCTGCGTGGGGGTCCCTCTCAGCGAGGGGCTCTGTGGGTTGGGGGGAAGCGGGGCACGAAGCAAGGGAGATGACTGGCAATCACCTTGTTGCGGTCGGAGTTGGTCAGGACGGGATCCTCGGCGGCCAGGGCGATGCTGCTGGCCGCGATCACCAGCAGGATGCACATCTCGAAGTAGCGCAGGTTCACGATGTAGTGGCAGGCCCTGCGCACCCTGCGGGCCACACAGCACAGCCGCCCCCTCAGCCCGCAGCCCTCGCGCACAGCCCACCCTAGGAGGGGCAGCAACAAGCCAGGGGCAAGGGGAGGCTGGCCTCCGCTTCGCTTGGCTCTCCCATCCCAGGCACCGGCGAGGCAGAGGTTACTCAGGGCCCTTGTCCTTCCTGCCGCCCGGAGCCACACAAGTGTTAAGAGAGAGCTGGGCTCAAACGGGGCTGGGCAACAAGCTCGGAATGAAAACCACAGCTTGCAATTGAGAGCAGAGAGAACAACGAGCACGGCCAGAACAGCAGGAAAGCGCTCTTGGGGCCTGGGGAAGGACGCTCGTGTTAATCAGGTTGTCTGGGAGTGTTTCATCTGCCTTCCCAGGGGGATCTCCTTTTTTCAAAGGTGATGTGTAAAAGGCTTTGTCCTATCCAGCCCTCCCCAGCCCCAGGGATGGGACAAAGGACAAAAAAATGTCTCACGGGTTCGTCGTGCTGAAGATGAACATGGAACTGTGAGGCACCATTGCTTTGCCTGTCTCACTTTTCTCTTTCTTCCGTTTCTTCTTCTCCATCTCCTCCTCATCCTCTTTACTCTCTGCCTCCTTTAAGGGGCTGGCTTCTCCGTCTGTCTTGTTGCTAACTGCAAAAAAAAAAAAAAAAAGAACAAAAAACAAGAGCCTTTGCCTGGCCTTGCACGCAGAAAGCAGCACGGTGCAGACGTGCAGGCGATGGCAATGTGGCAGCAGGTACCACCAAGAGCTGCTCTGCCGTGGGCACAGGCAGCAGCCTGCCCTGCCAGGCTCCCCCAAGGGCCTCCTCCCCGCAAAAGAACATCTTGCAGCTACAACATCTCCAGGCTCCTCGGCAGCGCGACGGCTGCTGCAATGCGAATGCAACAAAAATGAATTATGCGCCTCCCGAGCAGCCCGGGAACGGCGCTTCCTTGCAGCGCGCATGCAACCCGCGAGCTTTCTGCTTTACATCCCCACGTCTAAGTTGTGCTGTTGCAGAAAGAAAGATCAGAGGGAAATAAAAAGACAGAGGCTGCCAGGAGGACACCGACTGAGGGGGTTTTAACAAGGCCAGCATTTGCAGTGCTGTTTAATTAATAATGGTTTAAAGCGGCTCACCTTGACAGCAAGGATGCGCTCGGGGGGGTTGAGTGGCAGCAAGGTGAGTGGGGGCCGCTAACAGGTTAGGAAAAACAGGGGATTCGGATGCTTTGCCCAGACATTGGCAGGGGGAAGCAGCAAGGAAGGAAGGAGGAAGGATGTATTAAATGAAGATGGAATCAGGAAGAAGGTGAGAAAGGGATAAGTGCTCTAGAGGAAAGGGGAGAGGAGGTGACAAGAGCAGAGACAGGAGGAGGAAGGAACAAAAAGATGGATGCAAGGACCGGCTTGAGGGTGAAAGACGGCACATGCAGCAGGTTGCCAGCCCTGGCACAGCAGCCAGGCCCAACTTCCCAGAGCGGCCTGTCCTCCCAGGGAGGGCTCAAAGCAAAGCCACAACCACCTCCGGCTCAGAAAGCTCCTGTGTGAGGACGCCCTCCCCAGCGGAGCTCAGCACAAGGCACAGCAAGCGCAGCGGAGAGGCCGCCGGTGCGCACCATGCACCTCTGCTCCCGTGCAGCCCAGGTGAGCTGCAGGAGGTCACCGTCTCCACCAGGACCAGCACAGAGGCCCTGGAAACAAGCCACAAATGCCCTGGGTGAACAAAGGGCAGCTCAGACACATGAAGATGCGAGCAGCAGAGCCAGAAGGCCCGAGTGGAGCTACGCTAGCCCTTGCCCTGCAGTCTCCCGTTGCTGCCTCAGCTCTGGCTGGCTGCAAGCCCTCCTCGTGGCATGTCAGCACGGCACTGGGCTCAGCTGGGAGGCTAAGGGCACCGCTCGTCCCGACAGGACGCATGGCAGGAGCAGCATGAAGAAGGTTACAAATACAGATAGGAAAAGTCACGCGAATGACTCGCCAACCCCCAGGGAACCATTAGGGTACCCCAGCCCCACAGGCCAGAAGAGGAGCTGAGATGTGTGGGCTCAGGAAAGAGAGACAGGTCCTCACTCTGTACCACAGTGGAGTCTTGGACGTCAATCATGATGGTGGTGCTCTCTGTGGCCTTCTCGGCGCTGGTGGTGACGGAGGAGAGGTCAGGCTCGCTCCTGCTCACGGCTCGACTTGCCTCCAGCTGCAGGCTGCCCAGCAGGGCTTGCTCGCTGGTGTCCAGGCTGCTGCAGTCCTGCTCCGTGAGGCTGCCGGTCTTGCCCTGGCCCTGCTCGGGCACAGCTTGCCGGGGGCTGCCCTCTTGGGCGGCGCTAACCAGCTCGGCAGCTGCGACACTGCTTGTCCTGCAAAAGGGAGGCAGGAAAGGGAGGGAGAAAAACAGAGGGAAGAAGATAAGGGGACAACAACAGGACGGAGCAGTGGGAGAAAATGGGGTGAATGAGGTGAAATTAGAAGAAAAAAGATAAAAGCATAAGGAGTGATCAACTCCTTTGAATTTGTTCTTTCGGTGTATCAATCAGGAACATGAAGTCCCTGTCCCCAAATCCCCTCTGAGGAGTATGGCAGGGTCCGTCTCCAAAGTTTCCTGTGATTTTCTTCCGGCCTCAGTCAATTTTTCTCCAGTGCCTCACATGGCACATTGGGATAAGCCACCTACAAGCAGCCACAGGACCACAGATCTCTTCCCCTGGCCACAGACACGGAGGGCAGAGCTCAACACCCCATGATGAGGCAGCTCATGGCTTCCCTGGGGCCTCTCAGCTCTTGGAAGATGCAGCGCCCGCACGTCCCTCAAAACCCCTCCTGGGTGGGAAGCCTGGGGAAGACACGCTGCGATCCAGCAGCAGCAGTCAAGGGAGCTTGGAGGCTCTCCAGCAGCCAAGGATACGCAGTGCCCTAAGCTGCAGAAGACCTCGGAAGCAGGAAGCTCCAGAGCACGGGGATGGAGGCATCGTGCCCGTTTCGCTCACGCAGGGTCAGATGGGGATATGGGCTGGGCTGCCCGTGGGGAGGAGGGAGTCACTAAGGCCCCAGCTTGGGAAACAGGGGAATCCAAAGGAATGGCTGTGATTCCGACTCTCACCGCATGACCAGCAGAGATGGGCTGAAGGGACCCTAGCACAGGCTGGGGGCGGGAATGTGATAAAAGGCGAAATTAGCCCCCCCACACACACACTGATCCCCCCCCTTCAAAAAATTAAAAAAGCTGCAGAAGAAAGAGAGAAAGCAGAAAAAGAGGAGGAAGCGCTGAGAGGCAGATCTCTCCCCAAGCCCCGCTTCCTCGCAGCGCCTGCACCTCCCGCGCTGCCGCCCGGGGACACGGCGTGCGCAGGAGCCACGGGTCGGCAGCCCCTACCTTGTGCTCTCCTGGCTCCCCTCCAGCTCCCCCTCGAGCAGGTTCTCCGTTGCAGCGGCAGCCCGGAGCCGGTCCCCATCCTGCGGCCCCTCCGCGGGGCCAGACTCCTCCAGGCCCGTTTCCTGGCTGGCCGAGCGGCTCTCCAGAGTCCCAGCGGGCTCCTTCCCCTCAGTCCTGGCTTTCCGGTGCCGGCTGCGCCGCTGGCTCTGCCGCAGCCGGGCTCTGTCCTCAATGCCCCCTCCACTGCCGTCCTGCTCGCCGGGCTCGCAGTTCCCGTGACACGACTTCTGGAGCCACGGCTCCTTGTCCCGCCTGGCCCGCGGCGACGGGCTCCTCCGCTCCTCGCCGGGCTTGGCCGGCTGCTCGGGGCCTTCGGCGGGCGCCCGCGCGCCCTTGGCGCCCTGCTCCTCCTCGCACTTCTCCAGCGCGACGCCTTCGCCGGGCTTCTTCCTGCGGAAGATGCTGGCGTGCGGGTTGATGAGCGGCGGCTCGTCGTTGTTGATGCCCTCCTGGCTGGACATCTGCATGTGCCGCCGCAGCTGGCTGGTGCGCTGCTCCCACACGGACATGTGGTGCCGCCGGCGACGCTCCCGTCTGCAACGGCGACAGCGCGGGACGTTGGCGGCCGCACGGCCCCCGCCCCGCACACCTCCCACCCCTGGCTCCCCAGTGACGACACAGACGTTGGGGACGCGCTGAGCGCCCGCGGACGACAGACAGAGGCCCCGGCGGCGCCGCGGCGGGGGGCTTTGGGCTGCCTCCCCCATCCCACGCTCAGAGCCGGGCTGCGGGTCTGGAGGCCTTAGACGAAACCTTCACACACACAAACACCCCGAGGAGGCGGCCCCGTCCTTCCCGCCACACGGAAGCAGGCACGGACGAGCACGCACACAGCCCGCTCGCCCTCACGGGCCGCACACGCACGCACAGACGGGGGTACAGTGAGGGCACGTAGCACAGGCACACGCGCCACAACACCCACGGCGCGGAGCACGCGCCGCGCGCGGGCGCGCACGATGAGCACACGAGCCACACACAACACGCAAGCCCGTGGCCCACATACAGGTGGCTGCTGCGTGGCTCCCACATCGACATGTGGTGTCTCCTCCGCCTGTCTCTTCTGGGGAGGAAAAACAAACCAGTTCAATCGCGCTCAGCCCCTCCGCGGGCGGCCGGACACGGCAGCAACCCCCTCTGCACGCACACCCGCACGCACACCCGCACGCACACCCGTCCCCTTGCTCACACACACACACACACACACACACACACACACTCCTCGCTGCACTCGCACACCCACGTCACCGCGCACGCCGGGGCGATGCGCGCAGCGACGCCGGCACCGGGGCCGCGGATCCCTCCTGCTGATCCTGGTGCCACGCGAGGGAGATGCGGCAAAGGAAGCTGCCCCGCTAGCCCGGCCGAGGCTTGGCGGGGGGGACAGCGGCGCGGGCTTCGGCCCCGCGCGAGCCCTGGCAGCCTCCCTGGGTGTTTAACAGCTCTCCTAAGCTGCTCCGGTTGCAGGGAGATGAGCTATTCAATTCACTTCTAGCGAATTAGCCAAACATGCTCATTTCACAGTGGAAGCAAGGTCAGGCCAGGCGAGAACTGCTCAGAGCCACCTCCACCGGGCGATGCAGCAATGTCTGCTCTCCTGAGACAGCAGAGAACGGAGAGGAACACGAATCTCCCCAGGAAAGCAAGGTACAAGCACAAGGCCAAGAGCTTGGCAGAACATGTTTCACCTGAGTAGCCCTGACACAGAGAGATGCCTAACGCGGCTGTCAGTGTCATTTACCCCACGCTTCAGGCAGCTCAGGAGATTCAAGGTGTTATCCTCGGTCTCAGCACACAGAGATGCACAGCTCCAAGTAAACAGCCACGAAGTACATGCAAATGCACATGCAGGTATTTGCAGCCTTTGCTGGTCCACATATAAATAGCGGGTGTGTGTGCAGGACAGGCAAATACACCTGCACACGTGAATATCTGTGTGTGTGTGTGCAGGACAGGGCACATCCAGGTGCTTTCATGCAGCTGCAATGTCCCCCTCAGCTGCTGGCTCAGTCATGCTGGTTATTGCCTGCATACGGCCACGTTACAGCTTCGTGCACACGCTAGCGCAGCACCAGGCCTGCGACAGGGCAGTTCACGACCGAGACTGCACTTGCACACCCTGGTCCGCACAGACACCATCCCACGCGGGCACCCCTCACATACACCCTGGTCCACATGGACACGATCCAACACAGGAACACCCCGTGCCTGGCACGCATCCCAATCCGCATGGACACGATCCCGCAGAGGCACCCCGCGCCTTGCAGGCACCCCAGTCCGCACGGACACGATCCCAAGCAGGCACCCCATGCCTGGCACACAACCCGATCCACATGGACACGATTCCACGTAAGCACCCTGCACCCGGCACGCACCCCGATCCACACGGACACGATCCCGCAGAGACACCCCGTGCCTTGCAGGCGCCCCAGTCTGCACGGACACGATCCCAAGCAGGCACCCCGTGCCTGGCACACACCCTGATCCGCACGGACATGATTCCACGTTGACACCCTGCACCTGGCACACGCCCCAGTCCGCACGGGCATGATCCCAGGTGGGCACCCCATGCCTGGCACAYGCCCCAGTCCGCACGGACACGATCCCACGTGGGCACCCCMTGCCTGGCACACGCCCCAGTCCGCACGGACACGATCCCACATGGGCACCCCGTGCCTGGCACGCGCCCCAGTCCGCACGGACACGATCCCACGTGGGCACCGCGTGCCTGGCACGCGCCTCTCCCTGCAGCGGGCGGCCAAGCCCTCCACGGCGCCCACGCGCCACGCCAGGCACCACCTCCGCTGCGTCCACACGCGCCCATCCGTACACCCGCTCACCCCGAGCCATCTGCACCGACGGCAGCGGGGTGCAGATACACCAGCGCAGTCCGCGCCACAGCCCCCCACGCCAAGCTGGCCACGTGGGAGCACTCGCGCCGAACACAACTGGACCTCTCCGCACACAGAAGCCCGTGCTCCAAACCTGCCTCCCCGAGCTACCCACCTACAGGCAAAACCATCTGTGTCTGCACGCGGCCCGGAGACTGAATCTGGAGTTTCCAGCAGCCCTTCAGTGCTTGCCCTGCTCTCGCTTGCCCCTCGCGGTGCGTCCCCACCACCCTGCCCTGGCTGCTAGCAAGTGCTGGGAGCACCCAAGGGACGTCGGACCTGGAGGTCAAAACTGTTACCCTCGCAGCACTGCACACCCTTGTCTGCACGGGAAATTACTGAGCCTGACAGGGAGGAGAAACGGGGGGAAAAAAATAAGAAAGATCCGGAAATATCAATACCTCTCATTTCACACCGCCAAAACAAAGAAAAAGAATCTTTAACTAGCTGTAAAAAATCCATTTTCTTAACTAGCTGTATCTGACAATGGCTATAAAACTGTAGCAAGGCTGTGCAGCACCGACAAATCCTTTATGTCCTAATATAGTCCATCTTCCTCCTCCTCCTCCTCTCCCATATACATCTATTCTCAAGCCTTTACCGCAACCTAAATCCCTTTATCCAGCACCTTCACGCTGGCAGGCAGAGCCAGCCACAACACAGAGACCCTGTGATTTCAAACCTCCCCCAGGATCTTCCCGTCAGCCTGGGAGGAAGAACCAGTGGCCAGGCAGGGATTTATGAAGATCATTTCATCCCCCACAAGGCAGGGCTGTGTCTGCAGCTGCCTGGAGACTAGGCAGGTCTTAGAGACCAACCTGGCCCCATCTCCCCATGCTGGACATGCCTGCAAGCTCCTGGCCTTGGACCACCACATCCCACTGCTGCAAAGCCTCAGTCTGGGGAGCTCGGGCAGTTCCTAGAGAACGAGATGAACTTGGTTGCTCTCTCTGACCCTGTTGATCAGGGCTCATCTGAAGACACCGATTTCTCTCAGCAGATTTGCAAGAGATTCTGCAGTGTACAGACTTGGCTTGGTTTCAAAGCATAACGAAACCCAAAATTCCCCAGGAAAGGATTCTATTAAAAAAAAAAAAAAAAAAAAGTCCTTTCTGCTGTACTGAAATGTACTGTTTCGGAAAACAAATCACAACGCCTCGTTCCAATGTTGACTTTGAAAGTTTTATGCGATTTAGACTGTATGACACTGCAAAATAAAAGGGGGAAAAAAGCATCTAGAAAAGAAAAATAAAACAAAACTTTCTCCCACTGAAATGCAGAGACAAGGCTTTTTAAACACTGTATCGGGGAGCATTTTATGTGGTTTTCAGTTTTTTTCTTCCCCAAATCAAATTTCTTTAAAATCAAATGTGGTTTAGCAAACGTGCTCCATTTCTCATAACTGCATTTGTTATAAGAGGAGGAGCCTGGGGGAGATTTCCGACACTGCTGCTCCCAAGACTGCTTCAAGTCTCCTACATCCCTGGCTCCTCTCCTGCATCTCTGCCATAAAAAATGCTAGATGGGAGCAAGCGTCATCAGCGTTTCTTCATCCTCAAGAAATTACGGACCCCTTTTCCAGCCTCGTTCCCTGTCCTTAGCTGCTGTCCTGAGTATCTGAGCTTCCTGTTTGGAGCAGGAAGCCTCTTTCAGCAGAACTCTTTCATCCACCAGCACTGAGGCTCCAGCTCGAGGCAGCAATTTGGCAGCCCCAGGTCCTTCCTGGTGGCCTGGTCTCACTCAGTGCTCTGACACCTCTCTGAAAGATGCTACCCTTCACAAGGAACCTGCTCATACAGGAACCCATCCATCCTTAGAAAAACACCCTGAGGGGGAATGAGCCTTTGTGGGGAATCCTTTTGCACCCACGGGAGCAGGCAGCCCCGCTGAGCCTGGCCCAGCTTTAGGGGCTCAGACTGCACCCCTGTCCTTAGGGGAACAGAATGGGCCACGCTGGGCGCCGGGGGCACTGGGGTCCGGGTGCTGTGGGAGGGTCACTCACTCGAGAGCAGGCATGTTCGGGGCAGACATCGGGCTGACTTCCTTGGCTTTTTGAAGGGCATGCTTCTGGTTAAAGGCCTCCTCTTCCTCCTGCTCATCCTATGGAGGAAGCAGACAAGTCATTTAGCAGGATGTCGGCATTTCTAGAAAACGTGCACCCATCAGGGGTCGTGAGAGGAACGTGGAACCCCTTTGGCACCAACCCCAGGCTAGGCTCAGGGGAGAAGAGGGGCGCAGGCAGTTGTACTTCAGCAGATAGCCTTTATTTTCCTCACGCTCCAGGAGCACAGCTTCCTCAGTGCAACAGATCTAGCTGAAGGAGCTGCCACTACTTAACAAGTGAACCCAGATTACTCTAGGCAAGAGTCAGGCTGTGCAAGCCACAGCAACCCCAGAGGTAGGGATCAGCTCAGCCCTCTTCTTCTTAGCCACAGGGAGCAGACAGGCACCTCCTTGATGGGGTGGGAGGCAAGGGCTCCATGAATGACACCAGCAGAGATGGCATTGCTTTAAGGAGTACAGCTGTGTCACTGGATGAAAAAGAAATCATTAGGGGGCCATTAGTGCTCATTCAGCCTTTTCAAAAACTCAGCACTCTCTTAATTGATGCTTCAGAGCCACCGGCCAGGTACAGGGACTGAGAGACAGGGGATCCATGCGATCAGCACGATCCAGGGCTCTCCTACCCTTCTCATCCTGCCCACACTAGTTGCAGGAGGCTCCCCTAGGTGCAGCCCTGAAGACCAAATTAGCACCACAAACTCTCCCACTCCACTCCCTCTGCTGCTAACGGGTCAGGTTTACACTGGCACAGAGGCCTCCTGGGGAGCTCAGAGGACATGCAGAATAAGCACAGCCTCTGCAAAAAAAATGGCCAGCGTGGGATCTCCGATCCTAGTCAAAGAGCAGCGATGATGTTGGCAGCTTTCGCCTCCTCACCATTATCCAAATGGTGGCCCGACATTTCAGCATTCCCCAAATATTTCCCAGCATGGCCTTAAAAGCAACCAAATCCAATAACCTTTTCAAGCACCATCCCAGAATGCATCCTAAATCATGCCCACTGCCCCACAGGCAGATAGGGGATAAATATTGACACCACTGAAAAAAGCTTCGTGCTTTGCATCTCCAGAGTGCTTGACAAATAGCGGTGTCTGCATCAGACCTTATCAGATACACGAGGGTTATCTCAGCCTGGCCCGAGGCAAACGAAGCTGGCAAGTTTAAATGGAGAAACAGTTTAGCCACACTTGATGTGAAGTGTGGGTGTTCCTGGAGAGACAGGAGACAAGTAGGTTTAAGTACTTTCCTGAATCAAGGACTAACTGGCTTTGCACAATGATACAGGGTTCATTTCAGGAGAGCTCCTGGTGTACTCTCCTGGAGGAAAAGTTCCCTCTTGACCCAGTTTGGCCCAACCCTTTGCAAGGCAATCTGAGCTTAGGGAGAAAATGGCCTTAACACTGCAGTGACCATGGTGCCTCTCCTGGTGCTCTCAGTGCCTTTCCTGCTGGCCCCATCCTTTGCAATCTTCACACCAGCAAGAAAACGAGAGTGAACTACTAGGACCTACCTTAGTGAGCTCCTGAGCATTGGCCAGGTTGTCCACGGCAATGGCCAAGAAGACGTTCAGCAGGGTGTCTGCAAGCAGCTAAGGATGCACAAGCCACATGCTAAGGGCACAGTGTCCACAAACACCCAGGGAGCCCCAAGGAGCCCAATCCCTTGCTCGGGAGACTTCCGACCAGCTCTGTGAGGAGCACTTGAAGGGACAAACTCCTCACACGTCCCGTACACACAGCCCTCGGAGGGTGGGAGGCACAGACATTTTCTGACAGCCTCCTCCTGTGTGTTTGGAAGGTCTGGGCTTGCCCCACATGTGATGGGATTCAGTTGGAGAGAGAGTTACACCTCTGAGGAGACACAAGGAGCAGATGTGCAGGGTGAATGCCCCACACAGGGAGATGAGATGGAGGTGTCTCTCACTAAAAACACAGCGGCCAAGTGGATACAGTTTCCAAACAAGGTGAGGACGATGAAATAGATGGAGGACCACATGCCCGAGCGGACACCTCCCTGGGAGCGGATGCCATTGTACATCACCTCATTCCAGTCCTCACCCGTCAGGATCTGCACAAAAACAAGCCAGTAGCTCCATCACTAATCCTTTTGTGTGACCTAGACAGCCCATTGGATCCATTCCACCCATGGACACAGACCAGAGACCCCACACAGAGAATAACCCAACTTTACATCTTTGAGGGAGAAGAAACCAGATTTTCTGATGAGGATAGACACTCTCCTTAGCAGAGTTTTGAAACTCTTCCACCTTGTATAACTAACAGAGGGGAGCTCCACTGGTTTAAAAACCCTTCCAGACAGGGTCATGATATGACATCTGGAGGGAGCAACTGGATAGTTCCAACCTATTTGCTTCCTGTGTCACCCAGCTCCTACCTGGAACACTGTCATGATGGCGGCAGGGAAAGTGTCAAAGTTGGCTGAAGGTGTCCCATCAATAAAATTAAACCTGGAAGTGGAACCAAAAGGATGCAAGTAAGCTGGAATAAAGAAGTCATCAAACTAGAGACCCTCCTATTTGCTCTCTTGTGCTTCGGATGACTTTTCTCCATTTTAAGGATGATCTCCTGAGTATTTGGTGTCATAACTCAAAATGTTTCCTGGAGAGAAGGGCCCACACAGCCCAGAGGGACCCCACACAAACTCTGCAATAAGAAGGGGTTCTTATGTGGGAGAGTATCAGTATTGGTGTCAGCATGCTGAGGTGCAGGCACCCAAGAAGGAATCATCCTTTGGTTTTGAAAAAAACAAAAAAAAACAAACAAAAAACAAACCGGCGAGGTTGTTTCCCCCAGGTTTGCAACCACCTACCTGCCTCCAAACAGCTGCATTCCCAACAGTGCAAAGACTACAATGAAGAGGAAGAGGAGGAAGAGCAGGCTGATAATAGATTTCATGGAGCTCATCAGTGAAACCACCAAATTCCTCAGGGATGCCCAATACCTGGAAAACAGAGGCACTGCTGGAGGACAGACAGTGAGGCTATACTACGAAAGCAGGACTGATCAGATCTGGGCCACGAGCCAAGCTCCAAGCAGGAAGGTGACAGGCATGACTGTTTGGCACATACTTGGTTATTTTAAATATTCGCAGGAGCCGGAGAGCTCGTAGGACGCTGATCCCAAAAGAAGTCCCTGGTCTGAAGATAGCCCAAACCACTTCAAAGATGCTTCCCACTGTGACCTGAGAAGCAGACAGAGCCAGGAGAATCAGAGCACATGCACTTTGAAGATGAACACAGAGAGCTCAGGACAGGCAGTCACAGGAAATGTGTTTCCTGTGCCTGAGGATGGGGCATCCAGCCACCCTGTGCTGCAATCTAGTGCCAGCCCAGCAAGAGCTGGCTGTCCCAGGAGAAAGGACTCCCCTGTGTTCTAAGAGGGCTGTCCCATTCCTCTCCCTCTAAGCACCTTATGCTCTCAGCAGCCTGTGAAACGTCCCCCCAGCCCGCAGCGTTTTGGGGGCTGCTTACCCCGCAGTCAAAGCAGTTGAATGACGAATGGAAGTAAAGGCGTGGCCCCATCCCATACATCTTTAAGGACATCTCCAGGAGAAAGAGCCCAAGGAACAGGAACTCTGCATAGTCTGAAAGAGAGAAAACCCAGATGCGTGATCCTCAGAGCTGTGTTGAGCGCCCCATTTGCATTCACCAATAGCCCACGTAGCACACCAAGAGGTGAGACAAGTAAAGGAGTAGGCTGTTTCTCCCAAGTTTGCTCATGCCAAGGTATGAGCTGGAGGAAGCCTGTCTGTGAGAAACCAGTTATGAATAACAGAGCACTGACCCCACAAGTTAGTGTTTCAGGGTGGGTGTACTGGCGTCCCAGGGGTTTGAGAGGTGGCTGGCATAGAACAGAGCAACTATTCAACATTATACAGCAGTGACTGGAGCATCGACAAAGACGCTATCCACACTACACTGCAGGGGAATATTGGCAACCTGGATGTAAACCATTGCACAGCTGGAGTTTGGCCAGTGTAACTGAGCCAAACAGCCAAGAGCCAGTGAAAAGCTCCTCAAGCTATTTCATGAACACTAGCAGGCAAGATTCTGGCTTTTCACTTTGTCCAAGAGATGCTTCTCACCACGACCAGCTGCCGCAGCACACTGTGTCGTGCTGGGATCCTGTCAGGCCTGCGCAAGCAAATGCAGATTTGGGCAGGCCCAGTGCTTGACAGGGACATTCTCAAGGTGAAGCAAGAATAACATGGCTGAGAAACCAGAATCACTCTCCCTGCTGCAGCAGCTCAGGAGTAATACACGACTGCCACGGGGGTGACCGAGCCGCTTGGCAAATAGCGGCGCACTGGAAGGAACATGGATATACTGCCTCCAAGACCTGACCTTGTACCTCGGCCCACAGAGAGCGGGGGGAACATTTCAGTACCTGGCATAACCTTGGGGATCTCCATGTCATGCTCTACCAGCTGCTACTAGGCCAAAAATTTAACCAGGAGGATTTCCTATGACCGTCAGCCCCACTCCCCACAAAAGACCGGTCCCACGGCCAGGATGCTTTGCCTTCCCTTTTGCACCCATGCAATGCTCTAACACAACTACACAAAGACCTGGGACTCACAGAGGAAGTGGGTGAGCCAGGCTGGCTGGTTGTGGTGGACGATGGCCACGCAGGCAGTGTTGAGAGCTACCAGGCTCAAGACAATCCAGTAGAAGACCTGGGATTTCACCATGTGGCGGACAGAGATGCGCAGGAGTCGCTCTTTGTGCCGAAAATAAGTAGCACCATTCAATCTGGCACCTTTGATGTTGGAGCGACTCAAGGGGTTACCTGAGGGGAAAGAGGATGGATGCCAAGGTGAATGAACTTGTCAAGAGAGACATTCAGAGAAGAATGGATGGTCCACAGATCCTGCTCTTATGGGACAAGACTTAACCAGACAGCTCCTAAATGCCACAGCTATCACACTAGCAGCAGGTTGTCTCTAACAACCTCCACATGCTGGGTACAGGCCTCACAACTTGACATGGTGTGCTCGCGCAACATTGTGCCTTGGGGAAGCAAGGTTCAAACTGCACTAACCTAAGGTTGGATGAAGAGGTCTTCTCTGAGCCAATCTCCGCTCGCCGACGGAGGCGATATCTACACAGTGCTCGTCACTGGAGTCACGATTCATGGCATCTGTCCGGTTCCTTTTGATGGTGGCTCGCCTGAGCACTGGAAAGGAAACAGTAGTAGGAAGAGGAGCTATGGTTGCCCAGCTCTGCCAACAATCTGTTCATCAGACCAGTACCTGCAAGTTAGTACTTGGCTAGTTCTGGTCTGGTAACAGGACAGAGCCACATTCCCAATTCCCAGCTATACCTTGAGCAGGACCAGATGTCCCCTAGGCTCCACACTTTCCATGGGCTTGTGCTGTCCCCATTTCCACTAGGCTGCTCTCAATCCACTTTCCCACAGCCCTCTCCAGGGCCACATATTACTTGCCAGGATGAAGCCTAAGACAATTCTCAGACCTCTCTCCTAACATCGTAACTGGTTCTTGGCCTCTAGAGAGTTCAACTTCCAACTACAGGTGGGCACAAGGAAGGACAGGCAGATATTTCTGCAGGATATATTACTCATCTTACCTTCCAAGGCCGAAGTCCCAGAGTTTTTGTTCTCTTCAGCCAGCATGACTTCCTCTACACAAAACACAAGGTTTAGCATCAGAATGAGAAAAAAAGACATGACACTGTTGGTTGAGCAATGCCATTGAAGTGTCACAGAACTTTACTACCTTGTACCTAAGTATTTTATCCAGCCCCAAAATGATTGCCCTTGCAGTAGGGTCTAACTACTACGTTAGTGTCCAAAATTAAATCTTCAAGGGAAGTAAGAGTCAGTTACAGCATGTTTTATCAGAAAGGAAAATCATAACCTCACCAACAAGTTTGAATATTGTACACTGCATACTGAACCAGCCTGTTCCTGAATTATGCCTTTGGAGGGGAGACCTTCACATATCCCCCTGATGTCTCGAGGCCTCCTCACCCTCTCCTCTTTCCCCATACACATTTGTAAGCTAACTTTAATCACGGATTCACAGTTTCTAAAAGCTGGTAGATTTGTCTGAGTCTGTTGCAGATTCCATGAAAGTTGGGTCATAGGGCTAGTCAGTCTAGGCAGAAAAGGATCTAACTAATGCACACCAAGCCAGATCTGTGTGTAGCTAAGTGTTACACTCATTTTAGCAGACTAAAATGAGAGTCTGCAAATTATCAGCTTTCTAGGAAAGAAAAAAAAGTGCTGAACTTGGAACAGCCTGCAAGTCTGACTGGGACAGGCAAGACAACTTTGGATGCACTGGCTTATCAAAGCTATCCCACCCTGCATGGGTGGATATACTGAAATATACTTCCAAATCCAAACTGCCCTGAGCAGTCGAAACATCTGAATCCAAGACCAAAGCTGAGACCTGCAGCTCAGGCCTTGGTTCAAGATAGCAATGCTTTAAGTTGGCATTTTAGATGGAAGCATAAGCCTTCCCTTCCCAGAGCAGGATGTTCTGCAACCCAGCAGAACCCTTTCCGTGAGAAGCAAGGAGGGGAGCCGCAGGATCATGACAGGTTGGAGACTTACACTTGCAAGTGGAGCTGGCTCTATGGGAAGTCAGCAAAACCCCACGAAGAGCCTCTACCAACTCCTATGATCTGCCAGATCAGGGCAGAATCTCCCACATCAGCCTCAAATCCCATGGGGACAGATTTAACTGGAAAACTCTGATATTGTACAGAGAGGCAGAAAGGACTTTCCGGCACCTGGCAGCAGCAGCCCCAGACAGCGTCCAGCCTTTACCTGCTTTGTCTATCCAGGCACGATAGCCGTTCAGCTCCCGCTCGATCTGCTGCTGCCGCCGCAGCTTCATGAAGGCTCGGCGGTTCTCCACTCTCTCACGCTCTTTGGCGAATTCCCTGGAAAAGGGCAGAGGGGGGTTTGGGGAGCGTGGCCGAGGAGCAGCGGGGTGCACAGGAGCCCAATGCAAGAGGGCAATGGGCACTGCCAGCTGGGAGCTCTGGGGGACAGGCAGTAACCGAAAGCAAGCGCAGGCCTCAAGAGCAGAGGAGGGAAGAGAGGAGAGGGGAATGGGCAGGCCCAGACAGCTAGAGAATGAACAGATGAGATGAATGAAGGAACAGAGGGACAGAGAGAAAGGAAAGGGGATAGAGGTTTCTTTGGGACAGGACAGATGCTGATACACGTGAGCTCTGTTGTTTGGCCTCACATGTCTCTGACTCGAAGCTGCTCCTGCTGTCCAAGGAGGACATCCCACAACCCCACTCAACTCTGACACCATCTCAGCTCTTTGGGCTGCTGCTTTGGGCACTGTTGCCGAAGAGGGTCGGCAAGCCTCGTTCGCTAGCTGGACTGACCTGGGGTTGTCCTCACCCCAGGGCCCTGGAGCACAGATATCACTATGGGGGATGCGGCAAATGGCGTTTATTGTGCAGTTCAGTCTGCCTATATACTCCAGTTGAACGCGGAAACTCACCTACTGCCCAATCGGGAGACTAATTTCTACTTTTTGCCTTGTATGGCATGAGGTTATCAGTAAACTGCGTAAATTAATTATGCTCCTAACTCCCGTGACAGCGCGAGATCTTCCGAGCGCCATGCCCTATACTCTATGTCCTATGCTATACTATATCATCTACTTTTGCTAAGTTCTCTACCTTGTTAAGCCCTAAAAGCACAACAAACTCCTACAGGGCACAAAGGCGGGATTTCTTCTTCTGCAGCTTTGCTTGGAGTCACGCTTGCTCCAAGGAATCCAGGGAGAATGGGGAGATGTGAATGGAGGGGAGCAGAAGACGAGAAGGAGCATGGCTTAGCCCCCAGCACTCTCCTTTCTTTTCCCTTCCCTGGGACCCTTCCCATACAGAAAGGCCTCAGATTCCCCAAACATTTCAGAAGAGACAATGAATTAACACTCAAGAAAGACGGGACAAGCACAGAAAGAGAGAATAAGTGCTGTGAAGCCCTTCTTGTAATGGAGAGGTCCATGGGGAAGAGCAAAGGCAATGCCCCCCATCCAAGGCTCACATGATCCCTTTGCTGTCTGATAATGGCTAACAAATCCTTGCCTAGCTTAAAACCCCGTTGTGTGCTGGCAACCTGGATAGTCTCCTGCTGTCCTGAAAGGCACCATGCCTGGCAGTTTAATCTCCCTTCCAAAATCTCGTTCCATGTTCAACCTGCAAGGGTAAGTTCAATAGTCATGCTACAGTCACGTAGCTTTTCACTTCTGGCTGCCTTGACCATGCCATGAGACCACGCGTTTCAGAGCTGGGTGTTACTGTGCAGTTGTGGTTTGTTTTGCTTTGTTCCTTTGTGTTGTTGATTCTTCTCCCGTTGAAGGACAGGAAAGTCAGAGAAGTCTTAGTGATGCTTTGCAGGGTGACACAGTTTTAGGCTTGGATTTACAATCTTCCTTTCTTGCCCACTTTGGAGAATTTTCCTGAAGCTCTAAACATCCCTGTTGTCCTTCTTTGCACCTCGCTGTGTCCACACTTACTGTCACGGAGCAATGACCAGCTTGCACCCAGATCCAGCTGAGATCCCACCACCAGACTGCACATAGATCTCTCAGCATCTTCTCCTATTACTCACCACACGTCTCCGTATGCAACGTGACATTTTGCACACTGCTGCAGAGGAATAACTGACACCCTGGCGGCCTGGGAAGGACATCCATGAAAAGCAGCAGCCAGGGTGACTCAGGCCAGTGTCCACTCTTACAGGTTGGCTGGACAGACACCAGGAAAGGGCTGCAAGCCTGGGAGATAGCGGGGTGGCAGCAATCGAAATTGTACAGCTCAGGTGCTTCCAATACAGCAGGACAGGCTGCACGTGGTTTGCAAATGGTGCACGGAGGCACTGACATCCCCATGCTGACACACACTCCTCGGCCCAAGCACGAACACCCTCCTAGGTACACACAACGCAAGGTTTCACCTCCAGCCCAGCACTTTGATGCTGTCCCACACCGGACATCCCCTTAGCACATCCTTTCTTTCTTACAAATACATGATTTGGATGCAATTTGCTGGCTGCAGCTCCCCAACCAACACAACAGCCTAGAGATCCCAGCAGCAATAACTGCTCTCCATCCATGAACACACTTGGAGATGGGAGCGGATGGGGGAAGGCCCCATCCTGACCCCTGCACTCCCCTCAGATGCGGGGCCAGCCTCCGTTCCAGTCACAAACTTCCAGCAGGCCCAAAGCCCGAGCTGCACAGAGGAAAAAAAGCAAAGAGAAATTCAGCTCGTAGCCTGAGCCCCCTCCCAGTCCCATGGCGCTGTAATTATGCTCTGAAAATGCACGATTATGAAGAACAAATGGCACTGTGCTTTTTACAAGACAAATGTCTCCCTCCCCGGAGACCTAGCAGCATTCTCCATCCTCAAAATATTCAAAGCAACCAAAAGAATTGGTCTGTCTGCAGCAGAGAGAGTTCAAGTGCATTACCCCAGCTGAGCTATTACACCCTTAATGCTGTGTGGGCTTAAGCGTGTGTGTTTGCGCGCGCATATGTGTCTGTTTGCGTGAAAAGCCCTAAATGTTCCCTGCATCTCTTGTTTAAGATCCCCAGACAATTCAAGCATTTTTAATTCCACCCTAGGAAGGTTAAGTTTCCTGCCGTTCTGGCATCAAATGACTCCCCCCTCCATCTCTGGATTTCAGACTGAAATAAGACTTTTTCTCTTCCTAGGGCAGGGGAGGGGGAGAGAACAAAAGCAACGGAGGAGAAAACAACCTAAATGGAAGGAAGGACAGGAGGAAAGCAAACGGAAAGGGATGAAGAAAGAACCCCCTATAACCTATGGGCAAATACATTTCCAATTTTGGGCATCTCATGTGAAGAAAACAGAATCACAGAATGGTTGAGGTTGGAAGGGACCTCTAGAGATCATCTAGTCCAACCCCCTGCTCCAGCAGGGACACCCAGAGCACGGGGCACCTGGTCGCATCCAGGCAGATTTGGAAGATGTCCAGAGAAGGAGACTCCACAACCTCCCTGGGCAGCCTGTTCCAGGGCTCCAGCACTCTTATGGTCAAGAAGTTCTTCCTCATATGGAGATGGAACTGCCTGTGTTTCAACTTGTACCCACTGCCCCTTGTCCTGTCACTGGCCACCACTGAGAAGAGTTCCTCTCCTCTCCTCTCCTCTCCTCTCCTCTCCTCTCCTCTCCTCTCC
>NW_020455553.1:248347-402167 GCF_003342845.1 Nothoprocta perdicaria | reverse complement strand
CTCTCCTCTCCTCTCCTCTCCTCTCCTCTCCTCTCCCCTCCTCTCCCCTCCCCTCCTCTCCCCTCCTCTCCCCTCCCCGAACAGGCCCTGTTTGCTTAGTCTTTCCTCATACAAGAGATACTCCAGTCCTTTAATCATCTTTGTTGCTCTCTGCTGGACCCTCTCTAGAAGCTCCACATCTCTCTTGTATCAGGGAGCCCAGAACTGCACCCAACACTCCAGGTGCAGCCTCCCCAGAGCTGAGTAGAGGGGCAGGATCCCCTCCCTGCCCTGCTGCCAACATCCTCCTGATACAGCCAGGATCCCATTGGCCTTCTTGTGAACGAGGGCACTGCTGCCTCATGGTTAACTAACCATGTTACCAGGTTAGCCCTCGTAACAACCAAGGCTCCCAGGTCCCTCTCTGCGGAGCTGCTCTCCAGCAGGTCGACCCCTAATCTGTACTGGTGTCTGGGGTTATTCCTCCCCGGGTGCAGGACCCTGCACGTGTCCTTGTGGAACCTCATGAGGTTCCTCTCTGCCCAGCTCTCCAACCTGTCTCCAACTCTCCATCCCTCTGAATGGCAGCACAAAACATCCTGCGCTACATGGAGAGGAGGCAGGACAACTGCAGCTGTGCCCTCATCTCTCAAACTCCTCCCCAGCCTCAATTCAGCAGCAAGTTTGGGGCATCAAGAAATAAGAAGACAATATTTAATGCCAGAATCTACAATCAAGCTGCCTTTCCCCCCCGGATTGCCTTGGCTGGTGAAAGCCACTTCCTCCTGCACTTGGAAAGTCAGTCCGACACTGACATAACCTCAAACCGGGAAGTTTCTGAGCAGAAAAATTGCACCAGCAGATACACACTCTGCAAAACAGGGTGTCTGGGCTGTGGTCCCACTCATCTGCAGGTGAGGAGCCGAATGGGCAGCAGCGCCCATCTCAACAAGCCACATTGGAGCAGGTAGCCCTCCTCTGATCACAGATTTGTCCGTGCCTATGGAAAAGCACCTAACAGGTTGGATCCTCAGCCATGATACATCACGGATGGTTCCAGTGTAGCCAATACACCCAACTCTGATTTACACCAGCTAGGAACAGGGCCTCTCTCTCCTTCTCACCTCTTGCTTCCCAGGCCACTTGGTAGCTCCCGCTCTGCTGAGGCTGCTGCCTCCTTCCACTGCCCAGGCTGCCCAGCGAGCAAAGCTGCTGTGATGCAGCCACGATTAAACCTATCCATAAGGACCAGCTAAGCCTAAAACATCCTTGTAGGAAGGAACAGGAGCATTTTTTCAGCCATCCCCTTACAAAGGCCCAAGTTTGCTGTGCCACGGTTCACCTAGGAAAGCGCCCAGCCCATTGCCACTGGGGGAAGCGTCAGGGGCTATGACAGGGAAGGACATTTCCCGCTACCCAGCCATTTGCTCCAGGGGCTCTAATTTACAAGCAGCAGGTGCTCGGCACACAAGGGACAAGGTCCATTCAGCTGCTGCAATGTCCCTGAGGGTGGCACTTCCCAGACTCCCGGTCCTTAATAGAGTCTAATTGCTTTTGTCCATTAGAAGGAGGGGTGGCAGCGATGCAAGGGGGAGGGGGGAAGCAGTTAAATTCAACTTAATGAATTATTACATTTCAGAGAGACACGTTACCGAGCAGGGCAGCAGCGGGGGCTGGTGACATCTGAAAGTGGGTAGGCGATGCTGACAGATCAAGGATTGCTCAGAGCCAATTTGCAGCAGCGGGTAGAGATAATACTGTATGTGAGTGAGAACAGGGCCAGCAACGCAGAGTGACAGCCGTTTGGGAAGGCTCCAGATCAGGGGGAGGGTGGCAGCGTCGAGAGCGCGAGGCACCTCGATCCCATTGAAGGATTCTGCTCTCTGGGGTATTTAGGTTACACTGCCAGGGAACATCCCATTTTTGCCTTGCAAAGAGCCCTGGCTGGATGGGTCTGGCTAAGGAAAGCAGGGCACTGCTCCTCTGGTCAGAGCCGATGATCTGCAGCTTGGAGCATCCAAACTCTGTAAAGCCCCTCTGCAAAGCACTTGGTTACAGCCAGGAGGCTTGAAGGATCCCTGCAGAAAGCACAGGACCCCTGCAGAAAGGCACGTGCAACATCTCTTCTGTCCACTTGGGTCTCCTGGTCAGGCAGATTCATTTTTAGCACAGGAGAGATCCATCACAGGATCCTCCGTGCTCAGCAAAGCAGAGCCAAACTCATCAGGGCCTTCAGCAACCTCAACACTCTACTCTGCCCACATAAGTGTATCTGCTACGACCAGGCAGACGTCAGTGAACATCACCTTACTCTGACTTCTTCCTCCCAGAGCCTCATGCAACCTCGCTTATGGCAGGAAAAACAGCTAAGAGAACAAAAATATCAAGGATGCTGCAATCTACTTGCATCCATTCAGGAGATTCTTTGAGTCCAGAGTGCGCTGGGGAGGTCACAACTGCATTGCCACTTCATTCTCTGAATAAGGAGCCACCAATCTTCAAACTCCTTAATCCATTGCTTTTTTTTGCCACCATTAAATGTGCTTGCCACAAACCAGCTACCAAACAGGTCTTGGAACGGTAAGAGTAGGCAGCAGAAAGGATAGGGTAGGTAGAGGAGAAATACAGGATTATGTGCCAAAGATGAGGCAGCAGTACCACGTTGCAGTGAAAAAGCCAATTATAATGGGAAATGTAACAAGAAACAGCATCTGTAAGACATCAGGTAATACTTCTGCTCTGCTCTGCACTAACAAGGGCTCAGCTCATGGACCATATTCAGTTCTGAGAGCAACTTGAGGAAAAACACCTTCCTTCCAGGAGGGTGTCTAAAAGGTTACAGGACAGAACTGACAACGGAAGGTTTGGAAAACATGGAGCAAACAGTAGCAAATCAGGGGGATCAGATGGTATTTACTCAAGAAGTGTAATGGAACTAAAAGAAGAGTGTCGAACTGCTGTGCAGTGTGTAACCTGGTGCTTAAACAGAAGCTGGCAAATAGACAATAAATATGAGGTAGGAAACCGCAGAGCAGAATGTCTGACTCCTGCACTGAAGTGACAATAAAGACTAGAACAGGGAGTCCAAAAGGTACAAAAAGCCTCTGTAGAGGGGGGCTGTGATTCACAAAACCACTTTGAACAAACCAACAGCTACGTGGATAAGGGCAATCACTTGATTTAAGTTCACTTGACTTTCCCCAAGAGGCTTGAGAAAATTCCTTAAGCAGAACCTTCCTTACGGGGAAGTCTTCTCATGAAGTAATAACTGGTAAAAAAAAGAAAAAGGGGGGAGAAAGGAAGCATCCTACTGCTCATATTCTCTTCTAACGGTGGCTGTTGGCCATTGGTTATTCCTGTGCTCTTAAACAAGACTGGGTGCTCATGTTATTGTGAGAAAGCTGTAGCAAGAAACAGCATAAAGCTGACTATGCTAAAGAAAGAGAGCACATTTATGGAGTGCCAGCAGACATATGAGTTGGGGAATGAAAAGCTGACAAGCTGTTGGTGACTTGGAACGACAAACGGGGAGAAACTATGAGATACCAAGCCTGAGATTACCCATTACATCACTGCCCCATTTAAAAAGGGGATGGTACCTTTGAGAAAGCTTGTGATTTAAACCAGATATGCTTATAGATTCTACCTGATGTCTCTCACTTTCACAAGGTCCTAAAGCCCTAAAGGGGGTTATATTAGACAGGATTAATATGAAGCTTTATGAACAATTCAAAAGACCTTGTCATGATAGTTTGCACTGACACCCCACGCTAATAGGAGAAGACTTTGCTGTGAACAAAAATAGAGGCAGAAAGGAAAGGGAATGACAACATGAAAACAAAGAGAAAAGGCAGCCCAAATGGGAAATCATCTCCACAGATGGGGAGAAAACAAGAAAGGACACCAGATGAGAACTGAGGTGAGCACTCCATGAGAAAGAGCTCCTTTTATAAGCCAGTTCCTTGGGGAGATAAAGACCCTTGGGGCTCCAAATGAGGCCCAAGACAGTAGGACAGGGTCACCCTCGGCTGACACAGGGGACATCACACTCTTCCCGAAGAGCAACACTGACTGATGACAATGGAAAATGGGAGGAGACATCAAACAATCTGAAGATCCCTTGGATTCATCCTCGGACAGCTTTGAAGATGAAGTTCAGGGACTCAGAGAACCACCGTTCGATGCCAGTGTGTTTGATTGATGTTTGAGAGCCAGAGCAGCAATACAGACACCAAAATGGCATGCGCAGTTGAACCACGCAGGTCAGTGGGCAAACAGCCACACATTCAGAGCCAGCTGGAGTTTTCTGAGCCTCATGTTTCCTTTCGAGGTACAGTATATTGCAGTCATTAGGTCAAAAATGCTTACATTCTCATCGCTAAATCAGAAAAAAAGCGAGTTGCTCATCTCCCAACTACCTTGAAGCGGCATATGAGAACTTTGCATTTGCTGATGGGGACACAATCCACCAAACAGGAAAGACTTTTAACCTTTAACTCCTCTCCAGTAATCTCTATTTCTTGTCTACAACTAGCTCCAGTCATCAAGCTCTCCTCCGTCCATGAGCAGGTTCATCCATTGCTTGGGAATATGGTTGGGCTCAGCTGCACACTGCTGCAAAGCCTGCCCCACACCGATGGATCCACGCAGAGACACGGGTGTCCAGAGCAGCCTCTGCATTTTGGGGTGGGATCTGCTATAGGCAGCTTGATGACTCTCCAAGCACTTTGTGCATGCTCTCCAAGAACAAGAAGCACCCTGTGATCAAAGGGAGAAAAGCATGCCTGGATGCTTGCTTTGTTCTCCATCCAACCCTGCTGTCTGTGGCACTACTACCTTTTAGAAACAGGTAGGTTTCCCAGGACATGTAGCCTCTGAAAAACCACAAGTTCGAAGCACTTACTCTTTTGAAGCAGAGAAAAACAGATGACAAACAGGATAAGTATCACCTAGGAAAGGCAGCCACCGATATTCCAGTTGCAGAGCTGCAGTTTCAGCATTTTCCAGAAGGTAACAGTGCCGGGGCTTGTACCTCCTGTCCCACTGTGGCACCGCATGTGCGGGTTGTGATATTGCACCAGAGGCCACTTAGCACCTTCAATTCGTGCTGTCTGAAAGCTACAGAAAGGTGATGAAGGATATTGCAACTGCAGCACTAAGAGCTGGAGGTGGAGGCTCTGAATTTCATTTTGTGCCTTTCAGAGCAGCACTGGTATAAGTAGTGCAGCTTTAGTGCTTCGAGAGCCCCGGGCCTCGTTCACAGTCACTCCCACTGTCTCATGCAGCGCTGGGAAAGAGTCACTCCCCCCTTCCCCTCCCATGTTCCATGCAAACGGAGAAGAAAACATCCCCCCTTTGCAATAGTGATCTACAGATGAAAGATGCGGGGCCAGTACTGCAGGTGAGCTACAGAGAGAAAAACTGATGATTTCCAACATTTCGGCATATTAACTTCCCAGGAACTTTCAAGCACTCTAATTGAATCCTTCAGCAGACAAACACAATGAATTCAGAACTACCCGTCATTTGCGCAATCCACAACACAACTGCTAGGTATGTCACTGCCACTGCAAAACAAACAAACAGCCACCCACGATTTACAAGGAACTGATAACACGATGTGATCCGCTTCAAGGAACCTGTTTAATTCACCCACCCGAAGTGCCAAATACCCCCTTGGCTGATATGGAACTGGCCGCTTGAAATCTGGACATTTCCAAAGCCACCGATCAAGTCAAATAGTTATGGCCACATGACTGATAGAGATAATGACAGAAATGACGAGGATGAGGGACAAACAACTCCAAAACACAATCTGTAGGCAAGAATTATCTGCCGAATGCTTTGTGAAGAGGATAGAAAACACGCCTTTCACCCACAGTCTGCAGACTAAAGGACGCTCGCAAGGAGACGTGAATAACGGCAAAACTGAAGCAGCTGAGACCTGCTGGCAAGTAAGATGTGCAGAGAAACCAAAGGGGAAAGCCACCAAATCATCTTTGTTGTAGATTTTTTGTCCTGTTCAGTGGGCTGTAAGAGGAATCGTGTTTTTCCCACATCACCGGGGGATAGGGCACACCAAACACACATCTCCCATCACGCAGATCTTCTGCAAAGGGCTTTGGAGGCCCTCAGCAGAGAGGTGGCAGTGAAAGGCAGAGAGGCCCTGTTGAATATGGATGCCCACCTGGCTGCTGCATAAAGCTGAATATCTCAAAGGCTCCTTTGCTTCCCTCGTGGAAGGTACTCAAAAACCACGTTGATGACACAAGGGCTCCCCCAGCATACAACAAGCATGCCCATTTCTCGCTACCCACAGCTCCAGAGAAGGGGTCAGCCTCATGGATCACCCAAACCACCATGCACCTCACAACGCTGGCAGGGATGCATTGAGATGGTGACGTGTTTCCAACTCTTCTCATCTCCCTTTCCTCGCATTCCTCTTCACAAGTGGCTTAAGCTACTCCAGCTACCACCTTCACCAAACACAAAGCAGCCACAGGCATCACAAGCCTCAGAGCTGCTCATCCACACTATATCCACTAAAGAAACTACAGCGCTTCCAAGGCTTCCTGCACCCAACACAACATTTATTATGCTGGTCAGCATTATGCTATTACTCAGAGTTTCCCCACAAGCTTCCTGTACCATGGTGGCCTGTCTCCCCACTTCCCCTCCACAAACCGCCTACCTCCAAGACATTAATCCTCTTCCCAACATTTGTTTGCAAATCACCTGATCTAGATGAAACATAGGACCCTGGTTTTGTCTTGAGCCAGAAGAAGCCTTTGCATCTACTGAAAATATACACTTGCTCCTTTAATACCTTTATTGTTAATTGCTAAAACTTAATCTTATTCATCATTTGTTATGCCTCAAAACTGGATAGGAAAAAAATTCAAATTAAGTGAAGTGAAAAGATTTCAGAGATGGTACAGAAGGCTCCTGAAGGAGATGAAGAATACTCTCCGGAGACTGGGAACGCTGCACTAACCCAACCTGAAAGAAAGATCTTAAGACAAAGAAATCTTGCCAAATTGATCCTTTAATTATAACATTAGTCGTTTCTTTCAAAGGCTTAGTGCATGAGCTGGGGGTGGGGGGGCAGAAAAAGACTTAAAGGGAGAAAAGACTTAACATCACCAAGATGAGTGGAAGCAATTAGGAGGATTTAAATTACTCTCTTGTTTGGTACAAGGCAGATGGATTTCACTTTTCTTGCCATCATGCTCAACTTCTTGCTCTGCCATCAGCTTCAAGAGGGCTTCTCTTCAGCAGTACATCAGACCCAAAGACCTGGCCTTTTCAGTAGGTCAGCCCTGTGGATAGCATCACCTTCCACACCGGACACATACAGCTCCTGAGCCAGGCTGTGAATATTGGTGATTTTAGCAGCTTTTCATCCTTAAAGGTGTGGGAAGTTCAAGAGTGTAGAGGGGAAAGGAGTCTACCAGGGCAATCAAACCTCAACAAGAAGACAAATGCGGCAATACACAGAGGAGGGCTTTACTGCAAACCTGATTTTCTTTGTAGATGCTGGAGAAGACAATAGAAGAGAGTCAAAACACAGCCTGTCTAATCTCCAGAAACCTCCAGAAACAGTTCTGAACACTATATCTTTAAGCACTGCTTATTTCACTCTCTCTGGTCTTTGGTCTGTTTGAGGACAAGCTAGACACAAGCCACCTTCTCACCAGGAGGGACAAAGCAAACAGGACCTCTGCAGTGTCTGGCTTGGGTGGAGTGAGCCATTAGTTATGGTCCTCACCAGACGAGGTGCTGCAGGAAATATTACTGCTTCTTCATCGTGCAGGCCACAGGCCGAGCGGAACGGGCAGCACGATGCTTAACCAGGTACATGGTGCTGGGGTGCGTTGCTGCTTCAGAGATGTAGCATGAACCAACAGATCCACATTGTTGCACGCGAGCAAGAGAAGAAAACCCACTGCACAAAAAAGGCAGAGGAGACCTTTGCAAGACTCCAGCATGGGGCACGTGCAACTTCTGCACTCCTGTGATTCAGAACCCATAGCGTGATCTCAGGGCACTGCCTCCAAAGGATCAACAACAGCAGGGTGGAAGGAGGTACCATCCATGCCTCTTATCCCTCCAGCAGCAGACAGATGGCTGGTGACATAAGAATATCCCTCCATACAACAGCAGTTTTCCCTGGGAAGAGGCACAGCTCTGGTTGTACCCTCTTCCAGGAGAGTGCTGAATTACATCCTCGTTAGGACATGCTACAGTAGTCAGCAACAACTCAGGAGAGTGCTACAAACCTTCCTAATTCCCAAATCCACAGATACTACACGGCAGAAAACTGGCCCTTTTAGCTGATGTTACATCCTTGCTTGCTTTGACCAGCTCTCATCTGCCAAGATTACTTCAGTACCTTTTGAAGCTTTAAAAGCTGAGCAGTCACATCTCCTTGGGCTTTATACCTGCAAAATGTTCTCTAAGTAGAACAGGGCCAATTTTTTCCTTCCTGCTTTCAATTAGAATTAATTGATCCGTAATTGCACCCACAGAGGGGCAGAGTTAATAGACGCAGTCATAAATGCCAAATCCCCAGAAGAACCGGCTCTCCAGGTCCCTGCCTGGAGCGACTCCATCTCCTCTTAACAGCATTACAATACAATTCCTATGTATATGTGTGTGTTAGTATTGAGAGAGAAAAGCGAGGAGCCTTAGTATGATGGAATTCATTTCTCTTTCTCTCCCACATACTTTGTGCTAAGGAGCAGATGGATTCAGGCTGTTTACATCACGGAGGTCATGCCTCAGTTTAACAGTTGGGGAACTGACTGTTGAGAGAAGTGCCTTGCAGCCAGAGGATTACTAAATCCGGGCTCCGGCAAACTTCTGATGGTGGCAAATTAAACACGCAAATGTCCACGTCACAGCCTCTTTGCATGCAGGACTTACCTCAGATGTTTCATTGTTTCCCTAATGAAAACAGCTGCCAGGATAAAGTAAGGGCAGAGAAGCAGCTCTGCCGCAATTTGTGTGTGTGAACTTGCAGAGCAAGGATGGAGATCCCAAACGGATCTCATCCTTAGTCAGTGCAGATGGTGCCGTTCGCAAGCAGCGTGTGCCCAGGTTTCCATTCTTCTCATTGCATGAAGATGCAGATGAAGGAGAGTTTGTATTATACAGATGATCTTTGGTTTGGGCCAATGTATAGTGACATCTCTCTCCTCCTTCAGTCAGCTGAAGTCTCAGTAAGCAATGCCGTGCTAGAGGGCACGGGACATGGCCCCCTTGGCCAGCACTAACAGAGGCTTCTGTCCCTAGAGGCACCACCACGTAGAGGTCACTAGGTCTTAGTCACTTAGTGACATAACTTTCTTGTGTACGGGAGGAGAGTTTAGAGAGCAGGTGATAAGGTCGCTCATACCAAAATATGGTTTGCAGAGATTAAGCCAGTAATTGCTTTGGCATGGTTACAAGCATCTTAAGAGTGGTGTTGCTGTTCTAGTAATACCATGTCCAGCCCTCTACCAGCCATGGGGACAACAGCCAAGTCCCCATCGCTTTAGGGATCTCTGCTTCTGTCACTGCTAGGGCCCTGCCCTTCCAGGCAGAGACAGCCCTCTGCTTCACCATTGCTCAGGCTAAGACTCACCACGTCCTCAGAGGAACCTTCCTCCAAAGTAGTGTCGTAACCCAAAGGAAACATTTCCTTCACATGAAGGCGTTTCCATGGAGCTCATCAGCAAAGTGACCTTCACCTTCAAGCTCGTTTAAGCTGAGAGGAATGAAAAGGGAGCAGAGACCATCCAGGCATTTCCCTGGGTTGTTCATCTAACTAAGAGACACAAGAATGGAAAGGTCACGCTTCGGCTCCTGGAGGGGAGCCAGCTGCTTTCACAGAATCACAGAATGGTTGAGGTTGGAAGGGACCTCTAGAGATCATCTAGTCCAACCTTCCTGCTGAACCAGGGACACCCAGAGCATGGGGTGCCCGGTCACGTCCAGGCAGATTTGGAAGATCTCCAGAGAAGGAGACTCCACAACCTCCCTGGGCAGCCTGTTCCAGGGCTCTGGCACCCTCACAGGAAAGAAGTTCTTCCTCATATGCAGATGGAACTGCTTGGGTTTCGATTTGTACCCATTATCCCTTGTCCTGCCACTGGCCACCACCAAGAAGAGCTTGGCCCCTTCCTTCCTACATTCTCCTCTCAGGTACTTAGATATATTGATCAGATCCCCTCTTGACCTTCTCTTCTCCAGGCTAAACAGGCCCAGCTCACTTAGTCTTTCCTTGTATGATAGATACTTCAGTCCCTTTGTCCATCTTCGTGGCTCTACACTGGACCCTCTGTAGAAGCTCCACGTCCCTCTTGTCCTGTGCTGGGGAGCCCAGACCTGCACCCAATACTCCAGCTTCTTCTAGCACAAAAGGAGTGAAAGAACTGTTAAAAACAGCAAAAGCTAAACAAACAAAGCAAGGAAAAGAGTCATTCCCAGTGAACCTAATCTTTGTGTGTTTTCATTCAAGGACTGTGTCCTTTGTGGGCAGAAGCTCCCTCTGCCTCCTTGCCTCCACAGCACACACTGACTACGCAGTCTAGAGGATGTCCTGCTTCCCACTGCAGCCAGGACTTGAGGGCAGCACGTCCACGGACACTGGTGATCTTGGTGCACCCGCTGCAGCTTTGGGACCATGGCAAGGTAGGAGGGCCTGTTGAGGTGGCTGCTCATCCAGCTGTCCCAGGGCAGTGGGGCACAAGGTGGACTTGCCGCGGGGGCCGCGGAGCCCAGCTCACCTCCATCCTCACCTCATTCAGCCCTCAGGGGAACCGAGCAGTCGTGCTTCTCCCTAGGTACCTGGCACGCCACTAGAGCGTCTCCACTGCCAATTAGGCCAACCGCCCACTTGCATCCTTCCCCAATACAAACCCTATCAGCAATAAACAAACAGTGGAGATGCCAGCCGGTGCCTGGGAAGAGCCCTAGGAAACGGCATCCGACTGAGCAGGGAAGAGCCGCCTCGCGCAGCCCTGGCTGGGCAAGCAGCGCGTCCTGCAACTCCAGGGTCCTGCTGCCGACATATGGCTCTGCTTGGCCCATCCCTCGGCCTTGCAGGTCCGAGGGGTCTTCTCTTGCTGTGTTTGGCATCCTTGGGTCATTCTCAAGAGTCACCCAGGCACCCAAAGCCTGTCAGCGTGTTACGCTGGCAGCCTTCAACACAGCACCAAAGGGCTCTGCCAGTTTCCCAGCCCCATGCTTCCTTCTTGGCTGTTTGCAGGAAAGGTGCAGTGTGATGCTGACATCCAGCTGGATTTGCTCAAATGCCCAAACCGGACACAGCCAAAGAAATATAAAAGCCACCCAGCCCTGCACAGACATCTCCATAACCCATAACGTCTTCCTCCCTGTCGGGCAGCCCAAATGCTTGTCCCGCTTATCTCCCTGAGCCGCTGGCTCCAGCCGAAAGGCAGAACGAGCCCTGGGTTAACCGGTGCCACGCCAGCAGCTTCGGGCAGGTTTCCCTGAGGGGCACCTGGCTGAGCGAGCTGCCCGCAGCGCCTGGCCAGCGCGAGGGACGGGAAAGGGCCGCCCGCACGGCGGAGGGCTCGTCCGCCCCGCGCCCCGCGCGCACCCAGCCCTGCCAGCGGTTCGGGATGTGCTGATGCAACCGCGGTTCATCGCCATGGAGACAAGAAGCTTTTTTTCTTTCCAAACCCAGCCTAATGGCTTGGATTAAAATCTCGTCTTCACTCCAGGAACAGCGGAACGGGGACGTCCGGCTGTGTTGTCCCCATGTTCCCCACGTGTCCACAGTCATCCCACCAAATCCCACCAAAACCTCCCTTCACAGGGCAGCTTATCCCCCTCCCCTGATGCCTGCTATAACCACAGATGTGCCCTGATGCAGCCCCCCACATGCCTCACATCCCTCCCTGTACCCGCCCTCAGCCACCAAACACACCCATTTTTGTACTCATCCCGACTCGGACACGTTTCCGTGACCCTCTCCCCATCTCTCTCCACCCTGGCACCATCAACCAGAAGCTTTACTCTGCCAATTTCCCACAGGTGACCAAAAACATGAGCTTTCCAACAGGGTAGGCAAGCAAGAAAGCTTCTTCAGCAAGGGGGACAAAATACGTGACACCTCTTAGGGTGGCCTTGCTTAGGAGTGTGGAGACAACAGCCCCTTGGATGGAAAATGACACTGCAGGAACCCACGAGCTGCAGCCATCGCACCCTCTCCCAGTTCCAGATTCAATCACCCACTTACCCTGACAGCACCCCCAGGACGAGGTTGAGCACAAAGAAGGATCCAATGATGATGAGGGGGATGAAGTACAGCCAGTTCCAGGTGGCTCCTAAGGCATCATTGGTCTGGAAGGGAAAACAGAAATGAGAGCATGCATTACATTCAACACCAGCACAGCCAGGAGGTAGCGTGTCCCGAGCCAGCCCACGAGTCCCGGGTGCAGAGAAGAGGCTCCTTCCCCCTTCGCACCAGCCGCTTACGCCTGTGTTTATTGAGGGAGACTGACCAAGCTCTCGCGGGTGCCTTGCTGCCAGCTCGCAGCCTTGGCCAAGACCGGGGCCGGGAGAGCTCTAACCGCAGGGCAAAGCCTGACAGCTCGCAGGGCTCCCGGCCAGCCCCGCTCTGTGCCTCTGGGCAATTACTCACAGAGGCTTTTAATAAAGCAGCTCTTGCCACGAACCCGCCTGACGCCTCGCTGCCCTGGCGCTGCGGCACAACGGGACTGCCCAGGGGGAGGTGGCATCCATCTCGTGGCTATGAAACACCCGTCTGCTCTTCGCCCCTCTTCCCGGTGCTAGTTAAGGTCTCGTCTGTGTCCGAGTCACTGGCACAAGCCAACTCCGGCTGGGGTCACCGCGCTCGTCCCCAGTGGCACTGACTTTAGTGCAATGGTCTTCTGGGTGTCTCGGGAACCCCAGGCGGGGCCGGGTGTTTCCAGCTCCCAGGCAGGCCGGGAAAGCTGCTGTGGCTGGGAAAAGCCACCAGAGCCGATGGCAGCCTCCTCGGGAGAAAGGGAGTGGGTGCTGGCAAAGGAGCCAGCCGATCACTCCGAGGAGACTCCAAGAGCTTCCAAAGAAATCAACAGCCGGCAGTTTCCCTGCCCAGCAGCTAGAAGAGAGGTGACCACTTAGCAGCAAATTCCCGGGGGTTATCAGCTAATGACACCAGCAGCCGCTCCCAAGCTGCCTCTCCCGGCTGCACCTACCACTTTACAGGCACAGCCAACGCTTGCACGGCCTGAAACCCGTGCATAAATATGGACGTTTATGCACATGCATATGTATGTGCTCCCTTCTTTCCACACTCAAAGCTAAAGCGCGTCTGCCCAGGAGAGCCCAGCACCCAGCGAGCCTGGCCGCGTGTCCTGTTGGCCGCAGAGCCCCGAGCCGCGCTCCGCTCCCCGCTCCGATCCTCCACGTGGATGTCGTCCACGGCCGTCTCCCTCCACACAACCTCCCCGCAGCCCCTGCCAGCCCTCCCTTCAAAGGCACCGTCCCAAGGGAAGGCTTGGCCTCCGGCAGACACTCTCATGGTTGCTCTAATTTCATCCTAAATTTATTTGTGGCCAGTTTATACCCGCTTGTTCTTTTGCCAGCATAGGCCTTTGGCTTAAAGAGCTCTTCTCCTTCCTGTTCCCCAGCCTTATATGTTATAGATATTGATCATGGCCATTCCCAGCCTTTACTGTGCTAGCCAGAGCTATGTCTCCCCTCGTTTTTTCCCTCATATGACAGGTTCTCCCTCCCAAATTTATCCAGCAGCCCCTTCCCTGCTCCGGCTTAGGCCTCTTGGAAATAGGAGCCCAAAGCAAGAGGCTCAGGCGTAGGCTGGGCCTCCCTCTCCAGGCCACGAGTCCTCCACTCGAGGCCACGGCCTCCATGTCCCGCTCAGGAAAGCTGCCCGACACGTTGTGCCTCGAGAAGCACCATCCACAGCCAGCCCCGAGGCGCCAGCAGCCGCTCGGCACCATCCAGCACCGTCTCCATGCTGCTCACTTCTTGCCGGCCTCACAGCTCCTCTTCCACTTCCCATCTTCTCTCGCTCATAAACAGCTTCCCCTACCAAATGCTTTACTACGGAGAGGAGCCCTGCGTTTTTCCTCCGCTTGGAAACCAGGCCTCCGATGCCAGGTTAGCCTGGCATGACCTACCTTTGGCAAACCCATGATTCATTTTCCTCTTGTGCCTTCAAAAATCTGTTCTAAAATGGCATGCGATTGAGGTCAGGCTTACAGTCCTATTCCTGCCTGGCTTACTTTTTCCTACTCCCCCCACTTTTAAATATAGGCATTACATTCGTTATTCTCCAGTCAGATGGTGCCTCCCCCAACTCGGTGGAGTTGTTAAAAATACTCGTTACCAGACCCGCCGTGTCATGTGCCTGCTCTCTCCAAAGGCTGCCGTGGAGCGAGGACCACCACGGGGTGGGTGGCCACCGTGCACATGCACCGGGGCGCCAGCCCGGCCACCGCTCCACCTTCCCCTGGATCCCTGAGCACGCCGAAAGCCGTGGTGAAGCATCGCCATCGGGAGCGAGCTCCATACCCAGCCTTCAGCTCCACCTTGCCCTGCTCTTGTTTGAAGGGCTGCCGAGCTGCCAGCTGCTCCTGCCCTTCTGGCAGCTCCCACATCACCTCCCTACTTCTTCAGCACTAAGACATAGTCCTCACTCCTGAGCAACCCCTTTTTCCGCACCACGTATTCCCACTATCCCTCGTTAGGCATCACCTCGCTCCATAGAGCCTCCGCCAGGCCCTTTTCCTTCGCTTCAGGCAGCAGTAGGTTGCCGTGCAGAGAGGGCAGGGCAGGCAGAGTCCACAGCTAATTCAATCCCCAAACTAAACGAATGCTGTAACTCCTTTAATGAAAAAATATTCCCAGCTCATGCTCCTGCACTCCCTGGCTCCCTGTGCTACACGCCAAGTCCCTTGGCCAAGTCGGGAAATTCAGGACCTGCCCGGCACGCAGTTCAGGCGCCTCTGCCCTTCAGCTGAGCCCGTTACCTTCCCGCTCGGCCCCACACGAGCCTAGGGCAGCACACGAGGAGCGCCGTGAGGGCCGGGGAAGGAGCTGCTCGCAGCTCGCGGCAAGCGCGCGCCTCCCAACAGCGTGTGCTCGGAGGAGGAAATTGTCGGCGCCGGGGAGAGCCGGCGGCCGCGGGGACCCGCGTCTTGTTCTTGCGGCTGCAATTGTGTTTTCCAAGGGCGGGAAGCGCATGGAGAGCTGCAGAAGAAGGTCTCACTCGGGGGGCTAGAAATCTAACGTCTAAATATACACGTAAGTGGAATGCAAAGCACAGGCTCGCAGCCCACACGCATCCTCCCTCGGGCTGCACTCGCATGGGAAACTTTAGGATTTCTTTGCCATAGGGAAGGGGGGAAAAAACCCACAAACTCAGTCGCTCCTGCCTAAAAATAAACACAAAGCATGTTCTGCCTTCACAGCCTCCCTTTAAGCGCCACCCATTTCCCGGTGCTCAGTGAGAGGAATTGGGATCCTGCCGACCGAGGCAGCGTGTCCTGAGAGCAGGGGGGTTGAGGAAGCCGCTGCCCTTCGCTCACACATCTATTCCCTCGCTTGGTGGGTCTCCAGTGCCTAGTGCCAGGGCTGTGCTCCCACTTCAGGCCTTCCCTGGAGGGTAGGGGCAAAAGGGAACTTGCTCCCTTTATCGAGCTGCCTGTAGGAAGGGTATCCTTGAGGTCACCACAACCAGGAAGCGCTGCATTTGGTCAAAAGGCCCAAACATGCAGAGGGAAGAAGAGAAGAAAGATGGATGGATGGATGGATGGATGGATGGATGGATGGTCGGTCACTCAAAGTCATTGCATCTGAAAGACCAGGTATACAGAGAAGGAGAAGATGCAGGGAAGGAGAAGCCAGTCCTTGGCTGCAAAGAATCAAGGCCAAACTGCTGCATGCAGACAGCAGATCCATCTGCCCGCTCCGAGCTCCAGCAACCGCCTCCCCGCGCACACTGATGTCCTGCACTCAGCTGAGCCCCCTGTCAAAATTCATCTGCGTTAGGACAGGGCCCCTGCGATTTCTGCTTGAATCCAGACCAAACAGCACGTAATTAGATTGGGGTAATATACAATCATTAGCGCAAGCAGCTGGCCGTGGCTTGTGCATGGAATAGACAGCGTGGTGCTGAGAGGAACAAGGTCCATTGTGGCCCCTCCGCCGAGCAAGGGGAAGCCTCTTCTCCCGGACCAAGGGCTGCTTCCTGATCCCACATTCATTGCTGTCCTTTTCCTCTGCTTTTCCTCTCCAGTGCTGCCCCCAGGCTTGGGCTGGGATCAGACCCGTCGCCAACAGCGGATGCAGGACCCGCCGGTGCCCCCAGGCTCCGCGGGCAGCGCTGCCTCCGACCGCTGCTCCCTGCATCCATCTGGGAAACGCGCACGTGCGACAGCAGCAACATCTCAATATACCAGCAAAAAAAAAGCCACCTTCCAGCACGTTCCAGGGCCTTGGTGGCCCCTCAAGACCCTGCAGCCCGTGGCTGCTCTGGGCAGCACAGACACAGACCTGCTTCGGCCCCGTAATAGCAGTAATTGCATCTCCTGCATGCGGGGCCGGGCCTCGCTCCTGCCAGCGGGGCCTGGCATCCGTCAGCGACCCCGGCGCTCTACAAGATGTGAATGACAATGCTTTTCTTCCCTAGATTAGGTTAATGAGGAAGTGGGTGCGTTGCCTTTGCAGGAGGAGGGCCCGATCCTGCCGGGCAGGGGGCTGGCTGCCTGCATGAACGGGCAGTGGGAAGCTGGGAATCTCCCAAAACGGGATGTTTGAAACGCAGGCCGGACCCAAGCGCACGAGTACACACACACAGGTGAGAGGAGGGAAGCAGGAGGAAGAGAAACAGAAAATGTTGGATTGCATTTCTCTATTTTCCAAATGAAACATTTCCAACTTTTGACTCGGAAAAAAAAGCATGTTGCTAAAAGCCTTATGAAAATTGTTTCAAAACTGCTTGGAATGGGCACCAGTTTTCATTTCGGGGCCCTCTCGGCCCCTCTGCCCCTGCCCATGGCTCTGGGGAGAGCGTCAGAGGTGGGAGAAGGGGCTCTCTGCTAAAGGCTTTAAGCCCAGATCTTTCCAACGCTCTCGCAAAGTGAAGGTGCTTGAAACCCACGGCCAGCCCTGGCCCTCCTCGGGCTCCTCCTGGGGTGCAGGGGAGGCCTCTGCCCGGACCTCCCGCTGCCGGAGCGGCCGGCATCCAACAGAAATAGCTGCAGCCGTAATAAGATCTGCGCTCGCTAGCAAGCTGCTAAGAGCACTGGGTGCTGATTAAATTTTCATGCCTCCCTGACAGGATTTTTTTTGTTGTTTTGTTTTAATTTAAAACACACAAGAAGGGACTTCTTTTCCCCGGGCAAGTGTTCCAGCGCGAGAGCCTGGCAGCGTCCCAGGGCACGGAGGATGGGAAAGCAGGAGGGACGGGGGCAGAGCAGCCACAACGGTGCTGCCTGAAAACCAGCTCCAAGGAAGGGGCACGAGGGAGTGAAGAGCAGGGCCCAAAGCATCCCCGCTCCCAAAATCAGGGACTAGGAGGGAGCTAAACCAGGGGCAGCAGCACCTTCTCTCCGGAGGAAACCCACCTGGAGCCCCGTGGGATGCTCAGCCCTGCTGAGGAAGGCGGCGCGGGGAGATGTCACTCGCTGTGGGTGCTTCTAGGAGGGAGACCTCATTGAGCATCTCACGCGGTGCCCGCAAAACCCTGCGGACTTGAGCCAGCAAGCAAGGGGCAGCCTCGAGCATACACAGAAAACTCCCAGCTCTGCCCGTGCCAGGGGCTCGCGGCCCTCAAGGCACCTCGGCAGTGAAGCCCTGGCCCGTGGCTCCCCGCGCGGCCTGGCTGCAAGCTCCTGGTTACGCCACGCACATACAGAGGCATAATGTGTAGAGGCACATACCTGCCTCTACAGCCCGAGCCGGGTGGCCCTCTGATCTCTTGTAAGGCACGGGGCAGCTCGTCCCCACGCGGCACTTCCCAATGCTCCGGGCTGAGAGGCTGGGCAGGGACCCCCTTATTGCCCCTTCCAGCCCTCCATGCGCCGGCTGGGGTTAGCGAAGGAAGCAGGAGCTGGAGGCCGGACAAGTAGGGCAGCCGCCGGCTCCACCAGCCTCCTTCCTCCCTGCGGGCCCTGCACAAATCGCCCTTAATATAAATCCAGCCCCAGGAAGAGGTATCTGCTCGAACAGGAGCGGGGGGAAAAACTGCAGCAGGCAGAGGCAGCCCGAGGCACCATGAACCTCCAATTCCCTCTGGAAGGAATTAAAGCCTCTCAGGCACTCACGGATGGGAGCTGGAGAAGATACGACATGCCTCACGTTGAGGACTTCATTTTCGTGTTATTTTCCATTATACTGATACTTCTGCATGGCACGACAGCATTTCACGCGGGAAGACCAGGGAAAGCAACCGGAGGGCCAAGCACATCCACGGAGTGACCCACCACGTGGAAAACACCACATGGGGATGACACTCGTCTCACGGTGCTCTCCCCAGGCCCCAAGAGCTGCCTTTCTACACCTAGCAAACAGGGGAAAACAGAGCCCAAACACCCCGACAAGCAAACAACTTTGCTGGGGCTTTCGCCGCCGCTCTGTGAGGGGTCTCGCTGCAGAGCGGAGCCTCTATCCCACACTGCAGCCCCTCGTCCTTGGCACGCGCTGGGACACCACGGAGCCGAGCACCCTTGGCCGGGCAGCCTGCCGGCCCCCAGAGCTCCACAGCAGCCAAGGGGAGCAGGAAGACCCAAGGGGATCCCTGTGCACAGCGCTGTGTCCACCACCACGGACCATCTCCTTCGCCCAGCAGGCTCTGGCCACCCCCAGCTCCCAGCACGTTACCACTCTCTCCTTCCACATCTTTTCCTCAAAGGAGTCGCAAACACATTTTGACTCCGTCTTCAGCTGCTCCCTGAGGACATCCAGGCTGCTAATGGCCCAGAGCCTGCAAAAGCAGCCAAGGGCAGCAGGCAGCCCATGCAGTGTCCAATGGAGAGGGAAGGGAGAAGCATCAAGTCACCTGCAGACCTAGGGGCTCCTGGAGGAGCCAGCATCAGGAGGAGGCATCAGGAGCGCATCCATGTCCAAGGAAGGCCAAGGAAGCACCTCCAGACAGCCTAAGGGAAGAGCCTAAGGGACCACACAGGGAAAAGCAGGAGAGAGGAGAGAGGAACGGGAAAGGGAGGAACCTTATGGTCCCAGCCACTGGGGACATCCTGGCAGCATCTGGCCAGCACTGCGATAATTGCTGGGAAAATCACTGGGATACCAGGTGGGAAAGGCTTCAGCTCCCAGCTCCAGCACGGAGCCGCAAGGAGAGGAGGTGGCGATGAGCCCTGCGCAGGGCTGCCCGCGTGACAGCCACCACGGGAGCTCAGAGCGCTCCCTGCAGCACTACGTGTGGCCGGGCTGCTTGTCCCACCGAGGGGGACAACGTCAGCGGAGCTAAAATCAGCCTTGCTGCACCCAACAGGCCGAGTAAATATCCAAGAGTGTTTCCCCATCACCCACCCAGTCTGCCTCCCGCAGAGCGGTGCCACCCTGCAAGTCTCGGGCATTACGAGAACCAGGGTAGAAAAACATTCCTGGCGCAGTGACGCTGCAATCGACGCCGGAATTAGGCTGGGAACGGGACTGGAGTGGTTGTTCCTAGCCCATAAACCAAAGGCAAGGAATACATCCGACCACCCGTGAAGAGGCTGCGCTCTGTGACAGCCTCTGCCCCAGTTCCAGCGTCGGAAACGTCGCGGGGCGGCTCCCTCTGGAGCAAACCCTGTCCACGCTGCTGGAGCAGGAGGCTTGTTGCAGACCCACTCACAAGGTTTCACTCTGTGCAACAGGTTGCAAACTCAGCCCAGAGATGGGCCAAAGCCCTTTGCCCAGGGGATCCAGAGATGCGTACGAGATGCCTCTGTGTCCCCCTGGCATCTCCTGCCCCAGCGGGAAGGCCTGGCCCCATCTCCACCACTATGGAAACTCAGCATTCCAAAGGTTTTCAGGGTCTGGAAATGGTGGTTCTGGTTCGTCACCCTCCCGCACGGCTGCCCAGCGAGACCCGGGGCCGCGTTACTCACGTTGTACAGGACTGTGGTCCACCCTTCCATGGTGATGCACTGGAAGACGGTCAACACAGCAAAGAGGATGTTGTCGAACTGCGTGATCCCATCGTTGGGACCGATCCACTCGCGGCACTCGTAACCTGGGGGGCAACCCTGCACCCCGCACGGATGTGGGGGGTCCAGCTCCTCTAGTTCACCTGTGAGCAGAGAGCCAAAGGACACAGGGCTAAGGGAGAAGCAGGGGATGGCCAAATGCAGTGGGCTTGGGACACAGTGGGAGGCCTCCATGAGGACTAGACCTGACTGCTCCGGAGAGGACAAGAAGAGATTGCTAAATTCAGAACAAAAAGCTGGGGGTTAAACTAGCACTGGAAGTGCCAGGGCATGGAGCATGAGTGGGGCCATGTCCTCACCTGAATTGTTTGTGTAGCAGGCCCGGTGCAGCTTCCCACTGTAAAACTCCAGGCCGATGATGGCAAACATCAGGATGGCGAAAAACAGCAACAAGCCGATCTGCAGAAGAGGCACCATGGCCTTCATGATGGATTTCAACACGATCTGCAGACCTGCAAGGGAGAGGAGACCGCAGAGCTCAGCAAGGTGCTACAGCCCCCTCCCCTGCTTGGGACACGTCCATCCCACACGTGGCTAGAAAGACAGTGGCCCTGGAGGAGGAGGAGAGGTGACAGGCCCAGCACTGGAGGATGTCTCTGTACAGCTGAGGACCACGGAGGAAAATGCGGTCCCGAGGGAAGCAGAGTGGCCTGGGTGCAGAGCAGGGCTCTGGGGAGGGATGATTTCTGGATGCGCCTCTGACTCACTGAGGCTCTAATGAAGTCCTCCCTCCTGTACCCTGCCTTCCCTCTGTGCTTTGCCTCGTGTGAGTAAAAGCTCACGGAGGCAGGAGCCGTCATCCGCAGAGCACTGCACGGAACCCAGCCTGGCGGCCCCCTGCTTCCCACGGGATTGCCGCGGTGCTGCCGCGCTCCACGTCCCCCGCCTGCTCCTGGCCTCCTCCGGGACCCGCTGTCAGCGGGAGCCCTGCGAGGGATGGAGCGAGAGCCCCAACCCTGCCGGCATCCCCCAGCAGCTGTAAGCCAGGAGACCTGCACGTGCCCAGCAACCTGCTCCTCAGGGCGGGAGCTCTCTTCCAAGGAACCTTAATTCTGACCAGTTCTTCCACCACAGAGCACTTTCCAGTGGGATTCGCACACAACTGGGCCTGACAAGCATCCCCCGAGTAGCAACTGGTGGAAGGGGTCAGGCTGAGACATCTCTTGCTAGCAAAGGAAGGGACACCTTCCCCGTCGGATTTCTCTGCTCCTGGAGCAGCTTTTGCTGGGGCTGTTTCTGGGCCTGCCCGCCGGGAAGAGCTAGTGAGGAGCTGCTGTTGCCAGGAGCACCAAGGCACCAGGATCCCCTCTCCGGGGCCCTGGGCTAAACTCCTCACGGCGCCCAAGTGCTGGGCAGCTTCCACAGAAGATTTGCTCGCCTGCCTCTGCAGTAGAGCACAGCCAGCTTCCCAGGGCTGCTTCGGAGTCTTCTGGAATAAATCCCACAGCATTTCCAGAACCTAATAAAGCTGGTGCTGCCCTTGATCTCTCCCACTTACAATTACGGCCCTCTCTGCAGGGCTGCGGCTTGGTACAGGGCTCCAAGAAGACTGTGAGAAAGCTCTGAGCATCCAGCAGAGCATTTTTTACACACCAGCCACCAGTGGCTGGACTCAGTGCCCAGGACAACCCATGTTCCTTTCTCTTCTCCTTTCTGTCCCCAAGTTAGGGATCCATCGTACTGCAAGCTCAATGCCCAAGGTGGGAAGGAAGGGAGGATCAGAGATACCAGCAGCCTACTTTCTTTATTTATCCCCATTCCTGCGGATGAAAACTTGCACAAAACTAGATCTCCCCTGAATAAACCTCAGTCCTTAAAGGATCCACCCACTGCCTTCTGGCCGGGGAGCGGAACCAGCGCGCGGGTCCTGCCGCTCGGCAGCTCCCCGTCGCGCGAGCGGGGCGTGCTGAGCCTCGGGCTGGCCGGCAGTGCCACCCGGGGACACCACGCGTTCCCACACCGTGCGGAAACCTCTCGCCTTTATTTGCCCAAGGGACTGCTCGGAGGATCCCGTGCAAGATCTGCCCC
Source organism: Nothoprocta perdicaria (assembly GCF_003342845.1). Classification (NCBI taxonomy): domain Eukaryota; kingdom Metazoa; phylum Chordata; class Aves; order Tinamiformes; family Tinamidae; genus Nothoprocta; species Nothoprocta perdicaria. Next base: position 379,968 of record NW_020455553.1, on the reverse strand, counting down.
GATCCGTTTGCAGTCGGGGAGGTTTATTCTCCCTCGCTGCCATGATTCTCATTCCATGCCCAAGGTGGCACAAGGACTAAGCTAAACCTGAAGGAGGTCGGAAGGAGACAGGAACCGCCCGGCAGGAGGATGAGGAGCATCCAACTTACTGGGAATGCCCGAGACGAGCTTCAGAGGCCGGAGCACGCGCACAGCGCGCAGGGTCCGCAGGTCCACGTGCGTGTTGAAGTGCGTCCCGGCAGTGGCGAGGATGCTGCAGGCGGACACGGAGAGAGCAGAGTCACCGGAGGGCAACGCGGGGCCCCGCTCCACAACTTGGGAGCTGCACCACCCGGAGTTTCCTTGGAGCCCCTCATCGGGGAGCTCGGGGAATAAGCCGCGAGCCTCATACACATTAAAAAACATATAGTAATGAAAGCTTGATGACCTTGGAAGACAGCCAGCAGGCAAAAGGAGGACTCCAGAGGTTTTCTCTTAAAACACAGAGATTTTTAAGCCAACCACTGGAAAACAAATTGGGGGAAGAGAGGAGCCAGTGCAGCCTTCGGATGCTGCAGGGGAGGTACCAGAGGGTGTCCGAGGGGATGCTGGATGTTGCTCCGACGCCGGGCAGAGCGGTGCAGCACGGATGGGGGAGTGGGATCCTGCTCCTCCTCCTCCATGGCTCAGCTCGCCTGCACCTTGGCAGAGCCGGTGGCTGCAGGGAGCAGCAGGAGGAAGAGGAGATGGAGAGCAGGACAGGGGGAAGCAGCGGCAACCTTAGGGCTGTCTGCAGCAAGCCAAAGCCCGAAGGAAATTGGGTCATTGTTCCACTAATTCACCTAATTACAGGCCAGAGCAGCTCTCAGGCGAGCGGCGCAATTAGCGCTCATTTCTCTCCTCTCCCGGAGGTGCAGCAGGTCCCAACGTGCCCCTCCAGAAGCACGAGGCCGGTTTCCTAGGATACCCCGGCAGCAGAAACCCTCTCCCGTCAGCAAAGCGGCTTCTCGCAACTCGTGCTCGCGATCCCCCTCGTTCTGCCTCCCCCGGCTGACAGCGCTGCTTGGGAAAGGGCACTGGGGGAAAGGAGCCGGCGCGGGACGAAAAGACGGGACGTGGCAAAGGAAACCTGCCGGGAAGGGCTGGTGCTGCCCCGTGTCCCCATGGCAGGCTGCTTGCGTGGGGCACGCGCTCCTCCACCCTTCCTTCGGCGGGAGCCACGCTCATCCGAGCGGCCCTCGGATGAGCGTGGGCAAGATCACGTCCATCGTGACACTCCCAGCAGCGAGTTGAGCGCCCAAAGCGTCCCCCGCGCCCCGGACCTCAGCGCTTCGCTGCGTGTGAGCCCCATAACTGCGACTTCTCCGTGCGGCGTGACCCATATTGCGCAGGGCGACCCAGTTCTGCTCTCCCGGGCAGGACCTCATTTGTTTAACGCTGCGCTCTTCGCTTCCTGCAAGTCAAATTGCTCAGGGAAAGACCTGGTTCCAAAGTCACACGGGAAAGAGCCTCCCTGGAGCGCTTCCTAGCCCTGCTTTCTACCCTTAAAATTAAATGTTTGCCGTGGCGGGGGGGGAGAGGCATTTTGAAAGGCTTAGTCAACTATAACAAATAAACCAAAGTGGAATTGGAAACGGGCATTAGAATCAGAAAGGCGATAAGCAGTTTGAGGCGACGGGAAAAGAGCATCAGGACTAAAGTGCATTTAAAACGTAAACTCCGCCGTTAACCCTGTCGGGACAGGAGGCTGTGGCTCATCAGGAGCATCTCCTCTTCCTGCTATTCCTACACATTAAGGTTTCCTATTCCTCCTTGTGAAGCACCATTTAGAGTTGGGATGCGGGGCCTGACACCGGACAGCAACCCCTGCACCCACAGAGCCATTTAAATCCTATCAAACACTTCCAAAATCCATGTCTGATGGGCTAATAATTATTCTCTATTTTTAGGCAAGGACCCAAACTAAAATTACATCTCACTATCCAAGTTATCTAAAAAAGCTGGCGGATCGGGCTATAAAAATCCCAATGATCTCATGCTTTTCATCATATGTACCGGAGGAAAAAGAAAGAAAAAAGAAAAGAGTGAAGGCGTTTTTATAGGTCACACCGGCAAAGTGGCTAGTTCTACTTCTTGAGGGGAAAGGCAGAAGACACCTCAGGTGGAGGAGAGCAGAGAGGGTCCATTGGAAGGATGCAAACGAGAGGGGAGGCAGCACGGGAAATATATCCCAATCCTGCAACATACAATTGAGTAGTGAGCAAGCATGGGCAGTAAAAAACATGCTTTGGAAAAGGACCGATGCTCTGTGTTTGCAACCGGGATGGTTATTTTATTTTATTTATTTCCAGCGTCTCGAGTAAGCGCTGAGCTCCCATGGCACCCACTTTCGGGACTAGATCCCAGGGAAGGGCTCCTCTTCCGCTCAGGATCTGCACCTCTAGATTTCTCTCTCCTTGAGAGACTTAGGGAGCGATGTGCCCATAATAAACTAAGCGACCTCCCTCCCTGTCCCATTTGGACAGTCCCTGGGGGTCCTCGGCCCTTTGCTTTTTGGGATGCACATCCCAGCGAGCCAGAGGCAGCGCAGAGAGGGGCCCGGACGGCCGCAGCTCGGCTCAGATCTGGGGCAAGGAGGGCGCCGGCTGCACGACAAGCGTGTTAATATTTATAATTAAGTGGAAAGGCCCCTCAAGGCCTGCACTGACTTCACTGCACCTGACTCCGGGAGGGCGACAAACTCATAATTAATGGAGCGGTCAAACAACTCCCAAGGGAAGTTACCTGGTGAGCATGCCCCTTCCTTCCCGCGTCCCAGCCAGCAAACGGCTCCTGCTCCCTGCAAACGCCTTCGCAACAGGCAGTATTTGCCTGGTCAAGCACAGGAGTGTGGCCGGCCTCGGATGTCTCTGTTTCACCAGCTCCAGTGCTCACGGAGTCTCTTGGTACAGGAGGGAAGAGGCAGCCGGGGGCCTGTGGTCCAAGGGGGGGACCCCCCGTCCACAGGACATTCCTGCTCCGGGGGATGCCGGAGGCCAGGGACACGAGGCAGCTCTGCGTCCTGCCCTCGGCACACTTCAGAGCAACCTCAAAGCTCTCATCACCATCTCTCTCTATTTCTTCCTTATTTTTCCTTGCGTTTTCTAGGTTTTGGGGCCGTGACACAGGTGAATTGCGGTGCCCACACGCGAGCTCCTCCGGCCACGGTGCCGCCACCGGGGACGCCACACAGCAATCACCCACCGGGCTCGGGAAGCAATTATCCATCCCTACGGACGGCCTAGCACTTGACTGGTTGTCCTGGAAGGAAAGAGCTGGGATTGGCAAGGGGAAGGTGGGAGGCATCATGTCAGAGATGGGCTCCATTAAATCCAGATGGATTTTAAGGACTGTGCTTTGCTTAGGTGCTCGCCGAGCTGCACATTTCCCTGGAAGGAAGAGGTAGGGCCAGGCCAGCTCAGCACTTTGCAGCTTGGAACCATCCCCAGCTGCTTGGAAAACGCTGCTCGCTTCCATGTTGGAAAATGCAAGTGTCAGCTCTGGAGGAAGAGGCTGCTCCAGGGACCTGGTGGACGCGCACACAAAGCCCGACCTCAGGCACCGGGCGGGATTTCAAAAGCCCCCTGCCCATCTCTCCCATTCCTTACTGTTGCTGTAATTCCCAGCAAAAAGCCAGCACAGCGCTGTCATACGCAGGCATTCGAGAGCATGCAGCACCCTCCCACCTGGATATTTCCACAGGAGTTTCACCTCTGTGAGGCTTTTCCTCCATCACCGTTCTTCCTCAAAACGAGGGATCTTACTCACATTTTCCAAGAAAAGTATTTTTAGCTGGGGAGAAGAGGCTGTTTTCTCAGGCAGCGACAACAATTTGGAAACCACGGGCTATAAACAGAGCTGGTTTACCTGTGTAACTGCTAGTACAGCCAAACCGAAGCTTTAACATGAGGGAGTTTGAGGTGGGCGTCGCTTTCCACCAAGGTAAAAATCCGAGTTTATCGACATAAGCAAACCCCGATTGAATCAAAGTCGTTGTCATCCCTTCCCACACAGGATCCCAGGCAAAGGCTCACACTGGCACCCCCTCCTCACGGGGATTTATGCCGAGGAGACCGTGTCCGGGAAGCGCTGCTGCTCACGGAGACACCAGCTCGGGGCTGGCGAGCACGGCGACCGTCTCCACCGGCTCGGAGCAGCTCCCCGCCGCTCACGACCACAGCCAGCGTCTTGCAGCCACCTAAGCCCTCGGGAGATCCCAAACACCATTAATTCTCCCAGGCTTAAAGCCTTCTGCCCAGACATTAATCAAGAGCAAAGTTCTCGCCTGCAAACGGAGCCGCGAGCCCGGTCCGCGCACGGGGCGCCCGCGCGTGCGCAGCCGTCGACGCCCGGCTTATGCGGCGCCCGGCGCAAGCTGCAAAGTGCAAATGCTGTCCACGGGCTGTCTGCGAGCAATTCAGCAGCCAGTGACTCTCACCGAACAAATCGGCCCATCGCTAGAGGCTCGGACACGCGCCGGAGTTTCCTAGGAGGGAGATGCACCCATTAGGCTGCAGAGCTCTTCCCCAAGCTTCTACACAGCAAAAATGAGTTGGACACGGGGCCGGGCAGCACAAGGAGCCGTGAGCTGCTCCAGCTGAGCCCCAAGTTGCCCTGCCCAGGACCCACAGAAACACCCGGGCTGCCTCCTCCATCCATCCATCACACGACAGGATCATGCCAGAGCACGGAGCCCCTCGCGCTGGCCTGCCCCGCTCCCGGGAACGCCGCGTGGGAGCCGGCGACGAGCCCGGCGCCTCTTGGAAAGGCCCCAGTCCTGCCGAAGCCAGAAGGGAGGAAGGAGACAGCAGCGGAGCTGACCCCCGCACAGCCAGGGATGTGGCCACGGCCGGGACGGGGGTGCCCCACGCCGCCGGCTCGCGGCGCTCACAGCCCTTCACGGACAATTGCTACCCTGGCAGCGGGCCCGGAGCGGAGCCGCACCGGGAGGAGCTGTCGGAGCGCTCGCCGGTGAGGAATTGCCGAGCGCTGACTCAGCAGCAGCTCCGACTCCGTTGGGGCCGGGAGGGCTCTGCAGAGAGCGTCCCCCTCCAGCGCGGTTCATCCCACCAGCTCCGGCCCCAGGGGATGCCCGTGCCCAGACCTGGCAGGCAGCATTTCTCCACACCCTGGACGCTGCATCAGGGCTAATCCTCCAGCCTGGCAATGGCCAGCAGAGGAGCCAGCGGATGCAGAGGAGCCAGCAGCTCCCCAGGTGAAGGCAGGGCCTCCACTACCATTCCGCCCACGTGCGTGGGCAGAGGAGGTGCCGCTCCACAGCGCGGCCAGGAAGCCCGCAGCAGAGCAAGGCACATTCCCAAATTCTCCCGAGCAGAAGCCCAATCTGTGCCTCGCCACCACTGAGAAGAAACGGTCACCACATCCAGGCTCAGCACCAACCTTGCTCTGCGCAGCACGTGACGGGCACCACCTCCCACACAGTGACAACACGCAGGGGAAGGATTCAGACCAGGGCACAGGACCGTGTAGCAAGCTGTGATTCCTGCTCAGCAGAACAGCAGTCTCCTTCCTTGCGCGCCTCAGTTTCCCCATCTGCCCCACACTTGGCTTGTCTGTGTTCAGCAAAGCTTATGAAGTGCTCAGAGCTGCACGGCTGACAAGCACCGTCTGTTTGCACGCCTCGAATCAGCTGCCCTCAACACGGCATTTCCACCAGCAGACAAAACCAACGGCTATAATTGAGGCATTGCCTCCCCACAGCTCCTGGTGGCTACAAACACCCCCATCCATACTAGAGCCCGTGGTGGGTCATCCCGAGCTGTTTCTGCTCCAGCCAATTCCTTCAAGCACAAGCCCAGCAAATCCACCCGTTCGTTTGTTGCTATGTCACCTCATCACACCCTAGACAGGGCTCAAATCTGGGTCACATCATCCCTGACAGGAGACGCATGAGGCACCTGCGAAACTTCGCGTGCTGCCACCTCAGGTATCCCTGTTACGTGCGGGGCTGCTGAGCGAGCATCACCTGGGACCACGTCTCCACCAAGACCTCATTCCCCAGCACCTAGCACAGGGCTAGCAAAGCAGCTGGCGGGGGCAGCAGGCACCTTTCCCCCTCTCCCTGTGCCACTCGGCCAATATCTTCCTCAAATCAACTTACTCACCAGGCCAAGATCTCTCGTCTCCCTCACCTATCTCTCCCGTCTCCAACAGGTGAGGGACACCAGCCCGCAAATCAGGAAGGCTGGACATGATGTCTTTAGACCAACCCTCTTTGCCTGATGGGGAAAGGTGCCCCACCATCGGCTGCCTGCTCTGCTGCGACCAGGAGCAAAGCCAGCCCCTCGAGGGAGGGGAACCATCTCCCTCCCCTCACTGTGAAGTAGAAACATCCCCAAAAATCACCAAATGGGGCCTTGCTCCAGTTCCTAGAGCTCACATTCCCACAGGGAGCAGCCTCATGCCTAACTGTCCAGCTCCCCAGTGCCCTGAGCCACCAGACTCACCCACTGAGGACCACGATGAAGTCCATGACGTTCCAGCCGTTGCGCAGGTACGAGCCCTTGTGGAAAACAAATCCAAGAGCGACAATCTTAATCCCAGCCTCGAAGCAAAAGATCCCGATGAAGTACGGCTCGGTCTTCTCCTGCCGAAAGGGAGACAGCAACATGGTGAGCAGGGGGAAAGAGGGCCAGAGAAATCACACCTGACCTTGTGTGGCAAAACCCCACAAAGCCTTCCCCAGCCTACATGGGATTGACAGAAATGAGCCCGTTCGGAAGGAGTCTCCCCCTCAGCTCATCCTGCGCTCACCCCCGGGCTCCCTGGCACCAGGACACGCAGAGGGGAGAAAACAGAAGGGTACTTACTAATCTCCGGGACATGGGGGTCTTGTCGTCCTCGGGAAGGTGTTGCTCGAGCGCCAGCACGATGCAGTTGGCGATGATGGTCGCCAGGATCATGTACTCGAAGGGAGTGGAGGGGGAGTTAAGGAAGGGCCAGGAGGTGGAGCACATCCCGCTCTGCCGCGTGCCCCTTCCCCTCGCCTCACCCGTCCACTGGCCACGCGCAGGGGCAGCGAGCAGAACCTCGAGCCCCTTGGGGACGAGAGAGAACCGAGGGCACCAAAACGCCCAGGGCCTTCATCACTACAGCCTGCCTGAGCTCTGACCAGGCTAGGCCTAAGGCAGCCTAACAGCAACAGGGCTTGGCAGCAACAGGACCCTTAGGGGCATCCCAAGCGCTACAGACCCTCTCCCAGAGCAGAGCAACACCAGGACAAGGGACAACAGATATTAGCACCCTAGGAACAGAGGGAAGGGGAAAGGGCCCCAATGGCAGCTCCCTTGGGCCTTTCAATGCCTTGCAGACACAGAGGCATATGAGCAGAGCTCCCTGCTCTCACATGGCCTGTGCCGAGCAGCAAAAACGAAGCACTCCAAGATTCATCTCACCGAGTTCCCATCTTGCTCTACCAAGCCTCTGCACTGAAAATCCCATTACCCTCTGTAAAGACACGGTGAGAGTGACCAACAGGCAGCACCTTCCCTGGCAGAACATCACTAATACTTTACTGTCACCACTGGCATGAGCAACAGCCACGGGAGGGAAATGGAGCCTTCCCAAGCTTCATTCTCCTCGCGAGGCAACGGGATCCCACCAGAGATGGATTCAGCTGTAAGGAAACTCCGGGTGCTCCAAGCTTTCACCATTCCAAACTGGTCTCTGCTCAAGCTGGAGGCGTTGAATGCTGAAGCCTGGGGCATTGCCCTTGGGAAAAGGGATGATTTTGTCCCTTACTACTTCACCTTTGGGCATCGGCCATCCAAGCTGCAGACCAAAGCAAGAGGCATCAAGACCCATGGCCCTGAGCCCATCAGGGCAAGAAAGGAGCAGAGGAGCAGGTCTCCAGAGAGCAGGCCAGGAGGTGATGCCAAAGCAAAGCCTACGGAGCGTGGATTTATTTAGCCCGGTAGGGAGAAGAGCCAGGCACGACTGAGCCAAGGCCTTTAAAAGGCCACTCAGGGAAATTAATGGTTGATAAATTAGAACCAAACAGAAAGGAAGAGGCTCTGCAGTGCGAGGGGCACCGCAGAGCTCCCTGCTGTGGATTCGGGTCTGGGCACCGGTCGGTCGCAGGGGCTAAACCCGAGGCTGGGCCCGGCGCGGGCGGATCTGCCCACAACACCCGTGGCCACGGCCGCGCGCTCCAGCGCGACGATGAGGGCAGCAAACGGCCCCTCGGAGGAGGGCTGAAGCGCCCGGCGGAGCAGCGAGCTCTGCCGCGAGCTCCGTCGCCCACGTGCCCGGACGGGAAGTGCATGGCATTAAGGGGACAGTCCTGCCTGGTAGCGGGCTGGAGGGGTCTCAGAACTGACTCATCCCCAGCCTTGCTTCCTGTCTCAAACAGCTCACCCATAAAGTCACCCCGGTCAAAAGTGACCTTCCGTACGCCACTAAGGTTCCCAAGGACCTGGGCCGGGATCACTCTGTGTCTGAAGCAACACGAGAGCTCCAAGCCAGCAGCACCACGAAAACAAGCACCCGTTTTCTCTATAACTCCAGCTCTCCCAGGTCCTGATTTTGACAGGTCAAGTGCAAAGAAAACCCCTCTTCAAGGGGGAGGAGAGTTGGGCAAAAATAGCTAAATGCAGGGGGAAATCTTATCGCTGGGAAGCTGCACACTCGCCCTCTCTCGAGACCACCAGAAGATGCCCCATGACTTCGTTTCCTCTCTCATTAGGTGTCTAATTACATGAACCTCCAGCCACCCAAAAAGCCGAGTGGCACTTGCCTCCCTCCAAGGCCGGTAATGAAAGCCCGTCTCTCTCCAGCCTTCTCCTCCTCCTCCGTCTAGGTTCTCGTGTAGGATCATTAGGGAGCCGATAAAAATAGGTTTTCTTATTGATTTATCTCCTTTATCCAATGCTCTCTCCCCTGAACAGTTGACTTGTTTCCTTAGCAACTCGGCTAATCCCAGGCACCTGCAGGATCCTTGTTTCCTTCCGAGCACTTGAGGAGGGGAAGGTTCCCGATCCCACGTCGCCCCCAGTCCTCCAAACCAGCCTCAGGCAGGTTGAAGCCTCAACGCCTCCTTACGTCTTCATTTGCCCTGGCTTCTTGCTTTTCCTCTGGGAGATGCTGCGCTAAGAGATGTTCCCTGCTGCCCGGATCATGAGGGAAGCTCAGCTCCCACGTTTTGTTGTCCAAGGAAGGGCAACAAAGCTGGAGAAGGGGCTGGAGCACAGACCTTATGAGGAGCAGCTGGAGGAGCTGGGGGTGTTTAGTGTGAACAGGAGGCTCCCGGGAGACCTTATTGCTCTCTATAACTCTCTGAAAGGAGGTTGTAATGAGGCAAGGGTCAATCCCTTCTGCAGAATAACTGAGGACAGACAAGAGGAAATGGTCTCAAGTTGCACCAGAGGAGGTTCAGGTTGGATATTAGGAAAAAATTCTACACAGAAAGAGTGGTCAAGCATTGGAACAGGCTGCTCAGGGCAGCGTTGGAGTCACCGTTCCTGGCAGTGTTCAAGGAATGTGTAGACGAGGCACTTAGGGACACGGTTTAGGAGGTGTGATGGGGATGGGTTTACGGCTGGGCTCTCTCTGGAAGGTCCTACAATGACTCTATGACCCGGTGCCTCCATCTTTGAGGCCCCAACCCCACCTGCCTGCAGCGCTCGCCGAGCCCAGCCCTGTCCGTGCGCTGCCCAAGACCACGTCCCTCGGCACGCCCCAAACCAGCCTGCTTCCCCACACCCAACCCTGCGCTAAACGCTGGAAACCAGACCTCTCTCCTCACATCCCTTATTTTAATTTTTTTTTTAAACAAAAAAGAACTGCATCATGTGATTCTCCTGCCTTAACATCAGTTTTTTTAACTTTGGTTGCCGCAGCGACGGGATGCAACTTGATGTTGCCATGGCAACAGCTGCCTCTGTTTAAATTCACCATCTGACAGGCAGCCTCTCCCGCTCCGCCTGTCAAAGAGATGGACCTGCCATTACACCTACTCGCCCCTCCCCAGGAAAACGAAAAAACATTTTAAAACCTGATGAATGAAGGGCACGGAAAGCAGCCTCCGAGGAGGGAAAGGGTGAGGCGAGACCTCCTTGGGCGGCACAAGGAGGGCACGGCGACACGGGGCCGCGCTTCCCATGGGCAACGAGACCTGCAGAAACCCAGGCAGAAGCAAAGGGGACGGAGAGGCTGGCCCGGGCACGGAACGATGGAGGGGCTGTCCCCCACATCGCTGCCACCAACCCCAGCAGTGGCTGCCATCGGACATGCACAGGGGGTGACTCACCACGGGGCGAGCCTCTCGCACCCACAGAGCCGGCACGCGGCGTGGATGAGGGGCCCGGGCGCGCGTGGCTCCCGGGATGTCACCCTTCCCTCGGGACCGGGGCGGGTGCTGCCGTGACGCAGCCACAACCGGTTACCCCGCTAAGAAAAACTCCGGGTGCTGGAGGTCACTGCAGAAAGAGCAGCCCGAGCTGGGGGCTGCTGGTGGCAACGCGACCTCAGCCCTGGCGAGGAGCGCGGGGCGGCCGCCACCCGCAGCCCGGCCACCCTCTGAGCCCTCCTGAGTCCCCACTCGAGCTGGGGTCCCCACTCGCCCCCAGCCGCCCTCGCACTGCGCTAAGAGCAACTGAAAGCCAGCAAGGGGGCAAGGGCGAGCGCAGAGGAACAGGCGTGAGGCTGCAACACCCTTCGGCTTTGCGGGACCTTCGGCCTTGCCTGCATGGCCTGAGCGGGTGCAGGAGCCGCTGCGGATGCTCCCGCGTGCGCGGTGCTTTGCGGACAGCACTGCAACTCTCAGCCGAGCCAGCTTGCAACTGCTCTTGGAGTGGCTGAGATGGGACAAAACCCTCGCCCAGGAGAAGAGCCTTCCAAATGAGGGAACAGCTATGGGTGTCCCATGGGTGCCTACAGCAGAAGGCTGTCCTTGGGGACAGAGCCAGGAGTGCACAAGGTCATCTGGCCCTCCTGGGGTAGAACAGGGATCTTATCCAGGTCAAATACGATTAAGCAGATGAAGAACTAAGCAGATCTAGATGAGTTGCAGTCCATCCCATGCACTAACCGAATTGGAGCTTTCCAGGCAGTCAAACAAATGAAATCAGGGCTGGAGACCTGGCCATGAGCCGCTGATCCCTGAGATCAGGCAGGAAGAGCAGGCGGGAACAAGGCTTTGTTCAGAAGAGGGAGTGAGAAGGAGAGTCTTCTGCAAAGACTGGATCTCTACGAGAAGATGAATCCCAATCCCATCTTCTCGTATTTCTCCTCCTTCCCCTACATGCATCATCCCTATTTACACCGGGAAGCCAAACTGCAGAGGCTGCTCGTTATAATTATACATTTACCCAGCAGATACACAGGCCTGAATCACCAGTTATTTTTAGTCCTATTACCTAGTCAACTGGAGCTGGATGAAGAAGAGCCTCCACTCCTCCCTAGCTCCATCCCCGCTCTGTTAGCTGCCCTTGGTGTCATGCCCGCTCCAACCAGCAGCACCAGCATCCGCAGACTTCCCTTCCAAGGCCGTTGCCTCCTGTTGACTGTGGCCAAGATCCAAAACTCACCTCCACAAACCACTCTCAGCAGCGCCCAGAAACGATGTGAGGCTTCGCACTGCGGGCTCTGCTCCAGGCAGCTCGCAAAATTCCCTGGCCCTTCCAAGAGGGGCTCACGGCTTGTGCCAGGCTACAATTACAAGGAAGAGAACAACTTGCTTGGCCAACTCTACCAATGACAGCCTGCAACGAGCATGCTCTCTCCTTCGGAGGGCTTGCTATGGCTCTAGTGACACCCAAAGTTACACCACTTGGAGCCCATCAGGCTTTGAAGCAACAGAGCAAGGGACCTGGTGCTTCACACATCTTGATGAGGCTGTGCTGAGGCCTCCTGCACCACAACACCTGCCCAGCTTCACACAGCATAGGTGACTCGGCCTTTGCCCAGCAGAAGCCAGCAGCTTCTAAAGGCCTTTCAGTTCCTCCTTCCAACACTTCACCCACCTGGTGCAGACTCACCACCAAAAAGCCCCATCCCTAGGTGAGGCCTTGAGAGCTCAAGGTGAAAGGCTGCTGTGCAGATGAGCTGCACAAAAGCTCCAAGGCGCACGAGTTTCTTGGAAGGAGAAGACGCCCGCACATGGGAACTGACACGGAGACCTGCTCCCTTTCCCAGGTATAACATCTGCACAGGAATATGCCATCTCTTTGGGGAAGAACGAGCCGATTTTCTCTCATACGTTACAAATTCCAGGAACGAATAACGTTGGGGGATTTTGTTTTTTGCAGCGTGGCAGCGAGGCGCTAGTTTCTAGGAGACAGAGGCTGTTTTAGATGATATATCATGCAGCACGACACCAGCACGGGACCCCGGCCCACACTGGCAAAGCTGGGCCACCAGCGACACCCCAGCCCGTTATTGTCTTAAATAAGAGCTGAACAGCAAGGGCCCACCCACACCGCACTGAAAAAGCGCATGAATAATTTGGCATATTCTGGAAAACGAGACACGCTGGTCCTGCGAGTGCCCTGCAGTGCTGCGAACCGCGCTGCCCACGTCGCCGCGCGCGGCCGCACAAGGAGAAGGTTGGAGCATGCCAGGAGCAGCTGGGTAAACCAGCTTCCCCCCAAACTGGTCCGTCCCCCTCCAGGCACACGGGGGGCTCCCCGGGGGTCCTCTGCACTCCCCTGGCTCCTGCTTAGCAGAGGCTGCACCCCAGTGCGCTACTGGGGGCTCCAGCAGCGTCTCAGGGACTTTCCCAGGGGTGCTTCACACCCCAGATGATCCAGCCCGTGGTCCCGCACATTGCTGGAGGGTTTCTCCAAGGAGTCCGTCACATCAGGCCAGCACATTCCTGCTTTGCAAGGGGACAAGCTCCCCTGCACCCAGCGCAGGAGCCAACAAGTGAACCAACAAGTTGCAGGGAGGGAAAGCAGCCGCGAGCGCCGCATGCAATCACCACTGCAGAAGAGGGATTGCAAAGGGCCCTGGAAGCAGCGCGCGGCCACACTCGAGTTTCCAGGCAGGTGTCTCTTTGCAGGGGACAAGCTCCGGGGGAGTTCTGCTGCCCGAGGCGCCCGCAGGGTCGGAGAAAGAAGCGGGTGTTTGGGGAGAGGGTTGAGGAGGAGGGAGGATTGGGTGGGGGGACCGAGGTCTCTTCCAGCCCTAGGTGGGGTTCCCCCCTTGGCAACTCTGCAGGATAAAATGCAGTTCCTTAAGTTACGTGTATAGAGGAAAGGTGGATTTTCAAGGTTGTCCCCTCCATCACAGGGCAGGAAGGGTGCCAGAGGCAAGTGCAGCCACCAGCAGGCTCTCAGGGGCTCCCTATCCACCAGGATGGGGGCTCTGCAATCAGGGGAGGACAGCAAGGGAAACTCCAGTGGGACGAGCAGAAAGGCCACCCGGACACGGGGAGGGTGTGGGACCAAGCCGGGCTCGGCACCTCCCTCCTTCCCAGGCCACCGGGGGGGCTTCCAAATCCAAGCTCCAGGAGAAGCTCGGGAGCCCCAGGTGGGCTCAGCTCCCCGCCACACACCGAGCAGGGAAGGAAGGAGCAGAAGGAGCCTCGAGGGAGCAGGGCAGGTGCAGAGCAGCCTTGGAGGGGACTGTACACCCAGGCACCCCTCTCGCGCGCTGGGAGCAGAGCGGAAGGCAGCGCTTACCTGCCAGCTAGAGCCGCACGCGCGTGGCTGGGAAAGGCAGCGAGACAAATCCGGGAGCAAGGCTGCAGAAAGGATATGGCCAGTCGATGAGCTTCTTGGCGTATTTTCTGACTATGTTCTCTTCCCCAAAGAGGAATAGCGATCTGTTGACAGTGAAGCAGTTCTGCCGGACGGGGATGGGGTTGTACAGAGCCATGGTCCGGGCTCGCTGCGCTTTGGTTTGCTTGAAGGCTCCCGGGGTGCCTCCCGCGGGCGCGGGAGCTCCTGGCCGGCTCCGGTTCTGCTCGGCGCCTCCATCCGCGGAGCCCAGCCTGCCGGCCACGGCCTCCCCGAAGCGAGCCATCCTGGAAGAAAGCACACAGGTGAGCCCAAGCAGCAGCACGGGGGCTACGGGCGCAGCCCCCGCCGCCGCTCTGGGGGCTGCTCAGCTCCGGCTCTGCTCCATCCCTCCGGGAGAGCCAGGCGGGGCGCGCGGGAGAGGCGGCTCCAGCACGGCGGGCACCGGGAGCGAGCAGAGGCCGCGCCGCCTCGCTCCCTAAGCGCCTTCTGCCGTGCAGCAAGGGGTTAAAACCAGCCCCATCCTTCCCAGCGCTCTGCCCGCACGCCCCAACCAGCCTCCTTTAACCCCCCCGAGCGCGGCAGCGAAAGGGCCGACGTCTGAGCGCTTCCAGCTGCCCCTTGCCCAAGGAAGGGGCCGTTTGGGACAGCACCCGCCAGAGCCCAGGGGAACAGGTTGCGGCGCCGTCCAGCCTAGTTGGGGCCGAGCGGCCAACTTGCTCCTGCCGCCTCCATCTCCGGCGGCGCGCGGGGCAGCGGCCGCTTCCCGCAGGAGCCCAACTAGAGGCGGCGGCTCTGCAGCTCGCGGAGCCGCGGCTCTGGAGAAGGCGGCTGCAGCAGGCGCGCACGGGCACGCGCGCTCCCGCCAGCGCCGAGCGCTGCGAGCAGAGGCAGGGGCGAGGGGAGGGTCTGCGGGGAACAAAGGCGACGCGGGAGCCCCCGAGAGTCCTGGGGGCTCTCACAGCAGCCCGGGTGCCCAGGTGAGTGGTGGAGGCAGGTGGGGAGGCAGGGAGCCGACCCGGCCCCGCACGCTCTGGTCGGGCGCCCTGGGAAGTGCCTGAGGTGCCGTGGGGCCACAGCAGCTTCCCGGCTTCCTGCACCTCGCAAGAAGCCCTCAGCCCAGCAGCGCGAGGAGCGCGGAGGAGAAGGCTCCTTGCAGCAGGACAACCCATGCGGGCTTCCAAGAGCAGCAGCAGGACAACCCATGGGCGCTTCCAAGAGCAGCATGGGGCCAAGAAGGGCACGGGGGGTTCCCTCCAAGCCCAGCCTGGCACCAAGAGCTCTGCAGCTGCGGACTCTCCCAGCACCTCTGAAACCCCGCACAGCAAACAAAGGTTCAATAACACCCACCAGCTATGGCACCCCGGGGGCATCAAACGCGCAGACACCGGCTAGTTACAGCCCCATTGCTCCAGGCCAGGCAGGATGCTGCCCAAAGGGAATCGCTGGTGATTTCCAGGGCCCCCTCTTTCCCACCAGCACCACATCCCCACCTTTCCCACCCATGAAGCCTCCGTTCTCTAGGCCCGGAGGCCGGCAGGGTGCCCGGGGTCAATCCTGAGCCCTGCACTTGCCTTTCAGCCGCTTCCAAAGTGATTTCACCCAAAGCCAGCACCTCATGCGTGCCAACATCGTGGCCAGGGCTCTGGCCACCGGCCTCTCTGTGCGTGGTGACAAGGCCAGGCAAGGAAGACGCAGCGTTTCTGCTCCCTGCTCCGAGCCAGGATGCCCGTCCTACCTGGAGGCCTCTGCTCTGGGGCGGTGGGCTCTTCCCTGCTCCCAGTGCTGGTGTCCCTGCTTTGTATCGGCTACCACGAGCACAGCACAGGCTGCCCAGGCTGCGAGCCTCTCACCTGCTCCGCCGGTGCTAAAGGACGGGGTATTTATGAGAAAGCAGCTCCGTGAGAGCAGACTGAAAGCAAAGCAGCCCTGGCTGCGCCAGGAGCCGCAGGCTCCGTTCCCAGGATGTTTATCGCTGCACGCGGCCTGACCCTCACCCCGGTATGCTGGGAGCCGTGAGTCAGGGCGACTGACTCTTCCGTGATTCAACACGGCAAAGAAACTCGGCCGCAGTCGAGGCTCCGAGCACGGGGCAGCCAGGGCCTTGGACAGGCAAGCGCTCGGGTGGATGGGTGTTACACACCCACCCGTGCGTGGCGGGTGCAGCGGGGGACGTAGATCCTCTCGCTGCTCTCCCCTGCGCCCACACCCCCGCCGGTGCCGCGGGTGACACTGGAAAGGGGCAGTCGCTGCTCCGGCCACAGCGCGGGCCCCAGGGCCGCCCCGCGCCCCGCCGGAGCGCGGGAAGGAGGCCGCCCCGCCGCCTCCCCGCAGACGAGGGCGGCTCGTGGCCGGGCCGGGCCTGCCACCTAGCGGCGCCCCGCGCCCGCTTCCTCGCCCGCAGCCTGCGCCCGGAGCTCGCTTTCCCCGGGGGAACGGGGTCGCTTAAACCACCCCTGCCCCTCCCGTGGAGTCGGCCCCCTCAGGGCTCATTCACGACACCTCCGAGTGCCGCAAAGCCACCCGTCGCACTCAGACACATGCGGCCTAGGGACCCTCAGCCACCCCAGCTCTCCCCCTCATGGCTGGGCACGGCCTCAGCAGGGACCAAAGGGGAGGAAGCGCTGCCTAAATCCCGGTGCTACCACCAAATACACCTCACAGCTCAGCAGGCTTAAGGCGAAGGCTGCAACGTGACCGCCCATTGCTGTCCTGGGGAGGGGACAGGCTGCTCATAGCGCCCAGACACAGGGCCAGGCTCTGCTTCGGTGACCGATGACGTTCCCAGCAGCTCTGAGGTGCTGCACTCATTAGAAAGTGGCTTTTGGCATCCGGCCTTTTTTCTCTTAAATAATGCTGGAGCTGTATTGAAAAAAAAAAAAATGGGATCAAACGGGAATCATCTACAGTGCTCTGGCCAAATTTCAGAAGGGGATTGGGTAGCTCTGACTCAGAGGCATGTTTATAACTACACAGGAATAGATTTTTTTTTTTCAGGAACAGATTTATTAAGTGTGGGATTTGGGTGGGGGGGGAAGTGTCCCCGCTTAGAAGGGGGAAGCCAAGTGGGCCGATCACCCCACAGCCCAGGGACATGGGGCCCCACGTGCCACCTGGCCCCGCTCTCCATTGTATCCCAAGGAGGTGGCCTCTGGGGGCCAGCAGCCCCAGGAATGTGCATGGAATGGAGGCTAGAGGAAGGCAGTGAATCCCACACCGAGCTCCAGGTTACGCATCCGAATTCAGGTGCCCCTCTCCAAGTGCTGTAGGTGCTGCGGCTGCAACAGCCTTGCCAGGTGTCCCCGCAGTGACAGGAGA
Source organism: Nothoprocta perdicaria (assembly GCF_003342845.1). Lineage (NCBI taxonomy): Eukaryota > Metazoa > Chordata > Aves > Tinamiformes > Tinamidae > Nothoprocta > Nothoprocta perdicaria. The sequence goes on along the minus strand of NW_020455553.1, from coordinate 362,935 downwards.
AGAGCTGTAAACTCCTCAAAATGTAATTTGCTGCAAAATGGCATAAAACGTACCAGGAGCCACAAACACTGCTGCTTACGATTAGCCCTAGGAGCCAAACCTGTGATCTCAGCATCCTAAAATCAACAGGATAAAAGTCCTGCAAAAAAAGGCCTCTTTCCTGCAAAGACATCCAGCCACTCTGCTCTTCCCCCAAGCTCCTGGAAGCAGAGTGGGGCTTGGGAACGGGCAAGCGCTGCAGCCCCTGCCTACCACAGCTTGTCCCAGCCTCCCACGGGGGCTCCCATTGTCATATCCAAAAGATTTTATTCTACAAGTGTCTTTTTTTCCTCAATACTTGTCAGCTCTCCGCTGCCAGCCACTGTTTCCTGCAGGACAACACAACCATGACATGGAAGGGTTGGTCTCTGCTGGTCCCACGCAATGACCCAGAAGCCAGGACAGTCCCCAGCACTCCCAAGCAAGGCAGAAGGAGGGATCAGGTACTAAATACAACCTGCATTTTGTGCTCACCCCTGCATGCTCTTCAGCACATACTCTTCTGCCCTGCAAGGCAGATATATGTGTATATACATATATATATAATGAATTGTGTATATACATATATATATTTTTAAATTCCTTCAAAACCTCTTGAAGAGGCCACCAGGAGTCCTAGGGCAACACAAAGGCCTGCGGGAATAGTCCCCAATCCCACCTCACTGCCTCACTGGAGCACCTCATCCGTCAGTGTGGTGGATAAAACAGGCAGATGCAACACCAGCAATCAAAACACGATTCAGCAGCCAAATATTACTAGCTAAGAGAACTAGAAGACAGCTTATGGGGCAGCTATAAAGCCTGCAATCCTGGGTGCCCATAGGAACAGGCTGGGTCCTGCTTCCTGTGCAGGAGCAGTCAGGGAGCCACTTTTGGTGCTTATTGTCACTCTGCTGCCAACAACCTCCATTTCCAATGCCAGGCTGTGCCCATCAACCTCCCCACGGGCTTTTAAGAAGTTCTTTGGGCTCTCCTGGAAGCCCAACACAACCCCTGCCATGTGGAAGAATCTCCCATTGCAAGCTTCCCTCCTTCCCAAGGAAACCCTCCCCGCACCAAGCACTCACTGTCCCTCCTTGGGCTGTTCCTCTGTGCCTGGGGCTTCTCAGAGCCTGAGGAGGCCCAGCAGAAGTTAATCCAGTGCCAGGAGGGCCCCACTGCTTTATTTAGCCTTGTGAGGCAGGCGCTAACCGGCATTGGCAGTCGCATCCCGCTGGTCCCAGAGCCATCCCACCACCTGCGGGAAGCTCGGCACCAGGGAGCTCCCATCCCTGCGTAAGTACGGAAACACAGGCTGACTACAGAGGGTCCGTAAGGCAGAAACGGGGAGGTGGGTGTCTCCAAACCACCTGCCACGCAGAAAGGAGAAGGGTCGGGACACGTAGAGAGGAGACCAAGCAAAAGGTTACTTGCGATGGGGAGGGATGCTTGGACCCACACAGGAAGGTGTATTAGGTGTGTGGGGCCACCGAGCACCACATGTAAGTGAAGATGAGGAAACAGTTCAGAGCAGCCAGCCCAACAACCAGCCCGAGATGCTCAATAGTCAAAACCTTATTTCAGGACCAAAAGGGCTGGAGAGGGATCAAAAGACTCATTATTTCAACCCCTGCGCTACACAGGTGAGAGAAAATCCTGCACTTTCTCCACCAGCATCTTCATGCCAAACGGTGCTATCTTGCGAGCCTCCTCAGAAGCACTCGTGCTGCCTGCTCGCCCCAACAGGAAGTTCACTTGTCAGGACAAGCGCTAGGACGAGATGGAGCTGCTGAAACCCTCCCACCTGCCTGAACTCCCATTGAGCAGCTGATGCTCCAAGAGCCGCAGCGGCACCACGCCTGGCTTCCCACCAGGGAGGAGATGCTGCTCGCACGCTCCAAAGCCGCGAAAGGGAAGGGCCAAAGAGCAGAAGTGCCTCTCGAAAGCTACGCAGCCATGGGAGGTGTGAAACACAGCCCTCTTTCAGCCTCAGAGCTGGAGGTCTTTCACAGACACCCGTGCGAACGCGGCTGAGCGCGGCCTGGCCCTGCTCACGCAGCTCTTCAGCGGGGAAACGTTCATTGAAAAGGTGCTCCGCTTATTTCCACTCAAACAGCAACGGCGACATCACTCTAACCAACGTTGCACCAACTCACAGCTGCAGTGGAAGGTCCTCGGGGACCCGCCGCACGGACCGGCTCGGAGGGGACCCGATCCACCGTGCCCAGAGGGAGAGGCAAGAAACGCCTCTTTTCTCTCTCCTTTCCCAAGGAAAGGCCCCCTTGGTGCCTCCAAAGCTGCTTTTGGAAACACAGCCATGTTTGAAGGCTGCTTTGGTAAAAACTTCAGGGACCCTTCTAACTTTTCAGACTGATGTTTCCAGTTACCAGGCAGAGCAAGCGGTCACAGGCATCAGTGTCCGCCACGCACAAACACAGCAAACTCCTCTCCAACCTGAAAGGGCTGACAAATACAGAAGAAAAGGTCACAGTCTTTCCAAAGTTAAATTAAGATCATTTTCCACACATACTAGAAGCTTCACCATCTATTGTGTTCAGTTTTACAGTTACGTAGAATTGCAATTTCCGTGATTAAAAAATAAGCCTGCAAGGGCGAAGCTTCTCAGGACAGATTGTGCACTAACCCACACAGCTGTTTTTTGGTTTTGGGTTTCTTTTTCTTCTCCATTAAGTTTTCAAATACATTTGCAAAACTTGGGGAAAAACCTATTTTGAAATTAAGAAAACTGAATAAATGCAATTTTAGGAGTGCTCTGCAAGAAATCATTTTAAACTGAAAAGTGCAGTACTTACTGAAAAAAAAAGTTAGTTTGGACTATGTGACCTCCTGCGGTCCTTTCCACCTTGCATTATCCTGTGATTTTATCATTTTTTTTACGTATAAGTAGCTTTGTTGTTGTTGTTTTCACTTCCTTCCGCTGTAGGGATGATGAAGAACAGGAAGGGGCCACCCCAAGGGGTTAGGGAATCTCCATGCCCGGAGATGTTCAGAACCCAACTTGCTCGAGGTGCCCACGCTTGAGCGGGGAGCTGGTCCAAAAACAGGGCCTTGGCAGGGCAGGAAGGAAGGGCTGCTGCTGCCGGCAGCTCCAGAAATTACCTCCGGCCTGAGGTAAGCCAGGCAGGGGAACACAGCTATTCCCATGCTGTTCCTGGTTCCCATGCTGTTCCTGGGACACCTGGAACTAAGGGGGAGTCACCTCAGAAAGGCAGAGCCTTCTCACCCTGCAGCAAACCCTTCATCTTTGCTGAAGGGCGCAAGGGGAAGGGAAGCAGGGGTGCGGAAGTCCAGGATAGGGACCTTGGGATTACACCACTCGATACCAGAGGGCACCCTACCATCCTTGGAGCTCTATTTCATTGCCTCCAGTGTCGGCAACAGGTTTTGCACATCTCTGGCCCCTTCCACTCTGCTGCTCTTACTGGGCCAAACACGAGCACTGGGTTGGCAGAGTCATCCCAACCGAGAGACAACCCTGCACTTGGATTACATCAAAGTTAAGTGCTTCATCCTGGGTTTCACAAGACTTGGATGCAAAGCATGTATAACTCCTCAAAGAAACATCCCATATACACCTGCTCAGAGAGGAGAGCAGGGAGCAGAGCGGGACCCTCTCCCGGTCACCCGCAGCTCTCGTGCAGGACAGCGCAAGCCCCAGGCAGCCTCCGGCTGAAGCACACACCGGCACCAAGCCAGAAGCGGCTGCTGAGGAAGCAGAGCAGCTTCCTGCAGCAGGGAGGCAGCATCCGCCAGGCTGCCACCTCCCCGAGCTGCGCCACCGAGCCACCAGCGCCAGCCAGCAGGCTCCTCCACCTGCAGCCGGCCTGCATTCCAGGTGCGGAGCTGAAGCTCTCCTGTCCGGATTCTCTGTGGACCAGGCCAAGATGCCGCTGGGATCTCGGCGCGGGCTGTAGCACTCAACCTCACACGTTTTAACTAACCATCACAGCACCTATTGCGGGTGCCGGCAGCCCAAGGTGGGTGCCGCTCCCCAGGACGCTGCTCCTGCAGCGACGTTCCCGGCTCTGGGCAATCCAGCAGCACCCTGGCCGTTTCACCAGGCCCGGGAAGCGCACCGGGAATACCAGATGAGACACATGGCTCCAGTAACTTCTGCTGCATGAGCCAAGAACCCAGGCCAAACGCTGCCACAGCGGTCTGCTCTATTAATTGGATCACTTCTAACAGCCCTATCCATCAGGGCTGTGCTGTAACGTGAGCAGAATACACTTCCCTGGAGGCTGATACCCGTCATTCCTCACCGCCACGCAGCAGACACCCCAAGCAGGGCAGCACCTACCTCCTTTCTTGGGTCCTCGCTGCAGCTATCTCTCCAAAACGAGGGCCTTTTGCAGTCCCAATTATACAAACTAGGCCTGACAAATATACATAACATGGCTTGAAGCCACACAGCACTAGTTGGGGTCCTGTCTTTTTCCAGGCTTTTTCCAGGTCCGGGACATTTCTAGGGTGGGCCTCACATCCTTCTTGCCAGAGAAGCAGCAGCAGGACCTCTGCAGCCGTGCAGAAACACATGGTGACAGGACAGAACCGCTGCCCTGGCAAGGGCGCAGGTCCTTCAGCCGTGCAAAGGAAAAGTGCACGCGGCGTTTGCTCTCCGTGCTCGCCCACGGCACGCGGCCCGGGCGGAGGCCCCTGGCAGGAGCCCCAGCGGGTCTGCAGCAGCTCCTGAGTCACTCCTGGTGAAGGTGACAGATGTTCCCAGCCCGGCCGTCAGCAGTGTCAAAAACTCATGTCAGCATCAAGTCAGTGCTAGACAGGTACTGCTCACTGCAAACGTTTAACCCGGAGCTTCTCAGCATTGCACTGCCCCCGTGAATGAGAGGGGCACCTCAGAGCAGCCCCGAACACGCTGGTTCACCTCACTAGGGTAGAGAGAACAGAAAAAGTCATGCTTGGAGTGCAAGGCTGGCATTTTGCAGCCTCTCCAAAGGCCCCCCTCGCTTTGGAGGGGACAGACAGCATTACACCAGCTGGACAAGGTCGCCAAACCGCCCTGCCCGGCTGCCATCCTGCTGCACCCACCTTTCGAGCTCAGGGGCAGCTGAGCACCCTGCTCTGCAGCGAGCCGTGAAAACCCGTTTTCCAGGCTGCAGCTGCCGCGGCTAGCAGTGCTCTGCTGCAGAGTCAAGATCCAGAAAAAGCCCTGGTGACCCTTAAGCAGAAGGCAGACAATTACCTTTCCAATTCGCTGATCAGACCCTCTCTTGCAGAGGTATCCGATGCTTCATTCCAAGGCATGCGGAAACCTCTCATTTTGGAGTGTCCCAGCAGGACACCTGGCATGTTTTTATTCCAACCACTTGTTGATTCCCTCTCCCCAAAACCCAACAGCACCGCAGCCACCCAGGAAGGCGCAGCCCCACACTGGGAGCTGAGCTCCACGCTCAGCAGCTCTCACCAGGAAATTTAGAGCCAGTCCTTTCAGACAGCGCCCCCAAGGCAATTCATCGCACACCGCCTGCGAGATGGGCTCTTCCGAAAATTAAATCACAAGGAAATCACATTATTACAAATAAAATTATAGATAAGGAAATTAATTTGATTTTTCTCCCTCACATGTTATCCATCTAGCTGCAGAGAGGGTCTGCAGCCGGGAGGTTCCTGGCTCAGCACCCAAATTCCTGGGTGAGCTCCGCTGCTTTGCAGCCTTAGTACTAAAGCCAAGTCTTGAGGAGCTGTTTCTGGCTGCTTGTATGTGCGGTGCCTCGGGCTGCCTTGGTCCCAGTGTCCCTCTGGCACCAAGGATTGCTGCATAGCCCCAGCATCTCCCTGCAGGCAGCTGCTGCAAGGTGGCTATGGAGCAGCGGATGGAGGGATCTCTTGGACAGACCCTGAAGAACCACGAGGCCTGCAAAGGTAAAACAGCCCGGGCACCGTGCTGGAAAGAGGCTCATCCTGTATCTGCAGCGATGCTGCTTCCCAGGGCTTCCTATGATCTCCAGTCATAGGGCAGGACACGGACACGGCCAGTCTGGGGGAATACCCAGATCACAGGCACCCATCCAGGTGCCTGGCAGAGGCCGGGCACAGGCTTCTGCCTATTCCCATCGCATTAAAAGGCCGAAATACTAGATTTTGCGTTCAAGTTACTGCTAGATGGAGAAGCCGACAGCGGTGAAAGGGGCATATCCTGCACAGCATGAGCAGGAAGGGCTCCGCACTCACATCCCTGCAATGAAATGGAGCTGTAGTCATCAAGGCAGCTAATTAGCGAGCAGCCGTTAGAGGAACTCGCTACACCAACCGACAATTAACGAGGCCAGCCCTCCGCTTCCTGCCTGCCCATGATTTATTCATCTGGCATCCCTAGCGGGTCGCCAGAGATAACAAGGCACTAAGCACTTGCAAAGCCCATATGTCAATTTATTTCCCCTGCGCCCGGGTGTGTGAGTCACTCTCTCAGCACTGCCCCAGGTTCAAACACAAGCTCGGAGCACAGAAGGGCTGGAGAAGACCTGAAGAAAAGCACTGCTGGCCTGTAGCAGCACCAGCCTTAGCCAGGCAAAGCCTCTCCCTGGGGCTTTATCAAGCCAAACTCCTCAAACCAATCCTAAACACTCCAGATTAGCAGCTCACCCACCTGGATCTCCGTCACTAGACACCACATCTAATAGCAGGACTCACAGCTGCTCCATCACCCAGGTGTGCCACAAGGGACACACAGAGGTGACTCCCCATAGAAGAGCCCAATGCAGCGAGTGGCTCCGGGCTAGCAGTAGTGAAACAGCATGTTCTGCAGCTGCAAGTTTGCTCAGTAGATGCTGAAGAAAAAGTCTTGGTAATTTAACACCGGATTGCAGCACAGAGCTGCAGCTTTGTGTGTGGTGAGCACGGGGCAAGGGAGAATAACCCCGACTTGGAGCTGGGTTTTCTTGCACCAAGGAAAGCTATAGAAAGAAGTTAATTACAGAAAGATATGAGTGGGCCCTAGCTCTGCTGTGCATTTATGTTCTTCTCTCCTGGGTCCATTAAAAACTCCAGCTCGCTCTGGTTTAGGAGATGGTGATCACCTCCTAGGATCAAATCCCCTCATTAGCAAAGCTCAAGCCATGGTAAAAGCAGACGCAAAGACCCGAAATGCATCAAAAGTCCAGCTGCAAGCAATGCAAACTCCCTCCTAGCTAGTCACCCATGAAGAAAGGTGAAGGGTGCTTGGTAGCGGCCCTCCTCTCTTGGGAGGAAGGGCACTCACGGGCTGGAGTCAACCCAGCTCAACATGAGCAACCCACAACACGGCTGATGGACAGTGACAGCTCCTCACACAAAGGCAGGACAGGGCCAGCCCGGTCTCTTTTACATAGCACTGGAGACAGAAAATCCTTTCTCATCCGTGATCCCAGGAGTGGCACCATAAGCTCCAGCTTCAACACCGCTTGCCGCCGCCACAGGCACCATCTGCCATCTGCTGCTGGGGTTATGGTCCACTGCTGCCCACTGGAGCTGATGTGCACCAGCTGTTGCAATAGCCCACCACACACACGAACAGCATCAGCTAGAGACCATTAGCCAGAAATCACCTTCTGTCTCCTCTTTCCTACACCACCCGAATTCCCAACTCCAGCGGCTGCCACCTAAAGTGGCCCCTCACTTATTGTGTCTCAAGCCTTCAGTGCCAATCCTTGGAGATGAAAAACATGGTCATTTTTTCCCTCGAAGCCATCTGTACTGCTAGTGACCCTCTTGTTGGGTGTTTAGGGCTCCCCTTCCCTAACCCTAACCCTAAGGCAGAGGCCCTTTTGCACGGTCCTGATCAGACACGGTCCTCCAGCTCAGAGCTGGGATATCCTCTACCGCCGAACGCCGGCCCACCACACACAGCACAAAGGTACCTCGCACTGTCAGAGTAACACAGGCCATGTGGCAGAGGAGCCCCGGCTTGGCAGGAGCCTGCCCAGGTGCCGAGCCCAGGGCGAGGGCAGGAAAGGCTGTGGGGGCAGAGGGGGCCGTGGAGGGCACGGAGGGGACGATGCTCACAGCACGCTTTGAGAGAACAGGGAGGACAAAACCCCATAAGAGCTTGGAGGGAGAGGAGGAAAACAAGGAGAAAATGAAATCACCTCATCCCCCTTGGAAGGCACCTTCCCAAACAACAACTAGAGCCCAGTTCAGGCACGCAGGAGATTGAATGCTCCTGGTGCTTGCTCCTCCAGGCTTTACGTATCACTTCAAGTCGAGCTGGCTCTCCCTCACCCCCGCTCCCCACAAGCCCACCAAGCCACCGCCACAGCGAAGGACCCGGAGCAGGGACTGCTCCCGCCGGCTGCCCACCTGGGCCAGGGACTCTCCGGTACTTACTCCCACTCCTTCCTCCTCGCCTGCGGCGTGCTCTGCATCTTGTGCGCCTCGTGCGCCTTGATGATGTCCCTCTGCTCGATCAGGCCGCCCCGCCGCCGCTTGATCACGTCCGGGCTCACGGGGACGTACTGCCCAAGGCCCAGGTCGAAGGCGCTGCCACCCTCGGCGTCGCGGCCGCGCGGCTCGTAGAGGGCATCGAAGCTGGCGGCGCGTGACACCAGCACGTCCGCCAGGCTCTCGGGCTCCAGCAGGCTGCAGGACTGCGTGGTCTGCATGAGGCCGAGGCGGTGCTTGCGCCACGTCTCCTCCTCGGGCAGGGCCAGGACGTAGCGCTGGGAGACGGCGTCCGGCTCAGCCGCCCGGCCCGGCGCCAGGGCGCTGGCCTCGGGGAGCGCGTGAGCGCTGAGGGAGCACGTGCCGAGTCTGAGCATCGCTGGCGCTGCCGCGGTTCATCACTCTGGAGGAGCTACAAGAGAGACACGGGGGCTCAGGGCCTGGCTCCAGCACCGCACACCTCTGCTCTTCTCCCCCGCTCCCACCCGCACCCTGAGCTCTGCCCCTCATGGGTTTGCCATGCAAGAGCTCTCGACCTAGGTTGGGCTGGGACCTCCCGCGTCACTACTTCCCTCCCAGGTCCCTACTCCGGGCACTCACTGGATCCATGGCACTCTGCCCCCACCACAGCCTGGTGCAGGAGAGAGGCCGTGGCCACAGGGAGCCACCAAGCGGGGACAGGTGACAACACAGAGATGCCCCTTGTGCAGACACCCCCACCATCCTGCAGCCCCATGTTCAAGCAGTGACCATCAGATGGGCTGGCAGAGGCAGAGAGCCCCCGCTCAGCGGCAGCAGACAATTTGGAGACAGTCTACGACAGCCATCCTCTCCCAAACACAAAATCAGCACAGGGTGCCAGCGTGACCAAAATATCAGCGCAGTTTTGTTTTGGGAGCCACACAGCAGAGAAAGAGGCACAGGAAGATTGCCAGAGACGCTGCTCCTCAGCTCGTTGAAATAGCTCAGCAAGATGCTGCTGTCTGACAACGCGCCCCAGTCTCGTCGCAGGAAAACGCTGCGTTCTTGCTTGCGAGAGCAGAGAAATTCCACGTTCAGGCACTGCTGCCACAGGATATGCTTCATTGCTGTAGGCCACAAGGAACGAGACAACCCTGGGCATCACAGGCGTGCTCGCCCAGGACCAGAGAGGAAAAAGAGATGCTAAAAAGAGGACCAGACATGTTCTCTCCATGGCTCGCAAGAGCGGGGACAGGGATGGTCGGCCAGGCACCCAGCGGGGAGGCTGGAGAAAACAGCAGGGCAAATCATCCAGGTGCACCTCTGCCATCATCCCAAACAGGTTTGTTTCCTACAATGAATGCGTAAGAAAGCAAACCGAGGAAACGCTGCACGCTCCACGCTGCAGGGAGGGGGAACGTCATCACAGCCAAAGGGACCCCCACGCCATGCCAACAGGGCCAGCCTCGCCTCTGGTGCTGCACCACAAGTATGAAGCATCTAAGCTTACCAGGCTGCCTCCAAAATTCAAGCTGCCGCACCCAAAGGATACTCACCCTTGGGCAAGCTTTTGAGAAAGCAAGCAACCGCCGTGCAGACAACAAACCAGTTGTACATCAATAAGCAGAACTTCATTGCTCCCTGTACAAGCTATAAACAGAAGGTCTGCACTGCATTATTTTTACTGCATCACTTTTCTAAGGACATTTTTTTCAATTTAGTTCTAGGTACTCTGGCAGTTTTTGACTTCTCCACCTTATTTTTTTCTTTTAATATTGCTTTGCCCATTTGCTCCCTCCCCCAGCTCATGTTCAGGACCTCATGAAGCTGCTCTAGTTTTTCCTAGCAGGCCTGCAGCCCTTTCCGAGCACAATTAACCAAGACCAAAGGAGGAGATGTCCTCATGGCCAATCCAATGTCTCTGCACCTCCTGTCAGGCTCGAGCAGTGCATTGCACAGAGCTACACGATGGCTACTCCCAAACTCCTGAGCAAAAGGATCACGTAGAAACCATCAAATTGAGTCTGAAGAAAGTTTGAGGAAATAAATAGAAATAATTAGCTCTGCCTTCGCATGGCAAGCAGGGCTCACGCTGCCGGGAGAACGCGCCACATTCCCTTCAAAGGAGTGACAAGCAGAGACAGGAGGATGCCAGAACATTTTGTTAAGGGAAGCTGCCGAGGCTACGCGCTAACGAGGGTGCCACGCGCAACGCGCCGAGGCGGCTGACACGAGGGCATCCGCGGGAGGGTATTCTGCTTCTAGGCCCTGGCTTCCCCCCTCGCGCTGCACACAGGCCCACTTCATTTTCACATAAAACCTGAGTTATATGGATAAATGTCTTCCCCGCTAACTCCGCGTCTGCTGCTCAAATGCGAGCCCTTCCTCCCACAAAACCCAAACCCGTGTCAAGCCAACATGTGGCCAGTTTTGAAAGCACAGAGCTATTTTATGATCCGTTGGTGGAAATCTACAGCTTTCTATCCACTAGAAAGCAGCCAAAGTAGAGGAGGAAGGAAATTTTTCTTCCCTGTCACGTGTAGAAACAGCTGGCACAGCAGGATCTGGGATTGCACCATAGGCTTCCTCATCCCTCCCGCTGCAAATCAGCACTGGCGCGGGGTTAACCCGGGCCTGTTGCACAACTCCCTGGCAATAGGCAGGCAGGAGATGGGCTTGCAGCTCGTTTTTTTCCAGTTCATACAAAAACACTCCTCAGAGGGGTTTGCAGGTTTGGTTAAAATCAGACACAGGCACCTGGAAACCAGACGGAGGGGTAGGGACCCGCTTTGCCAGATGTTAGAGGCAGCTAGTGTCTAATACAGCCAAGATGGCCCGCTTGTCATCACTGGGGGACAGGGCCAACTCACCGAGACAGGCTCTGGGAAAAAAAATAAAAATCATGTCAGTTAATAATAAAAATGCAACAGAAAACTGTGTGGGCAGAGAAATTATTAGCACTGCTTGGGGGAACCATGTGTCAAGCTACCGTAATCAGATCCCTGCGAGATCTGGAGTGAGGGAGAAAGAAATTCACTGACTTCCTCAAGGACGAGCTGCCTAAACGCTCTTGTCCTCCACGCGTGAAAGGCATCTGTGCAGACTGACAGCGCATCAAGCCATGCAAACCCAAACTTTTGGCATATTCCATGTGTGGAGGAAGCAGAACCCCCTTTTCCCACTGTGACGAAGCCACACAGTGCCCAACAGGCAATTTTACTCCATTTTGGTGTGTATCCCCCCCACACTGGCAGCAGAACCTGGACATGTGTGTGAGCACAGGACCTGCAGCCCATGGGCTTTGGGATGGGGTCCATGCAGAGCCTGGAGGGGCCTCAGCACCAGTTCCCCCAGCGGCACAAGCCATAGGAGAGCTAGGGCACCAAAGGATGCTACTGCATGGCAAGGGCTCATTTAGCTGCTTTAATGCACAAAAGTCAAGGAACAGCTGTTTTTGTGACACATAAGACCCTCTAGATACTTCATTGTCTGGGAACGAAAACCTCTTAACTCGCAGCTTTTGGTCCAAAAGTCACAGGAGCCAGGAATTGTACTGCTTGCCTCTGAAACAGGGCAGTTGCGTAGATAAAACCACAGCCACAGGGCTCTGGGAGCAACAAAACCCACCTACAAAAGGCTCTGCGCTCAAGAACTGTGCTTGACTTGCCAGATGGGGTGCAATGCTCAGCTGGCCCTGACCCTGCAGCATCACGCTCATGGACACAACCCAAGGGGTATTTGAGGACACAGAGCCTCCAGCTGTGACAGTCCCCAAAGCTCACAACAGCCCTGGAAAGCCCTGTCTAATAGAAATCTCCTTAGAGGTGGCTCTAGATCATGATCAGCTGCTCACCACAATATCCATGCTGGGATTGCCATAGTGTAAGAGGGACAATGGAGCAAGCATCTAACATTCCCCTGTCCCTGATGGGTACGGCCTGGACATCAACATGGGCTGAGATCAGATGTAATCAGAGTTAGCTCCTATTTGAAAGCAAACCTACCAAGACCAAACATAGTGAAAACATTTGGCTATTTACAGTTGAAAGATGGACTAGAGGAAGCCCCGCAGCAGAGCAAAGACACTGGGACCAAGCAGCTAAGGGACTAAATAAAGTTTGTTCAACAAAAGCTCTGACCTTCCATAATGAGCGTGTGCCAAGGCTCACCAGAAGGGATTCACTGGAGACAGGCACACCAAGTGGATTCTGGAGGGCAGAGGAGCACTTTGGAAAGCTCTCCACACTCAGTGGTGGGGAACAAACCTCAGAAGATGATGTCCTTGCCAGACAACCATGCCCTGCCGCATGATTTTGCCCACTTACTCGAGATAACAACCCAAACTGCATGCCACGAGGCAGAGAGACGCCCCTCCAGAGCACCACCTCTGCAGACAGGAGATGGTCAGCTTGATTTTTAGTGTCCAATTAATAATAAAAAGGTACAAAAAAAATAAGCTGCTAGCAGCACTGCTGACCTAGTAAGAGGAAACTCCCTAAAAGGAGTATGTATGTTTGTGTTACAACGGCAGCAACCAAGTCTTTAGCCAAGTAACTAGTATTGCCTTATGAACAATGCGGAGCACCTTAAGTGCTCAGCAAGCTCCTTGCGACCATTCTCTGAACGATCCTCACCAACCCCCAAGAGCTGAAGTTTCATGCCGCACAGGCCAGGCAAGGGCTGATCTTCCCCACTCGACACCTCTAGTCCGCCACATCCAGCAGAGTGGGACCATGACATTTAGGTGGCCCCAGGGCCGCGTTCGTGTGACGGCATGTGACCAGAGGGACATGTCTTCCCATGCTGCAAGAGACCGTGAGGCCTCAGACTTGCAATAGACTCAAGTTTCGCTGTATGAGAAAAGCACAAAACCTGCCAGACTCCGTTTGCTCAAGGTCCTTGCAGCCCAGCACCCTTCCTCCGAGGCTTTCAAGGGTGATTGCTACAGCTGCTGACAAGGGGCATCTGGTGTCACTCGCAAGGACTCAGAGCAGACATAAGTGACTCTGCTTTGACACCACCACTGCTATAAATGCCCACCTGCTTGACTCCTGAAGTGGTAGGAGGGAGAGAAAAGGGACTAAAAGCCTCTGGAACAGGGCATTTCCTCCAGGAGCTCTCCCAGCACTGCAGGACACCCAAGGATTTTGCACCCAAGCCCATGGTGGGACTATCACTCTCCATCCTGCCCTACTCCCCGCTGCTACTCCCTGGCATCAGAAACCACTTGGTTTTGGGGGCAAGCAAAGAGCACCCCCCTCTGCCAAGCGGTGCTTACCCAGTGCTGCACATCATTATCCCCAAGGAGGGAGGGGAGGAGAGGGCAGGAGAAAGCTCTCGCAGTGAGGCAAAGCAGCGCAAAACCTCAGAGCAACAGGAAGACTCAGGGCCCCAAACAGCACCAGATGGGCTCCGAAAGTCTGTGATTCATTCTCACGGCTCCCCTCCCCGCTCGCCTGCTTGTAGTTACCCCGCTTCTCCCGCCACGTGCACAACAGCGAGGCGGCAGCAACGGGCAAGCGCAGCTCGGATCGGCTCCAAATCCAAAGCCACCCTTCCCGAGCCCCTCCACCTCGCTATCTCCACACCCCCTTCCCAGGCCACAACAAGGCCCTTACTGGGTCGCTGATGCATCTATCCCATCCCCATCCTTCCTACGTGAGCAGGTCCCCCCGCAGCACTCCTGCTCTTCCCAGGGAGCCGAGATGCTGCTGGAGAAACCCTCTCTGCAACGCACAGTGCCACGGAGCGCCACTTTCAAGGGAATCAGCTTTAGGAATATCAAAACATGAAATTATTTCATCTCTCCTTTAAGAGCAACCATTAAACAACCCCGCTATTATTTATAGAAATGTATGTCAAGGAAATCAGGCCTCCGTCTCCAGCATGGAGAGGCAGGAGAGCCAGAGCGCAGAGAGCGCCAGGACCCCATCCTAAGAGCAAAGGTTTGAGCTCCAGGGCCGGGGCTGCAAGCAGGCAGCGAGACACAGCTCCGGTGGGCAGGCCTGGTGGATCGAGGACTGGCTAATGCCACACTTGGCCACCAAAGTGCCCCAGGACACCTGCCCCGTGAAGGATCCGCCTCACTGCTCGGCTTGCCACAACCTAACCCGTAAAGGCCATCTCAGCTCCTCTCTTCCCGCTGCCCCCAGCGGCCCCCCGGGGACAGCATCAAGGCAGCCCCGCGGCAGGGCTGCAGCCTGTCAGATGCCGGGGAGCTGGGCACCGGTGTGCGCGGGCAGTGCACCTCCTGGTCCAAGGAGCGCGGATCTATGCTTTAATAAGCGAGCGGCAGCAGCACCAGCTCCACGTGTCTCTCACCTCCTTCCACCAGCTGCCCTGCCTCTCCGTGCCCCGATGATGGGCTGCCCATGGTTACCACCTTGGGCCCAGGAGCCAGGAAGGCGTCTCCGCACTCTGTGCTGGACCAGCAGCAGCGATCCGACCAAGCTCCGTAACTCAACCTCCAAGCCCCTGTTGCAACTCCAGCATCAGTCCCCATCATCCTCATCCTGAAACCAAGTGACGGCGCTGGAGAGAGGGCCGCAGCCCGGGCCAGGGTGTTGCAGCAGTCGCTGTGCGGTATGAAAAGAAAGTGCAGGTGAAGCTCAAACACTGTCAGCAGAATCCAGCCCAGCCAGGCATCACCACGCACTTCTGCCGAAAGCATCTGAAGTATAGGGGCATGCAACAAGGGCACTGAGACCGCAGTGCTGGATTTAGCTCCAGAGAAGCTCAAACTAACCTGATACAACTGATACAAGGAGTATTTAAATGGGAGAGGGGAGAAGAGAGCCATGGGGCACACAGACCTCAAGCATCCCCTTAGAAGCTTACTGCCTACTGCCAGGGCAGGCTGAACACAGTCCCAGCACAGATACAACACCTGGGAACTGCTCTGAGCTCCTCAGAGGACAAGTTCTGCCTCCAAACGGCACCTGAAACATTCTAAGCACCTGAAACACAGACACGGCCATCCCCCAGCACTAGCTTTCGGTGTCTCCTACTTGCATTTCATCTCCCATTGGGATCTGTGGCGGCCCTTTTAGGGACTGTCTTTCTTCCTTCCAAGCCATTTATCATGCCACTAAAAAAGTTAACGACTAAATCCTCGTTAACCTGGCAAAGCCACGGAGAAAAAGTTCTCATTTCCAGGGATGTCTTTGCCAAAGGTGACTCACAACCCGTAATATGTGTCATTACTTAATAGACCGGGCAATTATAAGATCATGCAAACATCAAGTTCACGGCACAAGGAATCAGAGCACCCCCAAGAGGTTAAAACAATGGGATGCTTTAAAGGTGAGCAACGGGAGACTTCATTCTTCCTTCACTTATCTTTCTTATGTACAAAGACTTGCTGAAAAGGTCTTATTGTATGTGTCAAAAAAACAAGAACTGTTTTTTTCCTGCACTAAAAGCACTATATCTTCCTTTCTCCCTCTTGGCTGGGACCCTCTGGAGATGCCTGGGGTCCCACCCAGCAGCCAGAGCACAGCTCTGCGTTCCAGTCCTCATGCATCTCACCAAGCAAGAAGGAGCAGCTCTCGCTTCCCTCAGCAGCAAGAGGAGAGAAACAGAGCCGTATCCTCAGGGAAGGGATTTGCTTGCCCTGCTGGGTGCTGAAGCCAAGTGCCTGAGCCTTGGGAAGAACATGCATGGACTGTATTAGTCTAAATAGTCTGCATTTATTGGGGGTTGCTTGAACAAATTGCGCCGAGAAGAAGGGAAAGGGACAGAGCAAAGCCCTGCAGGAGAGTCCGAGTGCACTGCAAGGGCCAACGTGCTGCACAGAGAGGTCCTTATGAGGCAGCTCCAGCCCAGGAGTATGAGGGCCGGGACAAGACAGAGCCCCAGCACAACCAGCATCATAAAACCAGGCCAAACCACCAAGGAAACAGAGCGAGACCTTCCCAATTTCATCCTGAAGGAAGGAGATTGACATTTCCCTTTTGTTCCTTCACCCAGATCCTCTGCCACCTTTGCCTGGCTATCTCACATGCTGCAAAGATGCAGTTACGTTCCCATCTTTCCTTATCCCGGCTTGGGGGGTTTCAAGACAAACGCGTAGTAAAAAGATTGTGCTTCTTGCCTGGCAGCATAACAAGTGCTCAGACCAGGCCTTGAGGCCCCTTCAGTGAGTGACCCATGCCCCTAAGGTCTTGGTAGGGTGAGGTGCTCAGCAGCAAAAGCCTGGACTAGCCTTGCGGAGCTGCCCTGCTCTTCCTCCACCTCCTCTTCCCACTGCACCTCCTAACCTTCCCCTGCTGCACTCAGGAGCCAGGAGCTCTTTTCAGCTGTCACAGCTCATCCTCTGAGCCCAGTTTCTCACTGATCCCTCTGCCTCCTGCAGCATGAAAGATGGCAAAAAGAAATACATATTTATGAGGAGCACAGAACAACATTTCAGCTACCCCTCTTCGTTAAGGTGCCAAATGAGACGTTTGCGCTTCTGAAAGTCACCTGGCTGTGGGCAAGAGGACATTGCACCCTCCACCGCCTTCGGTCATCTCCTTCCCTTCAGCAGCACTTCACGCTCAAGGCAGGTTTGCTCCCATTTCTGCTCCACCTGGATCCACCTCCCCACCAAAACCCAGCAGCAACAGCATCCGCATCAACCCCTTCCTGCCTCCTCTCCGTCCAGGGCCAACTCCAGAACTTCAGTTTGGGAGTGAAGCCACCACGCGACTGCCAGATCCGTCTCCCCTGTGAAGTGGTTTCTCCATCACTGAAAACACATTTAGCCCTGTCGACCAGTGAGCTCTGCCTTGAGTCGCTGACATCAAACTGTTAATACTGCTATTGCCGCTGTTTTCCTCCTGATTTTTTGCTTTTTGCAGCATTTTCATAGCTGCTTTTTTCATCCATCTCAAGCAGGTTACTCAAAATAGTTTATAGCATCCTACTGGGCAGCTGCTCTGTAGGACACCTGCACCTCCATGGTGTCTAGGAGTGCACCCCAAGCACAGCCAAGGGGACATCCTGGAGCAAACGCTACTTCTCAAGGCTTTCACAGCAAAACCGCACCCATCCCAGGGCCCGTCCAGCTCAGGTCCCCTCCACAGGAGCAGCTAAGGCACCAGAACAGCCAGCGAGCTAGAAGGGGCCTCACCCTCACCCAGCGCAACTGCTTCATTTGCCATTCCCGTCTTCTTATTGAGCTGAATCCTCATGGCTGAGTTAGCTCATAGCTCTGTCATGCAATTGGCCCTCTGACAGCATCGCGCTTGTGTGTGTGTGTATTTAGTGTTTGGACTTCACCATATTTGCAAACATGCGCAATCACGTTGCAGCTGCACGTTGCAAAGTGCGTAAGCAACTGCTAATCATTGGCCCTGCGATCAATCCGCCGCCAGCAAGCCAGACACGGAGCTTCCCCGGGCAGGATGCGGCTCTTTTTGCACGGGGAGAGTGCCATCTGCAAGTCTCAGAAACCCTGAGGATGCCGAGTGCCCGCAGCGTATGTTGTGCCGCCTGCATCTCCGCGCTGCCCGCAGCGGGGTTTCGGCGCCCGCCACCCCGTCCTGTGGTGCGCGGGGGCTCAGCACTGCCCCCCACGCCTGGGGCACGCTGCCCATGGCCACCAGCCTCTCCACCGCTGGCTGCCAGGGCCCAGCAACTCGGGCACGGGCGGTGCTGTTCCTGCCAGCATCCTCCGGCAGTCTCCTCCCTAGGTAGTTTATAGCCATCGATCTCCCCGTGCCAATCACGCTCTGTCTCCCGGGAGCTCCAGCGAGACATTGCAGCACTGCTCATCACGGGGCTCCTCGCCCTGGGTTAGCACATGGTTTAGGTCCCTCAGCCCAAACAGCTCCCCGCTCCCAGAGGCACCAAACCTCCTTGTGCAAGAGGCCAGACCTGCTGAAGTGCACTGTGGCGAGCAGCAGGCACACTCTGCTGCCGGGAGAACAAGCAGGAGCAGCCCTGGGCACCTCCACCACACATCCAACAGGGCTAGGAAGCGCTAGAGGCTCCTCTGCCACAAAGCGCAGCTCAGCTGATGGCTCCAACAAGAGCATCCTGGATGCATCCTCCCCAGCTCGCAGGCTTCAGCAAGACAGGGATCTGAGGAGTTCTCTTTTGTGGACCCCACCTCTCCATCTCCTTCCCTTGCACTCCTCCTTGGAAGACACTGAAGTAGATCCTCCCAGAAGGGTTCCACCCCAACATCTGCCCTTCCAAGGTAAGGGCTAAATGCAACTCCCCTGCAACACCTGGGTTTAAAAATCAGTTCCCCTTCTGGGTTTAGACCGTTTTTCCATTTTTGAACCACAGAATCACAGAATGTTCAAGGTTGGAAGGGATCTCTAGAGATCATCTAGTCCAACCTTTCCGCTCAAGCAGGCACACCTAGAGCATGTGGCACACAGTGGCATCCAGGCAGGTTTGGAAGACCTCCAGAGAAGCAGTCTCCACAACCTCCCTGGGCAGCCTGTTCCACTGCTCTGTCACCCTCACAGTAAAGAAATTCCTCCTCATCTGGAGATGGAACTTCCCGTGTTTCAGCTTGCACCCATTTCCCCTTGTCCTATCGCTGGCCACCACTGAGAAGAGCTTGGTCCCTTCCTCCCTACATTCTCCCTTCCTGAACTTATACATGTTAATCAGATCCCCTCTCAGCCTTCTCTTCTCCAAGCTGAACAGGCCCAACTCACTCAGCCTCTCCTCATATGAGAGATGCTCCATTCCCTTAATCATCTTAGTTGCTCTTCTCTGGACCCTCTCGAGAAGCTCCACATCCCTCTTATACTGGGGAGCCCAGAGCTGCACCCAATATTCCAGGTGCGGCCTCACCAGAGCTGAGCAGAGTAGCAGGAACCACATGCATGCACATGTGTAGCAGACCACAGAATCACTCGTGAGGGTTCCCGCTTTCCCTTACAAGCTTTCCTCCATCTCCTGCTGGTCTATCTGCTGCTACATCCAAACCTCAGCACCCCACGTGCTAGCACCGAGTCACCACTCGGGAACACAGCGGTTTTCTTCCCCTCCAGCAGCCTCACACTACCCAATATTGCACGTATAGCTATAGGGTATCAGGCACACAACAGCTGCTGGGGAGCAGCTCTACCAGCCAGGACCTCTCAGGCCGCAGGCACAAAAGGACATAGCCGTCCCGCTGCCACAGGAGGCAGCTCCAGAGCGGCAGCACCGAGCGGGGGCAGCTGAGGCTGAGAGCAGCTCTCCAGCAATGCCGAGGCTTCCCCAGAAGCAGGAGCCACACGAGGACAAAGGGACACAGCTCATACCCCGCTCCAGCTGCCCCTATGAGCATCTGTCCTGCAGGCCACCCAACCACAAGCCTCCTCTGGTCATTAACCTGCATCCACTCCGGACACAGGTAACAGGTTTGGCTGAAGGCCAGTCTCATCCTACTCCTCTTTCTTGCCCCAAATCTATTCCTTAGGGAAATAAGTCCTGAGCCAGGACAGAGGCAGGTGGCTGTGTGTCCTGCCCTTGCCCCTCCAGCTTGCTGAAGGTCCCTCCTCAAGGATGCTGAGAGGTAACTTGGACACACAACGCTGCCCCTTCCTTCCTCAGGAGCACCCCTTGAGTTAGGGCACTCTGCGCTTTCGAGCCAAACTGTTTCTAATTTGATGTTGTCCCTCTTTTTTCGCACTGTAGAAACCCAAGGGGCCACCTACCAGGCTGATCACACAGGCTTGGGATATCTCCCCAAGAGTATCCAATATCCAGCCTCGCACAGAGATGTGTCCCTCTTCAAACTACAGCCGGCTCACTGAGGACACAAATCTGCAGAGTTTGCAGGATTTGCCCTTTCTGCAGCTCCTCATCACCCTAAATGAGTCGTGATTACAGCTGCCCAAAGAAGTCACCCACATGCCAGTGCTGCTCGTCTCTGATCCACCCATCCAATGCCTGTCACCAAGTACTTCCCACCAGAGTCTTTTTTATTTTGACTAGAAAACCTATCCCCAGAAATGCAACTGGGAGGCTTGATAACACCAGCAAAACTAAACACAAAAGCCTGTCAATGCATCCACGGCAAAATTCCCAAGCAGTCAGCCTCTTTGCAGCGTGGGGGAGTGATGAAGACATGCTGGGGATCACGCTCAGACGCGGAGGGTTTTCTAGACATGAGAGTCAACACAGACTCAGCCATCTAAGCTACCGTTCTGGAGACTCTTCCTGGAGGCAAGAATAGACCATGATATTTTTAGGCTCCTCTGGCCACCTCAGATCTCTATGCAGAGCATTAAGCCACCTGCATCATGTCTTCTGCTGTAGGTCCACAGAAGAGCCATGCATGCAGAGCTGAGCTGCTCCTCTGCTGCCTGCAGAAGCCAATAGGAGCTTCCGAACACACCGCGTGAGCTGAGACCGAGACCCAGGTCCTAAAAAACACCAGCGTACCAAGAGATATAGGATGCAATAAATACAGCCCGCCTCAAGCAGCTGACGATCACATTTATTCCAAGCTTGCTACTTCCATATGCTGGGGAAAGAGTCCAACAGAGAGCAAAGACAAATTTCTAGAGCTGCTATTGCAAGGAAAAGAAAAAACGCCCAGCAGCAAAGTCCTCACGCCATCTCCCAGAAACTCCCTGCTCTGCAAGTGCTAAATGATTAACTCAAAAGGGAGAAGAATAAAACTGCTTCGAGTAAGAGACTGCTATTGTGTTTCATTTCAGAAGAACAACACAGAGCCTCCTCGCAGCCGCTTTCATCCCTCGCATCCTTTTCAACAGCTGCTTATTTAAGAAGGCGCAGGTTCAATCTGCACCTTCGCTCCTGGTCTGCAGAGGGGCACAAACACAGGAGGGGACACATGGGAGGGTCCCTGCACTGCCACCTTCCTCCCAGCTCCTCCACAGCCACCATTGCAGGTGGCCAGGATGATCAGAGGAGTCAATAAACCCCTCCGAGTAATCCCAGGCCCAAAGGCTTCCAAGGAAACACTACGTAGAAAACCCCAACCCTGGAGGAAAATCGGGAAGCAGTGCAACGCTTTGGCATCAAGAAGAGGAAGCAGAGGCGATAACACGACTGTCTTCATCTGCACCAAGGACTGCTAAAAGGCACCAAGTAAACTGTTCCCCAACCAAAGCTGGGCAGGATAAGAAGTCCCTTCCAGACCTACCTCCTCTCACTCTTTGACCACAACATTTCAGAAAGCAGAGGTCCAACATGGGAATGCAGGTGCATACATTCAGCTGGAGCACAGATTATGACTTTTAAATGCTGCAATACTGCAAAGTGACATTAGCATCTCTTTGGTTGGAGAATAGGTGGCACGCTTAGTTTATTTTTCTTTCTTTTTAAATGAAAACTCATCTCTTCCCTAATCACTTGACTCTTGGACCCAAAGCTTTGCAAGCAAATGCAAACATGGAAAGATTTGCAAAAGGCCTTTGAGTCGGTGAGGCCTTCTGGGCAACTTGAGCAGGCAGAGAGGTGAAGCCCAGGGCAGGGCAGAGCTGGGCCATAGCAGACTGGAGCTTGCAGCATTCAGACTTTAATCCACAAAAAAAAAAAAAAAAAAAAAAAAAAAAAAAGGCACTAAAATCCAGATACATTCATCTCGTGCAACCAGCACACTCAGAAACCTTTTCAGGCCACCCAGCCCTTTGGAAACACATTAAACAGTGCTAGAGACAGCTTTTATGTACGGCGCTGGGAACCCAGCATGGCTCCAGGGAGGTTATTTGTCTTCTCTTCCCAACGATGCACACCAAGAGCCACAGGCAGGACGGGTGATTGAAGAGCAGCAAGTGCAGCACGTGCAAGAAGGCACCAGCATCGAGCAGACCACTTCTCCACGAGCAGGACATGTCTGTCCCTCGGTCCCAGGCTGGCGGCCTCCACCCTCTCACCCCTGTGGCTGGCCACGTTCAGGAGTCACCTCAACACTCATTTTCTTTGCACGCTCAAATGTCACCTCACAGACTTGGCCTCATTCTGCACTTGGAGCCAAGCGCCCTCTCCATCCCAATGTGCTGGTGCTGAGGGGTCCACCACAAGGATGCCATTTCATCTGGTCAAATCCAAGTCTTGCGCAGAAAAAAAATCACAGTTCAACATTAACACTGAGCATAGGACGGCAGGTACAAGGACAGGGCATTCACTATTTCTAATAGGAACAAGAATTCAATATTGCTTTGAACAGAGGACTGCCAAACCTCAGTTTGCTTCAAGAGACACTTTTTACTTATTTACCCAGCTTGGTCTCTTCTAATACCAAAAAAAAAAAAAAAAAAAGCTTCTGAATTGTTAAAGGAACTGATGAATAACAGAGCCAGGTGGAAACACTGGAGATCACATCTGTCAGCCTTGACTTTTCTGAACTATTTAAATCTCCTTTTTGACATCACCCTCTTCCTGCAGCATGCCTTTTTTTCTTAATCAACACATAGACCTTTTGTTAATAAAATACTCCTTTGATCCAATAGGGCAGCTTAAAGCTTTCCTCTCATCACATTACATGCAGGATTCCAGCATCACACATACATGCACTTCTGGTGCTCCCTCACTACAAGCACAAAGGGACAAGGAGCACTTTCCCAGAGTTGTCCCCACTGCAGCACCAAGCGGAGGCAGGTGGAACACAACAAATCCCCTCCCGGAGGGAGCTCTCTGCTTCCAGAACTGGCCAGTGATGCCTTCAAGATGCTTGAATTAAAGCAACTCTCGCCTCCTGCACCCCTGGCAGAAGGGATTTGCTTTAGGGGATCCAAAAGCCAGGAGGCACCAATCTAACCATCTCACACCTCTTCTGAAGGCCTGGGCCCAGCAGTGCATGTTTCCTCCGCTCTCACCCCAGGAGCTGCTCGGCAGACGAGTTGTCTGCATCTTCAGCTGGTTTCCTGGAGCGTGTTTGAACATTACAGGAGATAGGAGCCGGGGAAGAGCGATCACATATGAGAGATTTCCAAAATTAAAAATGAACAGTATGGCCCTTGGGGAAAGAGTCCTAGATAATTAAAGCATTAATTCCGATTGCAGCTTTTGCTCAGAGCAAGCAAGCTTGAGTCGTCCAGAAATCCCTGCAGTCAACTGTGAGCCTGAGCTGCAGCCCCTTCTCGAGCCCTGCGCCGGGGAGCCAAGGCTGATGCCTTCTGCTTCCATCTTCTCTAATCCATAACATGGTCCCACAGCCTGAACACCCAAGGCTAACATCTACCCGCTCGCCATGGAACACGCTTCCCAACAGGGCCAGGGCTTTCCAGAGGCCAGGAGAGCAGGAGAAAGAGAGTTTAAAGAGCTGCCGCCCCAGGACTGAGTAGGACATATGGTTCCCAAGAAGAGTGCCAGGAGCCAAGATTGAGGCTGCCCTCCTTGGAAGGGGCCAGCAGCAAAAACAAGGTCAAGCTCTTGTGGAGCAGGAAGGTAGTAACTGCCTGCAGCCAGGTAACAGCTCCAAGGTTAGCGCTCCTACCCACCAGCAACACGGACACTTTTCTGCACGAGCTAAACAGATAAAGTGACTAAAACAAAGTCACGACAGTCACAAATAAGTGAGACATGCAGGTGACTAAGTTGTGGCAATGCACAGTAAGGAGCCATGGGGAAGGAGGCGTGGAGAGCCAGCTGCAGCTTCCCTGTGTACCCGGCTCCATGCCCCCCGGTAACCACACAGACTGACTTCCCAAAAAGCACAAGCACCTCCGTGGCCAGCACAGTCCTGCCACCAGGACGGCAAAGCCTGAGCAGCAGGAAGGGGGAAGCAAAGAGCTGGAAGGCAGCAGGCCACTTGCTTTAGAACGTCGTCCATCACTGCCCAGCAAGGGCTTCAGAGCCCAGAAACTCAACGCACGGAGCACACATCACAGCCACTGGCCGCAGCTGCCACGTGCTGCTCAGTTGCCTCCATAGCACATCTAGCCCTTGCTGTGCACCAAAACAGCTCTGGATTCCTCGCCCTGGACCTTCCTGCAGCTATGCTCAGGCACTGAACCCTCTGCTCCAATTCCTCCCTGTGCAACGTGCCAGCAAGGTTCTATGCAAGAAAAGAAGAGGAACTAAGTCTAATATTTGTGCATTGCCATAATTCATGGGCACCACAAAATCCTACAGCAGCGTGGGGAAATTCTCCCTCCCAGGTCCTTAATGTCTGCAATTACTCACAGAACTGGGTACGAGGGAGAGCTTTGCAGAGGCAGAAGAGCACTAGTGCACAGAAAGAAAAGTGGCAGTGGAGAAGTCTCCAGAAGAGAAAGTACCAGGGGAAAAGAGAAAAAGTCATTTACAGCTAGTGGAAACTGTCCGCTCCAACAGAGCAGGCATGCTTCATTTTGATTCTTCCTCATGTCATACCCACCAAAAGAAATACACCACCAGAGATAAACAAAACACATTCAGCCCCAAAACCTCCAAATGTTTAGCTCCCCATCCCAGCGTGTGGTGCAACATGTCGGTGTTTCCAAGATTTCTGCCTCCCCCAGCCCTCCTTATGTTGCCTCTGGAGTCTCCCTGCTCTGCTCCACAGGAGTGTCTCTCCTCTCAGCAAGGGGAGAGGAAATGAGGATGGGGACAGGGCAGGACTGCCAGGTCGGAGCAGGGCATCTGGAGTGGGAACAGACTCTGGGATAGCTTGGGGAGCCCCAGACATGGGCAGCAGCGATACCAGCGGATGCCGAGCGAGAGGGACACCGGC
This sequence comes from Nothoprocta perdicaria, assembly GCF_003342845.1. Taxonomy (NCBI): domain Eukaryota; kingdom Metazoa; phylum Chordata; class Aves; order Tinamiformes; family Tinamidae; genus Nothoprocta; species Nothoprocta perdicaria. The sequence continues at coordinate 337,947 of NW_020455553.1, read as the reverse complement.
GAGAGTGGCAACCGTCACGAGACGGCGCATGGCGAGCGCCTGCTGCCTGCCCCCGTTCCTCCTCCCGGGAATCTGGCAGCCTGGAAAAACCTGCCCGGGATTTGCATTTTTCAAACCTCAGCTCTAAAAATAAGCACCGGTGCGAGCGGAGCCGGCGAGCGCCGCAGCCCACGGACCCAGGCTCGGCATCAGCCGGCAGTGTTTTGTAAACAGCGCTTTGCTTTAAGCTTGCTTAGCAAGCCACGGAGCACCAAACCCCGGGAGCTGCTTGTGTCTGGGGTGGCAGAAACCAGGAGGGGCAACAGATGAGCAAAACACTCCTGTAGATGAGAACGGAACATGAGGAACGGCAGGGGAGCCCCTTGCATCCCAACTTGGTCTAAGCTTTTGCCTTGTAACTCCAGCCCGTTCCCATCACAGCTGCTGTGGGATGTGAGTATCCAGGGGATATGAAGAACAGTTCCCACCTTCCACCCCACACCATCCTTCCCCACAGGACAAAGCGGCGAAGGGGAGAGCAGAGTCTCCTTCTCGGAGCCCAGACAGGGAGCTCGAGGTGAGGGCCGGTACCTGGAGAGGAGAAATCCCGAAGCCAGGGTCTGGTTCCAAGAAGGCCCCGGCCCCGCTTCCGCATCCCACTAGTGCAGGGCTCCGTTCCCACCTGCCGGAGCGCTCGGCAGCCGCTCCCCAGGGCACGAGGCCTCACAGCGGTGACTAATGGTGTGTTTTGACATCTCTGAAATATTCCAGCGCTTCACTGCAGCCCCAGGGAGCAGGGAGGAAGAGGGGGACCTGCTGGGGCTGAGCCGGCACCGGGAAGGAGAAGCAGGAAGAGTTTTCTCTGCAAAAGCAACAGGCACCAAGAAGAAAAGCAGCAGAAGCAACGCAGGAGATGGACAAGGGGTGGGAGACACCTGGGTGGCCTGTGCAACCCTCTGTCATCCTGGGGCAATCCAGCACCTTGCACCTCCAGGAGACCATCCCCAAAACAGGATCAGGGAGCCCGGGATGCTCGGGGAACTTGGAGCGAGCCCAGGCTCTGCAGCAAGGCACCTGCTCGCACTCGTCCCAAACTGCTGCTCTGTTACTGCTATGCCCAGCGCCCCCCTGCCCTCGCCGCGGGATGGCACAGGAGGAGGTCCCGGATAATGTTAATTAAACATCTTCCTTGTGGGGAAGCAGCCGCCTCCGGTCCCAGCACAGCCTGAGCCGCTAGCAGGGAAGCCAAATGCCCGGCCACCAGCAGGGCCATCTGTCACCGGAGGCAGCGCGAGGGAGGGCAGCGCAGAGCACTGGGCCCGGGCTATCCCGCGGAGGCGTGCGGGGCCGGACAGCGCTCGGGAGCTGCGGCTGCAGCCGGACCCGAGCCACGCGCGGCTCCTGCAGACACCTGGCCCCAATGTCCCCTGCCCAGCAGCGCGGGGGTGGCTCAGCCCCTGCGCTCCCCTCGGCACCCTTGTCCCGCCCGCTCATGTGGCACAGGCGCCTCCTTGGTGGCCGCCCCAGCCTGTCAGCTGCCAAGGGCTGCACTGGTGTCCCTGGGGTCACGGTGACAAGGAGCCCGGTACTGGATAGCGGGGACGGGGAGAGGGAAGGGGCTGACTTCTCTCCTTTCAGCTGTCACTAAAGTCATCGCTGTGGCTGCGAGTGATTCACAGCGGGCTACGCGAAGCCTCTGACTCACGGCACTGGATGCAGTGGGTGGGCTCCTTGACTCAGGCGCTCTGGGGAGGGGGCCGGGGCCGCTCGCGGGGGCCACATTTGTGCCCCGGCACTCGGCGAGAGGTTCGCGGCCCCGTGCGGCCGCCGGAGTGGGAGAGAGGGACGCGCATCCCCGGCGACCGCATGGAGGCTCTGCGAGGAGCGAGCAAAGCAGCCCCACGGCAGCATGGCTCTCCTCCGCTCCCAAAGCCAGAGGACATCCAAGTCCCTGCCAGGATGGGGTCTCGAGAGACACGGCGGCCTCCCGGGCCACAGTGCCAAGATGCTCCTGCTGTCAAACCTCCCGCAGCTGCTTTGGGCAAGGGAGCCCGGGGACCGCGTGCCCAGGGCCCCGTCCGCTGCCCGCACCAGCAGCGCTCTCAGCCACACCGGGAAGCAAACTGGAGGCCCTGCAAACACCACTCCCGTCTGCACGGCGCTCCCTGTGCATCGCTCCAGAGCAGCAATGCCCTGGCCTTGCCCACGATGCCATCCAGAGCAGCGAGTGTTGCCAACACGTGTCTCATCTCGCTGGCAGCGCTGGGCCAGGGAGAGCTGCAGGAGCAAAACAAAACCCCGATTCGGGGTCTGCTCTGCCGCTGCCATTGGCACCAGCCCTCACGTACCAAGCAGCTCCTGCCCCACACAGAGCCACCCCAAGCCCCTCCTGGGAGTCATGGGGGGCCCTACCCTCCCCACGGCCCCAGTGCAGCCCCTAGAGCAAGCAAGCCCCAGTCCAGCACGAGGGGAGGCCGTCAGGACAAAGCCTCAACAAGCGGAGGGGCGACAGCTCCAGCGCGGCTCCACACTCCCCACGCGCTCGTCCTGCCTCCCCGCGGCACCCTGGCTGTCCCCTCAGAGCCAGCGATCCACCTTAAAGTACCCGGACAGCCTCCACGCACCCATAGGCCACCTTAATAAAAACTTTGGCAGCCCGGAGCCTTTGCCGGAGCACAGCCAAAGCCCCCATCAAAACGCGAGTCCCCAGCAAGAAGGGCAGCCCAGAGGCCCCACAAGCCAGGTGAGGGAGCGAGCAGCCCATGGGGACGATACCGCACCTTGCTCGTCCCCCTGTCACCGGCTCCTTTCCTGGCGGGTCTCCAGCCAACAGCTCGGCCGGAGCAGCGGAGTGAGAGGCCGGAGCATCCCCGGTGGCGAGGAGAAAGCAGCCGCCCTGGGAGAAGGTGGGGAGGAAACGTCCACGGAGGCCACCGGAGCAGAGGAGGAGGAGGGAGGCAGCCCCAGCTGACGGCGGCGGGCTGGGATTTGGGCTGCTGGAAGCATCATGGAAAAGGAGAGGTTGGTGCGAGGCGGCCAACAGGTCCCCAACAGGTAGCAGGGGGAGATGGAGAGCAGCCGGAGCCTCCGGCACTTGGGGAAAGCGGCACATCCCCAGGAGCAAAAGCAAGGGCTTACCTGGGAAGAGAGGCATGGCCCCGGCCGGCGAGCTGGGCGAGGCGGCCGAGCTATTGCCGAGACATGACTCGTAACAGGGAGAGACCGGGGAAAGAGACAGGGGGAGGAGGGAGGGAAGGGGGAGGGAGAGAGACAGGAGAAGGAGCCGGGAAGGGAGGAATGCAAGAGGAAAGGGGGAGGAGGAGGGGGGATACAACAAAATAAAGGAGGGAGAAAATAGAGACAGCTAAAATCTGTCTCCTGCCCACACAGTGGAACAAGAAATTTCTGACAAGCAGAGGAAAGTCGCGCACCCGCCGGAGCGGGCAGCGGCAGCGCAGGGAAGGCGCCGAACCCTGCGGGATAGCTCCGAGATGGCCAGGACACGCACAGAGCGGCGGCCAGGACACGCACGGCACTGGGGCCAGCCCACTGGCAGCACACAGGTCCCCGGGGAAAAGGCCGGGAAAAGTCCCCACAGCCCCCATGGAGCTCCCCTGGGCTGCCCGGCGCTGCCTCCCCACCGGGCGCTGTCTCTTTAAAGCCTTCCTCCCTCAGCCTCAATGAAGCCACAGGAGGAAGACCCCGGAGAGCTGGGTGCTTCACGACGCGCTCCCCCCCAGGGGGGTCCCAGCACCCCGACCCGGGTGCCAGCGGCCATGGCAGCATCTGCCTCCCACCAGCACCAGCCGTGGGGGCCCGACCGGTGCGTGCACACACATACACCTATATGAAATGTATAGGCGGCGGTGATGCTCCGCGAGGGGAGTCTCCATGGTTACAGGTGGCGGAGCGGGGCTGAGCGCGCTCGGTGTCGCCCCAAGCCGGGGCCGCCGCTGCGCCCGCGGAACTCGGCCCGACACGGGTGAGCTTCCCCGGCCCCAAAGGGGAGCCCGCTGCGCGTGGAGCCGACACGGAGCTTCTCCCACCGCCCCGCGCGGCTCCGCGAGGCACGGGCGGGATCGGCGCTCGCATCCAAGTCTCCGGGGAGCGAGCGCCTCTGCCCCCGCGTCTGCCGCGCTCCCAGCCTCTGTCTTGCCTCCCCCGGCCGTGCAAGCCCCAAGGATGGTGCCGAGCTGCACCGTGACACGGCCCAGCCGGGCGCGTCTCCACTAGACACACAAGCGTCCGGCTCCGCTCCACCAAAACCAGATCCCTGGGGCAGCTGGACTGCAGCTTGACCCAGCTTGCCGCTTCCAGCACTTAACTCTGCTGATCCTATTCCGGGTCAGCAGCACTTCACAAGTAACCTAAAGGATCCAAAGCTTCGTTAAATGATGCTCTCCTTGCTTGCAAGCACTGGCGCCTAACTGGCCTTCCTCCTCCTCCTCCTCCTTCTTTCTTGTGCAGCCAGACACTTCAGACGTAGACCAACAGGGGAAGGATCAGAGGGCAGCCAAACAGCCCGCTGAAAGAGCAAGAACACCAAGTCTTAGCGGGGAAACGAGGAGGCAGAAGACAGACATGACAGCAGCTCTCGATTATGTGCAAGGCTGTAGGGGAATAAATTGTGCTCGGCCTCCCTGCCCCAGGAGCAGGACAGAGCAGCGGGCTGTAAATTAGGCACTGCAAACAGCACCTAACAGCAAGATGAATTAAGCGTGGGGCTGGGGAGCCGCTGGGTGAAGAGCTGCCCAGAGAAACCCTGAGCAACTGTCTGGCTACAGCAAGTCCCACGGGACTTGCTCCCCCGTGAGAGCAGGAACAGGTCCCCGCCACGCTGGCAGCACCAACCTCCCTGTCCTGGCAGACTTTCTCCGAGAAAACATCTCATCTTCTCCAGGTGAGCCCTGAAGAAGCCATCCTTGCAGAACAACCCAGTGCTGCCTCCAGGCCATCTTTAGAAAATTAAAGTTTAAAGGTCTTTTCCACATCAAATGGGGATTTTTGAGTTAGAAATAGGCATGTTTAGGTTGAGCATCATGCTCGGAATTGCTTTCCAGTTGACTCCTCTATCACCCTGCTCCCTTGGGAACATCCTTGCTCAGTTTCTTGGGAGCAGGAGCTTGGTAGAGGTTTTTCCACTGCTTGCACAGCTGGCAACCTCTCAGACCTGGGAAAGGACCTCTGGAGAGGTAACTCCCATGAGCAATGGCCAAACATCACTGCAACACTGCATGGGCACCCTGGCTAAAGTTGGCTTCCAAGGGCCTGCACATGCAAGAAAATGTGCAAAAAGAAAAAAAAAATTGTTTAATGACAGAAGAGTCAATGAAATTTTAAACATTTTTCATTAGGCTTAGTCTGTCACAACAATGTGATCACTGCTGCTGGGACTGACAGGAAAAGAGTAGATAAGCCTTAATATTGGCTTTTTTAACTTAACACGAGACTAAACTTTCTCAAAGTAGGAAAAGTGAGCAATCCTCACTAGAAAAGTTGTTGATGAAACTCTTCAATCTGTGCTGCAAGGAAAAGAAAGGTAGATTTAAGTCAACTCTAAGCATCAAAAAAGTCTTTTCCCGCTCCTGAAACAGCAGCTGCAAACCCGCTCACAGCCCCCTTCCATCAGCTCAGATTCACCCTTCCTGGCTTCAGAGCCACTGCACCCCTGAAGAAATATGTTCCCCTACCTGCTACGCAGTCTGGACAGCTAAGAAAATCACCTGCCAGGCACTCCAGCCCATGAAAAAGCAGCAAGTGCCCCTAGGAGACCGTTCAACTTTTGTTCATAAACTTAATGACCAAAGCAGAGTCCAAGCACGTTACCTGGAAAGCCGACTTCAACGAGGACTTCATCCTTCACCTTGCATTGGTTTTTTTTTTGTTTGTTTTTTTGGTTCTTATATCCTAGTTACAAAACAAGCACTGCTCTCAATTGCCGACCTCCCATCTAGAGCTGGAACACGTATTTTCCTGGCACTGGTTTCGCCTCAGTACCCACGGCCCAACTACAGCTTTTGTGTTCAAAATGTAGCTGCCATCTGGAAACTAGTGCCCCAGACCCTCACTTTGCTCCTCGACTGCCGAGGGCTGGATTTCAGCATTTAATATATTTTATCTATTTTCTCCCGCTTGCTCCTGAGCTGTTTGACTAAAGTCTGAGCTGTTTCTCAGGGGCTGCCTCATAGCCCAGTCAACACGGAGGGAGATGGTGCCAAAAACCCGTTTCCATCTAATCTGATTGTTTGTTTTCCTCCCTTCCCAGTTCAGGATTTTTGAAAGGAAGCCATGCAAACCCAACTGCTCACTCCTTATTGGAAAGTCCAGGGCTGCATCTCACCACTTGCGTTTGCAGAGCCCCGGGGATGAGGAGGATGGTAACCTTGCTCCGGGCAGTAGCCTGGTGGGCATGCAAAGCCCCTCAGTAACCACACACACGCATGTGCAAAAGCCAACCCAGACAACTGCCATATGCTGTCCTCACTGCTGCATGCACCCATGGCTCAGGGCAGGGTGTTCATGGTAGCCACGCAGGTCACCAACCCAGAGAACAAGAAAAACGCTGCCCTGTGCAATGGAGAATACAAGAGGTGACAACACAATCAAGCGAAAGCTTAAGAGCAAGGGAGAGGAGAAGATGCTCTAGTCACAGACCTCAGACAACCCCATGGGCCATGGCAGCACCAAGACGGGCTCCCCAGCACAAAGTGGGTCCTGGCTTCATTTAGAGAAACAGGCCTCTTCCCAGGACAACACCAACCCCTAGGAAAGCCATGGATATGGTCTCCATCCCTCCTTTCTCATCTTTCTCCCTTGCCCCACTCCCTCCTACCCTACCTCCCAAGTCTCAAAGTGGTCGCTTCAGTCTCCTGATTCGACCTTCCCACATTTTTTCGCCTGTCCTCGTTTTCTCCACTTCCCCAACAGATCTGTAAAGGTGCTTTTGCATTCTCAAAACCACCTTCCCACTGTGGACAAGGACGGGGACACCTCGCTCCACAAGAACAAGTGCAGCAGCAAAGCTCTTCAACACCAGCCAACTGCTCCTCTCCAGGGCTCAGCAGTGTCACCCCCGGGGCTGTCACTAAGCTGATTTTCCAAAACAAGCCCTCTCCTTCCTTAGGGCCATTGCTTAGGCCCCTTAGTTCAACATGACCTATTTTCTACTGGGCCCGTATAATAGAGTTGCACTTTCCATCTGTTCCCTTCTCTCAGCCACACAACTTTTGCTTAATCTAAGCTTGATGTTGTCCTGAAAGGTCACCATGCCCCAGCCACCCACGCTACCTTGTACTGTCAGAGAGCAAACACTGCCTTCTTCAGCCTGCAAAACTTGCACCGTCTTAAAAACAGCCATTATCACCCAAGTCCTCCTCAGGTCCTTCTGAAATTCTTGACTGCTTATCTGAACTTGCCCTTGTAAAGCACCCAACTTCAGCAGATTTCTTTAATATTTTCAGTTTCAGTGACTAGCAAATTTCACAGAATCTGGTATGAAACGACCTCAGTTTGCAGAGCAAGTTTTCAGGGTAACAAGTGTTGAATGCAGCCTTTCAAAGTCCATGGCAGCAACCAGCTCATAGTAAGAGCAGCATTGTTCAGAGCCAGAGGAGGATGGAGGACCACATGGATTGAACAACCAGTCTCAATTTCCCTGTTTTCTCCAGTCTTGAAATGGCAGAACAGCCTCATCCTCAACCCAGCATTAGAGCAACACGAAGCTCAAAAGCCAGGACAACTCCATACCAGGTATTTCCACTCAAACATCTGAAGCAGCCCAGAGAGCCAAGGAAACCTCACAAGTTGTCCTCAATTCACCTGTGACACTCTTGGACCTTGCAAATCAGACCTAGCCCACCTGCTTTGATCAGGAGAGCCTCAATATTCACTCTTCAATGTCCAGAAAGGGAGCATGAATCATTTCCCAACCGCCTGCCCAGGGGACTTGCACAGAGGCACTCACTCCTTTGGGAACCCTAGCCCCCAGCAGCCACCCAAGAATAACTGGAAAAAATATGCTGGGGTGAGGAGGAAGACTTGGATGAATGACAGCAGTGAAAGGTATGACCACAGGTCAGCAAGGAGAGGTGCAAAAAAGCTGCCTGTTGTTGTTCAGCTGGAGCTGGGGGGTCTGGAGGAAGCTGCTGTGCCCATCTTCCCGGCTCTGCTTTCTGCACCATGGGACGGACCTACCACAGTTTCATAGCGATCAGTCCAAAACCTGCTCTCCTGGCTCGTAAGATCGTCCCTGCACCCAGACACGCCCTTGGGGACTTGAAGCCACCCAGCCTGTGTCCCTGGGCACCTCAGAGCACTGTCCCACACGTAGGGCCGGACCCTCCCCGCATCTCCCATCCAGAGCGATGGGCTCCTCCCTCTTCTGCCACTGGCTTTCCCAGGCCTCCCACTCCATGGGAAGGCAAGGGCAGGCGAGACCCCTCCCCAGGAGGGCCCGGTAGAGCTGGGGGGACAGGCGGGGCTGTCGGGGACAGCGCCTGGCCCTGGCGCCCAGGCTCCCGCTTTGAGATGGGGCTCCTTGAACACGGCAACCTGCGGTATTCATAAAGCACAAAGTCTGAACAGATCCAGAAGGGCTGCTCCTGCCAGCAGGCAAGGAGGGCTCCTCGCTGCACGGTGGCACACAGGGACATGGCAGAAACGGGTAGGTTTTTTCTACTCCTGAACATCTTGGTTGTCTGTGCTCCTGGTGCAGCTCCTCTCACCCTCAGGCACTGTGCAGGCTCTCCCCTATGCCCAGCTCGCCTTCCCTCACCCCCTCACAGCCCAGAGCCTTTGCTCCAAAGCTGCACGCTCCCTCTTCAAAAACTGCATGCTGGGGGCTCCAACAGAGGCCCATCCCTACCCCAAAATAGAGGAACATGCAAATTTTAGCCCCAGGACACCAACACCACAGGGAAGCCACACCAGAGACTGTTTGGTTGCTGGGAATGGTGTGGGGATTGCTCCTTGCGAGGCCTCCACAGCCCCAGGATCCCCCAACCGGGATATTTCCAGGACACAGGGCATGTGGAGGAAGCCCTGAGACCCCAGCCTGGTTTGGGGCTGCGGCAGCGCAGAAGAGCTGCCCGGGGGTGGAGAATCCCGCACAGCGGCGCCAAGTTCTCCTCCCCAAGTAGAGATAATTCGGTACATGCCGCTCTGGGATGAGTCTGGTGTGATGCCGAGCAGATTTAAAGCCCTGTGCACAGCTGACAGCTTGCCTCAGAGGCATTCGCAGTCCCAAGACTGCATGAAAAATGAAAATTCTACTAAAAAGAGCAGGAGAAAGTAGAGACAACCAAGCCACAAATGCCTATAGGCATCAACCATGAGCCCAGCCAGGTATCCAGCCGTGGAGAATAGGAGTTATCACGATAACTTTTAAAGTTACATTTCAGAAGACCCCTGGGTCGAGCAATGAAAAACTGGAAAATTTGCTCCCAAGAGCCCAGCCGGGGCTTTCTTCCCTTTTTCCACCTTCCTCGGGTGCTTGAGCTGACACCTGAACCAGCCTGAGGACCAGGGCCTCCAACAAGGGTGTCCATCATCGTCTTCTTGGAGAGCAGCAGGGACGGATGCTGAGGGCACGTGAAGGAGGCAGAATCCGGGCAGTGGCGAGCTGAAGGAATGGCAGAAACCTCTCCTGGGGTTCACAGAGCTGCTGCAAAGCGGGCAAAGCCGTTGGCTTTGCCTTGGGGAAGACTGAAACAGCTGCGGCTTCTTCCACCGCCGCATTTCAGAAAGCGCGGCCCCTTGGCTCTGCTGTCGGTGCCTCCCCCCGCATGGCACATTTGGGCACTCTGGGCTGATGGCAGCACGAAGCCGAGGAAGCTGTTGCTGGGAAACTGTTCCCAAGGCCCGGCTAGACGAGGCCGCTGAAGCGGGGGGCTGGCTCTGCACCCCGGCGGCGCTGCCGCGGCTCCGAGCAGGGTCCAGCACAAGGCACGGAGCATCCTCACGGGACCGCTTCCACCCGCTGCTCTCTGCCTGCCTCCGAACCCAGCCCGGTTTGTTCCTCCCTGCCAGGGCACTGCCCTTAGGGACAGGGGGTTTGTCACCTCCAAAGGCACCAGCAGGGCCTCTCTACATAGCACAGCACAAAGGAAAAGCGGTAAGAGGAACCAGAGAGACAGCTAAAATTCCTCCCCTGGCTTTTCCTGCTCCTGTCTGTTACCCACCCCCCCCCCCCTAGAAAAAAAGCCCAGGAACAGTTACTTCCTTCCCTTCTCCATGTTGCAATGAGCGCCAAGGAAGGGATTTTCTCTCCTCATTTTCAATGGTGCTGATGCTCCCCCAAGCTGCTGAGCACTTGGGGATTCAGATTCAGCCCTGGGGATTTAAGAAAGCAAACCCATCTAAATGGCTTAGGAACCAGCCCAGCCTCGTCCTTCTAGAGCCTGCAGAACTCATGTGTTCTCCCCGTATTTACATGTATAGGCATAAATCCATTATAGTCTCAGTGCGGCTGCTCTAAAAAATGGACTGTTCTGCCTCACATCCCTACATATAGAGAGCAGAGGCACCCTGAGACCCTGGGCACCCCCAGGCACCGTCAGCCACCTCAGCCACCACCGACACAGCCAGCCCATCACTCGGGGGGAGCTTCAGGCCAAACCACCATTCTATCCCTGTCCTGGGATGGATGCAGCCCAAACCAGGCAAGAGGATGAGCTCAATGGGCCCCCGGGGTGCTCCAGCCACCCTGCTGCACAGCAGCACCCTCCTCTCCCCTGTTTGCTTTCATGGCAGCGTCTACCGCTCAAGCCTAGAGCTAATTGCCCCCTGCAAGGGAAACGAGCCCTGTGGGACATCCCAAAGCAGCAGAAAGCCCAACAGGCAAAGGGCAAAAGGACATCTCGCTACAGGGGAAAGGTAAGGGGATGCGACCAGCCTCATCACCACCCCTAATGCCATTAAAAGCCTTTGCCACAGACCAGGCAGAGGGAAATGGTTTGACACCAGCAGCAGCCCCAAGCCAGCCTCAGGTAGCAACGTGAAGCAACGAGGTTGAAGACCCTGCCTGTGATCTCAGAAAGCCCAAGACAACTCAACAGGTGCAGGGAGGCTGGAGATCCATCTCCATCTCAGCGGCAGGCAAGTCCTACCCAAGGCATCATCACCAGTCCATGGAGCTTCCTCTTTAGCCCAAATCCAAACCCCATCCCGATGACTGACAAAGCTGCACTTCTCTGCCAAGGCATCAACCTGCGGGAGAGATGAGGGCCACAAATCTCAGAAGCAACCTCCCTCCAACCACCTACCCACACTGCTGGGAGGAGAGGTGCTGTATCTGCTCAGATCCACCACTTCAGGTCACTTCAACGCATTTAGGAGCTCGAGGACTTCAACTCTGGGAACGCTCTGAAATCTAATTCAATTTCCATACTGCATAAATAAATCCCCTTTCCTTTGCCGTCTGAGACGGGGACGAGTGTTGAAATGCTGCAATTTTCCACAGAAAAAAACTCACTGTGTTTTGTCAGCTCAAGGAAGCCTAAATTTGCAGCCTGGGTTTTCATCCATTTCCACAAGCCGCTGCTGTCCCCGCAGCTCCTCCCTTGATGTGTGAGGCAGCCCAGAGGCTTCACACTGCCCAGGCACAAAGTGGCTTCCATCCTGCTCCCTAAACTACCTCCAGAATCTGACTTGCAGATCACCCATGGTAAATCCCACCGCCACATTGAAGAGGGGTCCAAGTAACCACAGAACGAAGCTTTGGCACAGCATCAGACACCAATCTGACATTTAAAAGCACAAATTTAAAAGTCCTTAGGGGGCAGCAGGCCTTCTGGATCCATGTTTCTTCAAGCTATAGAAGACTGACCACAACAGCTTCCAAAGGAAAGGAAATAGTGATTTATCTGAATTTTTCAAATATTTTGGCCCAGAAGTCCTCTCAAGAGCTTAAAGAAACCAAGTCAGCAGCCTCATTAGCCATAAAGCAAATTGATTCACCACAAACCAACTAAGGCGCCAAGGTTCCTTTGGAGGAAGGTGAGAAGAGACCTCATTGTCACTGCCGACATGCTCCCACCGGAGCTGGCACCTGAACAAGCCTCTGCTTTGGGCTCATTGCAGCTCCAACAGGGGTAGGATCAGGGCAGGACTGCTGGGCTGATGGGTGAATGCAAAGCTCCCAGACACAGCGAGACTGAAAAGCGCCAGCCCAGCGCTGGAGCAGGTACTCGGAGCACAACACGGGTGCGACAGGAAGCCAGAGGGGCTCTCCAGCCTCCACTGCAAAAAAGCAAGCAAAAATAATGGCATTGAATTCAGACTGAAGCAGAGTGAATTTAGGTCTAACAAAGGACAGAGCATTTCTTTTATTTTTTAGATACAACATCCAATTAACCTGTGGGACTCACCTCCACAAGGGTAATTGAGGGCAGGGACCCACGGGAACTGAAAACAGAGTAACAACCTGCACGATGAAGATGCTCTTCATTCATGCAGGCCAGCGTGGGAGGACTAAACATCCAAAAGCAATGGGATGCAGAGCCTTTCCCTGCCTCTCTGCACTGAAACAAACCCCCAAAGAAGCCTGCCAGCAGCTCAAGTCTCTTTGTGGAGGCCCAGGCTCTGTGCTGCTTTGACAAAACACGGAGAGGGCAGGAGATTGGAGACTGAGATGCTGCTGATTTGCTCTGTCCAGTCACCCTGAGCCTGGAAGAGCAAGGTGAGGAGCAGACACATTGGCAGATTCCATCTCCTGGTATTATTCCAGCTGCATCCCTGGATCAAAGGGACAAGCCCAGAGCAGTAGGGTCACAAGAACACAAGCCATGGAGTAGGGCCCCTCCAAGCTGAGGAAAGGTCAATTACTTGAGATGTATATAAATACATATATAAATGTATTATATGTATGTAACTTATAGCATATCACAGCCTAGGATAAGGAAAGACCAAGTCTTGTTCTTTATTTCCACCACTGCCCAAAACTGCTCTCTTGGAGCAATCTGTTCCTGCTCACACCCACAGCGTGCAGAGGGGAGAACTGCCGCATGCAGCCTGTGCTTGCACGGCTGGGCTAAGGAGGTGCATTTGCCCTTCCCTGGGGAAGCAGCAGGAGCTGAAGACCTGCTGCCTCTCCTGCAGGGCAAGGAGAGCTGCTGCTCTCCAGGCTTCTTCCCCCAAACCACCCGTGGGCCCCTGCAGCATCCCAGCCTGAATCCCAACCATGGCACAGGGGATACTCAGCGCCTCCAAGAGCCCCCTGGCCCTCAGAGCTCCCCAGCTCAGGGCAGGGGGTCATTTAATACCTGCCACAGGCTGCTCCTCGAGGCGCCGGACGAGAGCAGCAAGGAGCCAGAAGCTGCTTTACGGCTTGTGCAAAGCGATGAGGGAAAATCATTAATTCCCATCAAATCATGAGAGCTTTATTATTATTATTATTATTTAGGAGATGGCAGAGGGTAATTTATTGATCAAAGCGGGAGATGTTGCCAAACGATTTAAATTAGCGCTTTGTCCCCGCACTCAAAGGGCCAGCTGGCGAGGGCGGGAGGGGTGCCAGGGAGCAGCGGGAAGCGCAGGGAGCCCCGAGCAGAAGCAGCAGCAAAGACTGAACAAGGGCTGCCCAGGCGCCGGGCAGGGACAGCAGGCGCTGGAAGCGGCCGGGGGTCGAGGCCAGCTGGGCGCCCAGCGGCAGCGCCCGCCGCGGGCAGGAGCCCCATCTGCCGGCTTGGCCGTGAAGGAAGCGCCCGCTCCTTTGCTCCTCGCGCACCGCGGGAGCTCCTGCCAAACCCAGCCTGGCCGGTGCCCCCCGGCTGCAGCAGAGGAGGGGGCTGAGAAACCCAAAGGCTGATGTCAAGGGAGCAAAAAGAACAAGCACCAAATATTTGCACAGGCTGCAATCAGCTCCCGGGCGAGGAGGTGGGCACCGTGCAATTTAAGCGCAACCAGCACAACAATTTTTTGTGTAACTAGGAGTGCAGGAAAATTACTTAACCACATACCCAACAAGGCAAATTAAAAGCGGTTCAGGACAAAGTGAATTGATTGTCAGGGATAGAGGGAAAGCACAACTCCCACGGCCCCGGGGGGTGGGTTTAGTGCTCGCAAGGCATCCATGCACCCAAAGCACAAAAGCATCCATAGCCCATGGATATGGAGCCCATATCCTGGCGAGGGCCAGCACCACCAAAGCTGCTCCCGGGGGAAAATTCCCTCCTGAATTGAGACATGGGAGAACAAGGCAGGGGCTGGGGGGACATTTGAACACAACAGGCTGTAATTATCCAGCCTGGAGTTAGTCCAGGGCTTGGGGGTTCGTAATGGAGTGATATTTGCAAGGTACCCGTTAACTAAAGCCTAAAATAAAACACAGATATCACCTTTGAGCCGGCTGCTCATTGCTCGAGGCACTTCAACACCATATAGAGCACGAGGAACACTGCTATAGGGGCAGGAAAGCAGAGGAGAGTCCAGGGAGGGCCCAGGGCAGAACAAACCCTTCCCAAGCACCCCATCCACACAAGAAACCCCACAGCAGCACGCCCAAAGCAGGATAGAGTCAGGCCCCAGGGTGGCTGGGGAGGCCCCAGGTGAGGCTGATCAGGGTCATTAAGGCAATTAGCACCGGAGGGCTCAGACACCCAGCTGGCCCATCTGCATGTGAGTGATTTAAAGGGCCAGAGCCACCCTGGGACCTGAGTGAGCAGGGATGTTAAGTGATGGGGTATGGCTCCCAGCTTGTGGGGATGGTGTCAGCCTGTAGGGCCTCAGGAGGAGGCTTGGGGGAAAGGAACAGCTGCTCCTGTGTCTGCAGAGCTGGGAAGAAGTGTAGGCTGTGAAACATCTGCACTAGGGCTTTATTAACCAAGTGGTTGAGATGGAAAGTTGAGGCAGGATCAAACAAGACCTGCTGTAATTGTGGCACAAACCAGCTGCTGGCAGGGGGGCTGCCCAGGCACAGGATGTCACTGTTGGTGCCTGCCCCCCTGGGCTCCCCATCACCTCTGAGCAGTCAGGACACCTAAAGAGGAGGTGATGGGTGCTTTGGGGCTCCTGCGCCTGCTCCTTTGTCTCCAGCAGGATGGAGCATGGGATTTAACACAGAATGGCAAAGCCCCCATGTAAGTGGGCGCTCTGGGGACATGATGGCACTTTCAGGCCTGTCCCATGTGTTTTCCACCCACTGTGTGCATGGGACAGCTTTATTACCAACTGTGTGCGGGATCCCGTGGGATCGTGTCTCCCTATTACCAACTGTGTGCGGGATCCCACAGGACTGTGTCTCCCTATTACTAACTGTGCGTGGGTTCCCATGGGACGACGTCTCTGCAGACGGGCTGGGATCTCCCTGGGAAGCAGCAGCGTGCCGGAGCAGACGGCAGTCTCACGGGCCCTCTGCAGCCCTCCACGAGAGGGCTTTGCTGCACAGCGAAACCAAGCAAGAGGAGGTCCCTCTGCCAGCTCCAGCGCTGACCCCCTCACGTCTTCCCACGGAGCAGGGACGTGGCTTTCCAGGGCGCCTCTCCCCTGACTCTAGTGCTCCAGCAGGATAGAGACAGCGGAAAAGCACCAGTCCAGCCCCAAACATCCCTGCAGCTGCATCCCAAGAGCTGCATCCTGCCACACTACGAGCCACACGCGTCGCGGTCCCGCAGCCCACATCTGCTGGGCTCCTGCTCGGCCGAGGAGGAGCAGGAGGGAGAAGGATGGATCTTCTGCCCCAGAACGGAGTGAGCAGATTCACCCTAGCTTCCATACACGGAATTGCAGGAGACGTGAAGGAGACGTGCTGGGTATTTGTTCGGACAAGCCCTGGGCCAACAGCTGCAGCAGCTGATAGCAGCAGATTGCACCTCACCCAGGCAGCCCTCAACGGCCTCCTGCCATCCTCTAGGGAAGGCAGAGACCTGGTCTGAAGGGGTGCCTTAGTGTGGCTGCCACTGGGTAGCTCGGCTTCAACTGGAGACCCCTCTAGAGCAGCTCTCGATCCCAATCCCTCCCCCTGGACACCAGCCTTTGCACTAGGGCAGCCCCTGCATCTGCCCAGGTCTTGAGCCCACCCAGGTCAAGGCCTGGCCCCTCTCCAGGTGGGTCTCCAGGCAGGAATCAGCCGGTTCACTTAGGGGAAGGAGCAGCACGCGGTCTCCCAAGGTCGCTCCCGAGCTCCTCTTGCTGCAGGTAGGAATGACAGGCGGCCGCGCGGGCCGCTGGCCGCAGCAGGAAGCAGCGGCTTCCTCCGCAAGGCTGTGCTCATGGTGCTCCCCTCCCTTCAGCCCTGATGTGCCCGGATCCGGAGCCACATCCTCAGGAAGGGCCGCGGGAGGCAGGGGCAGCTCGCAGGTCGTCCTGTTGTCCTTTTCATTCCCAAGCTCCGAGTCCAAATGGCAGCGTCGCTCTGGCCGCAGGGCTCCGTGTGACGCAGCGCTCGCTGGTTATTTTTAGCAGCCGTGGCCCCGCTTCCTGCGCGGCAGCCGGGAAGCCCCTCCCGGTATTCCCAGGCTAATCCGCTGCTAATCGCACTGGGAGGCCAGGGCAGACAGTGGCTCCTGCATACGTCCCCGGTGCCTCCCTGCTGCAAGGGCAGCAGCTCCAGGGGATGCAGAGGGGCTGGAGGTCGTTGGTGCCCTGCAGCCGGGTGCCCTCCCTGGCTCCGGGGCCGCTCCCAGGGGAAAGGCAGGAGCCAGCGGCAGGAGAGGCGGCGCCAGCCGGGCTGGCTGTGGAGCCGGAGCGGGAGCTGGCGCGGCCGGAGGAAGCACAGGGCGGCGGTGGCGGCCCCTCTCCGGCTGCGCTCCCTCCTTCCTGCCCGAGCACCTCCGCTTTCCTGCCTTTCCCAGCACGCCCGGGCCGTTTCCGTGCACGCCGCGTCCTTCCTGCCCTGCCCCTGGACCATGCGCCTGCTTCTCCATGGCTCGCTGTGCTCCCCTCCGCTGCCTTCCCCTTGCCTCTTGGCCCTGTCCCTACCGCTCACGGGCCAAGGAGCAGCGGGGAGGCCGGAGCAGGCACAGAGCGGAGCCCTCGGCCCTGCATGAGGCGCTTCCAGTGCGGCCTCTGCTCCCTGCTCTGCTCGGCGCCCGCAGAAGCAGCAGGCGGACGTTTCCCTGGGAATTGCCTTTGTTCCCTCCCCGTCTGTGCGTGTGAAGCTCTGCTCTGTGATGCCCAGGCCTCCGCCTGCCCTCAGGCTCCCATTAAATCCCTTCGGCACCAAGGGCGACAGCTGAGGTCAGAGGAAGAGGAGGGAGGCTCTTCCCTAGGAAACCACGGCCAGCAGCAGCCAAGGGCCGAGAGGAACGCTGTGCCTGCCTCGCTCGAGCCTCGCCTGTGCTCCTCCCTTGTCCTGGAAAACGGAGAGAGTCTGGCTGATTTCCCTTCCTAAAATCCATGGCTGTTGGAAAGTGACCGCGGCCCTGGGGGGACGCGTCTAGCAGCCCTAGCAGACAAGGCAGAGCGAGCGTCCATCCTGAGCGCGGCGCCGCAGGCCCTGGCTCCGAGCCCTTCCCTCTGCGCTGCGCGGGCAGCAGCCCCGGGCACTGGCTCCGGCAGGCGATCGGGCCGGGGGAACCTCCGGCTCTGCGTTTCGTCGCTGCCCCGCGCGGCGGCTGGGTGAGGCCTCGCGCAGCCGCACGGAGCGGCTGAGGGGCCCTGCGGGCTTTGCCGTCAGCAGCGGGAACGGCTGCCAGAGGACGAGGGGAAGGGAGTTGCTTGTGTCAACCGCGTCCCCTGGCGCTTGCCGGCCCCGAGCCTGCCTCCGGGGGCCGCTGCGGCTGGGAAGGGCCCTGCTGAGGACCGTCCCGCGGGATGCAGCCTTGGTAGGGCTGCTCCCGCGCCCCTGCATTCCCGCTCGCTGCCCCGGCGGGAGAGGCCCCAGCAGGAGGGCGGCCCCGCATCGCCTCCCGGCCGCGCTCCCCTCCCTCGCCGCGGCAGCACCCGGGATTCCTGAGCGCTGACACAGCCCCGGCAGGGCCCCCCGCTCCTCCTGCCCCGAAGGGGTCACCCGGGGCCAGGGCGCTCCGGGGGAGCTGCCAGAGCCAAATCCGGAGTCCGTCTCCGCGCGCCATGTCCCCGCCACCACCGCAGCTCCTTGCGCCCAGCACCTCGGCTGGCAGCCGGCCCGGGGCGCTCAGACGCTCCCCGCTCCCAAGGCTCGGATGATTCACACCATTAACACTCCCTAGCTGCCAGGAGCCCTTCTAAGCAATTTCCTCTCTCCAGAAGGAATCCCTCATGGGGGGGCAGCCCCGGGCACGCTGCACGCGCGGGCAGCGCTCACTCCCAAAGCGGCTTCCCGAGCTGCTTGCTGCCCTGCCCGGCTGCGCGCGGCTGCGCAGACCCCTGCCCGCTGCTCTTACGGGAGGGCTCCTGCCATCTTCCGTCGGGTCACCTCCTCCCGGACGGGCTGAGGTGGTGTCCACAGGAGCCACCCTCTCCTCCCAGGGTGGAAGGGTTTATTTTTATCAGGTTTGTTTACGCGCTCTGTTTTCTCCCGGCAGCATCGGGCGCTTTAGGGCTCTTTGCCTCTCCTCCAACGTAGTCCACCATCCTCGTGTAGGGATTACTAGTCTTTTTTAATTCAAGATTCGCTTTCCAGCGAAGGCACTGGCCCCCAGCTATGAGAAATAAAAACTCGCTGCCAGCTGCCCTGTCTGTTGGAATTATTTTCCAAAATTATTTTTGGAATTATTTTCCGGCAGGCAGGCGCAGGACCGCGACCGCACAGCTCCTCTGTGGAAGACGGAATAGATGCAGCAGCGGGGTGGCTGCCTGGAAAACAACTCCTTCGGATACATGAAGCTGCTTCTGATCAACTCCATGTGTTGGGAGGAAGAATGGCAGGATCCCAATCCAGCACGCAGGGGCTGACCACAAGCCCGGAGCAAAACCTGAGGCCCATAACAGCGCCAGGAAGCTCCCACACGCTTCCTTGGAGATGCTGTTGGCAATAAAGGGACCGACCCCACGAGGCTTGGGAGGAAAATGCAGGAAGGAAAACAAGACCTTTCCCATCTCCCAGCCCTGCCTCCTCGGAAGGGACCCGTTCCACCCCCTGTCCCTTCTCACACAGCCCCAGGCCAAGCCGTTCTCTGCAGCTGAGAGGACCAGAGGCCGGGGATCAGCCACCAGCTGCCCTTCTTGCCTGCTCCCAACAGGCATCAAGTGGGAAGAAAGGCCTCATGACAACCACTGCTTCCTGCTAGGCTAAAGCCCTGTGTCACCAATCTCACCAAGATAATTAAACTGATTAGGATGACAGGACTTTCACTTTCACAGCAGCATGCGGAGCTGCTAACTCGCGCACTACCAGGAGAGCTCGCTCCAGAAGACACCGACGCCCACAACACTTCTCTCCCCCATCACAAGTCCTCTGCTCTTTGCTCTCCTGTGGATTAAGACTCATCTTTCCATTTTTCACAAAAACAGGATGTGAAAGAAAACAAGAAAGTCGTAGTCTGCAATCCCCAAACCTCCCCTGGTGGGAAGTTTTAACTGCTGCCTCTTAACTCCCCACAGCAGAGCAGCCCCACAGCCACCTGAGCCCCATCAGAGAAGGCGCAGAGCACAGCACCCCTCTGAGCTGCCCCTCAGAGACGGGCCCCGGAGCGCAGCCAGGAACCCCAGGCTGCGTTTCCCAAGGCACAAAGACATCTTCCTGGGTTTGCAAGATTTAACCCTCGGCCGAAGAGCTCGTTAATTGGGAGCAGAGAAACCTCCAGCGAATCTCCCAGCAAGCAGCAGCAAACTTCCCCCACTGCTCAGTCTAATTGCGGCGCCTCCAGGCGCTCTGTACTCACAGCACAGGCCAAGCTCCTCTCCCCACCCACAGAAGAAGGAACTTTAACCCAGTTAGTCCTGCTGAAAGAAAAAAAAAAAAAAAAACACCCTGGATATTCAACATTTTAGGCACTCTGCGAGTTAGTAAAAGCAAACAGGAGGCACCGCAACGCGTTTTTTGGCGGAGCGCTATTGGGCCGCTTTGCCCAGCCCATGTTCAGGGAGTAGCAGCCGCGCGCCCCCGCGCCAGGACCTTTGGGCAGGTGATGTCAGCCGGGCGGCCCTTGACCGGCGGCTCCCCCGCTCCTCAGCGGCGGCTGCCGGCCCAAACAGAGCCGTTCGGCTGCGCGGGCGAGCGCCTAATGCTGCTGCAACCCTGTCCACGAGCCCGCGCCATCGCTCCGCGCTCACAGGGAAGGAGCAGGCGGGCGGCGCTGGCACAGGCTCCGCACAAGTTCCCTTTCTTCCCAGTGGAGCCCGGGGCTGCGCAGGGTGGATCCGGCCGCAGACTCCGCGGCAACCACACCCTGGCTGCGGCTCCCTGCCCGGCACAGCCACACAGGGATACGCTTGTACACTCCAAAATATTTAATACGTGTTGTACACGTAGCATTACATTTCATACAAAAAAAACCAAAAACGAGATACATCACCAAAGGAAAACACTGTACAAAACCCCCGCGAGAGCCCCGGGCCTTTATACAACAAAGGCCTGGGGGTCACCGAGCCGAAGCCGAGAGGCTTGCGGACTTTCCACCCTCCCACACCCCCCCAGAAACGCCTGTAAACTTCGTTCCTCTCCATGAACACTTTCTAAAAGCACCGTGTAAGATTCCTGACCTAGGCCTTTCCAAAATAGAGACTTTATTTAATAAACGCTTTCCCAGCTTAAAAGGCGAGGCGGCGGGGGGCCACCCCGCACGCTCCGCGCGCTGCCCCCGTGCCGGCGGCGGGCCGAGTCTGTGGCTCGCGGTGTCAGAAGGCCACGATGGCCGTGCTCCAGGGGTTGAGGGTCCGCAGCACCGGCTCGTCACAGCAGATCTGCCCCGGCTCGCCCGCCTCGCCGCCCGCCGCCTCGCTGCCGTCGCGGCGCCTCCGCCCCGGCGGCTCCTTGCCGAGCAGTCCCGAGAAGCTGGAGCCGAAGATGCTGATGAGGTTGGCCACGTTGCCCGTCTCCATGTCCTCCTGCGGCTGCGGCGGCTCGCGCGGCGGCGGCTCCTCGGCCTCGCGCCGGGGCTTCTTGAGGGGCGCGGCGGGCTGGGCGCGCTCGGCGGCGCCGCGTTTCCGGGAGCAGCCGGGCAGCGCCGCGACGCCTCCGCCCGCCGCGCACCCGCCGCCGCCGCCGCAGCAGCAGCGCGGCGCGCGCGGGCCCCCGCAGTCCCACGGGCCGCCCCTAGGCGCCTCCTCGCGCGGCGGCGGCGGCGGCTCCGGCTCCTCCTGGGCGGGGGGCCACGCGGCGGCGCAGGGCGGCTCCTCGGGGGGCTCGCTCAGGTAGACCTGCCGCGCGCTGCGCAGCACGAGCGACACCAGCAGGTTCTTGTGCAGCTTGAGGCCGCCGCGCTGGCCCCGCGCGCTGTAGATCTTGCCCAGCGAGATGCTCACGATGCGGTGCGCCTCCAGCTTGAACTCCATGGGCGCGGGCGGCGGCGGCGGGCGCGGCGCCGCGGCCGCCGTTGCCTCCGTGGCGCGTCCTCGGGCCCCGTCCCGCTCCGCTGCACGCGGCGCCGCGCACCGCGCTCCGCTCCCGCTCGCCGCCGAGTGAGGCGAGCGCACGCCGCCGGCCGCCTTTTATAGCGCCCCCGGAGCGGCCAATCAGAGCGCCCCGCCGGCCGCTCCAACCGCCGCCGCGCCCGCGCCAGCCAATGGCGAGGCGGGGCCGCGGGTTCGAACGCTCGCCCCGCGGAGAGGGCTCTTAAAGCGGCAACGGCGCCGCGCGGAGGGGCCGCGGCAGCGCGCGTCACTCGCGACACGGCCAAGCGGGGTCTTCGGGCGCCGCCCCCTCTCTATAGGTCGCGGCCGGGGCCAAACGTTGCCATGGCTACCACAGTTCCCCTGCCCGAGCGTTCTGTTCTCATTTCACAGAACGGTCGGGGTCGGAGCGGGCCTCTGGAGACCATCCAGTAGAAGCCGGGGACACCTAGAGTGCCTTGCACAGGAACACACGCCAAACACGGCCCAGGAACTTCCATCCCAAACACCGGCTGGGAACGGTGTTTCTTTTGGTTGGACCACAGCAGGAGGCTGCCGTGGAAATTTTGGGCAGAATAGTTGAAGCATTTCGAAAAAGTAGCAGGGAAGCTCAAGGCATCAGAGAAATCCCTAGGAAGGCGCCATGTGTCGGCAGGCAGCTCCACCACCGCCTGCCCTTCCCCTCCCTGGGTCCTTGGGCAGCAACCAGCATGGAGAAGCTCAGAGGGGTGTTTCGGGCCTCAGCTGGGCTCCAAAAGCCTTCAAGGAAGGCAGCAGAAGGATGCAAGAAACAGTAGGGGAGACAAAAGGAAGGAATTAAGGAAGTTAATGTCGTACCCTAAAGTATCGGCAGAGTTCCCACTCGAGCCCTGGTTTCTTTTTTTTTTATTAAGAGGAAAAATGAAGGTCTCAGACTCGCTCAACGGAGAATGGCAGCGAGCAGCAAGAAGCAGGCCGGGAGCTGCGCAAGTGCTGGCTTTCGCCATCCAGGCGAAGGGTACTGCAGCGGGCTGGGAAGGAGGGAAGTGCTATTGAGCAGCGAGCCCCTGCTACCCATTTCCATCGGGAGGGACAGATGTCGGGATGAGGGGCAGAATGTGGGTCTCTCGAGCAACTTTTGTGGCGGCAAGTCCAGCGTTTCACACCGTGAGCGTTGGTGCGTCGCCTGGTCAGCGTTGCAATGCGGCGTGTGCCACACGCGGTGCTCGGAGGTGCTTTTCAGACAGACCCCATCTCCTTGATCTACTCCGCTCTCACCCGCTGCCTGTTACAAATCCTGCTTTCTCAGCACGTTCCCGGGGCGCTGGGAACAGCTCTTGGCTTCATGCAGTCAAGGGCAGACAGAAAGGTCCCAGCAGGGTTTTAGCCCTGCTCTGCCAGCGGCTCTCAAAGGGCCCTTCCTCAGCTGACGGCCTATGGACAAAACTGCCACCACGATCTGGCTTCTTGGAAGGGCACAGGGTGATTGGTAAGAGCAGGAACAAAAACTAGGTGAAGTTTCAGCCACTCAGCCCCGCAAGCAGCATGCTCCAGACATTGCTTTCTGAACACCATGGTGTGGTCTTCCCAAACAGAGCAGCCTGTGGTTTGACCTCCAAAAAAAATCCCACCTCCTCCCGCACAAACCTGCCAGCAACCCTCTTTCCAAATCCCTACACCGGAGCGCGCTGAACTGCACAACTGACGATGGTCCCCAAAGCCATTCCTGCCTGTCCCCCTCAGTGAGAGCACCAGGCCTTGCCGAGAAAGCTGCCCTTGCAGAGACGCCAGCCCGGGCTCCGCCGCCCACGCAGGGCCGTGGGAGGCAGCAGGAATGCGAGTGACAGTGGTGGGAACCGACGGCACTGCTGTCCTCCAGTCTCCAGACCTGCAGAACCTGATCCTATGCCTTGGAGGGCCAGCAACTCCCTGGCCCAAGCCCTCAGGCCAGTCTAACCAGCTTGGGCAGGTCTGCATTCAGATGTTTGAGACTTCAGTCACTCCTGTTCACCTCCAGCCATCATGTCTGGCTGTCACTAGCTGCCTCGTTCATGATGAGATTGGTTACATCTGTGAGGTCAGTCCATGCTCTTAGAAAAGGATAAGCAGACGAGCCAGAGAGCACACAAGTCATTCTCAGACCCCCGCACTAGCTGCGAGAACCCAGGCCTCTGGTGTCATCACCAGAAATGACTCCAGTTGGAAAAAATGAAGTCATTATTTCATATTTCTCTTCTGAGTATCAACCTGCTGACTAGGTGATGCCACCTGCCCGACTCAAAAGCAGAGGCACAGCGAAGCAGCTCTGTGCGCCGGCCTGGCTGAGACGCTGCGCAGGATCCTTGCTGAGTAAAGGTGACTGCATCCAGAGCCGCCCGACTTGTTCTGCCACCCAGCCGGCAGCAGAACCGTGGGAGCCAACGTTTCTCCCTGGTAGCCACCGCCTACGTTTTGGCCACCCTGCCTGCTTAAAGCCGTGGGCTGGCAGCCAAGGGAGGGCCGCCGCTCCTCTCTTCTGCCCTGCTCAGCAATAAACACGCAACACCAAGAGCTTGCTAAACGCCACAAGTGCCCAGAGCAGGCGCTTTGCAAGCCTGGCATGGGAGAGCAAAGAACTGCACCCGCTGCGCGGCAGGAGCTGGTAACCAGCCCGGCACCGCCGCTCCCGCGTGCGAACGCGGAGCTCGCCCCGTTTCGGGCCGCACACACAGGGCTTCTCGGGCCGGCGGGGCGCAGCAAACGGCGCGGGGCCGTTTAAGAGCGGCTCTGTTTTGGCGGCTGATGTAATGGGCAGCAAGTGAGCGCAGTCACATGGCCCCTCCCGAGGGCAGCGGCCTTTGTTGTGGGCCTGCTCCCGCCCCGCCTCGCCCCGCTCCGCCCCCCGGCCCCAGGGGCTGCGTGTGTGACCGCAGCGGGGCCCCCTGCCCCACTGTCCCTCGGAGCAGTGACCGCAGCAGGGTCGCTGCCCCGCTCCCACGGCCCTCTGCCTCAGTGTGTGTGTGTGTGTGTGACTGCAGTGGGGTCCCTGCTCCGCTCCCTCAACCCTCTGTCTCGAGGTCTCTGCATGCGTTGACCACAGCAGGGTCCCTGCTGCGCTCCTGCTTCCCCAACCCTCTGTCTGGGTCTGTGTATGTGTGTGACCGCAGCGGGCTCCCTGCTCCGCTCCCGCGTGCTCTGATTAAGGGTCTCTGTGTACACGAACGTGGCAGGGTCCCGCCGGGCTGCCCTCATCCACAGGGCGCCCACGCAACGCTGGGCCTGCCACGGGTGGGCGCAGAGCTGCGTGGCAGCCCCTCGCCTCTGTCTATCCGTCCGCACGGCCCCCTTGCGACGGGTCAGCAGGGGACAGGGGAGGAGCGGAGGGAAGGGTGTGAGGCGGCACGCTAACCTGCGCGTGTGACCTCATCGGCCTGGAAGGGGCTCCCAAACAATTGACAATCCCGCAGCTCGGCTGCTGCTTCCGGAGCCAGCCCCGCGGCAGCGCGAGCCCGAGCGGGCGCCCACAGAGGCGGCCCCGCCAGCGCACGAGGCTCCACAGCGGGGACCCGCAGCCCCACCACATCCGTGCTTCCCCATCCCAAGCACCTGCTCCCCCTGTGCCCTGGCTCGTGCTGCCCCACCACAGTACCGCGGCGCTGGAGCGAACGGCCTGCGCCATGTGGCTCGCAGCGCGGCTCCCCGGCCTGTCACCGCGGAGGATGTGGTTACCGAGATCCTGTTTTGGCAGCGGCGCTGGGACAAACAGCTCCCTCCCACCAGCCCGTCCTTCCCATCCCCTGCCCCACCACTTCCCACCAAATGTGCGGCCCAGGCACAAGACGCGCAACAAACAGATGGAAAATCTGTAAGCCAGGATTGCCGGAGAAATCTGGGTCTCTTTGAGGCTCAAGCTGGAGTTTTCCATCGCCTCTTCCGGCTGCCCCAGACCTCTCTCCAGAAGTTGGCTTGGAGTGAAAGCCTTCCCGTGAAGAGCATGTTCAAGGGAAAACGTAGCTTCAGAAGAAGCAAGCCCCAGAGCAGAGCCAGGCTGCAACCCCCAGGGACCAACGACAAAAGCCTACAAGGCCGGAGAGAAACATCTCAAAATGCAGATTCATGCGTAGCCACAGAGCAGGTTCATTTCTGGACGAGGGAAAACAGACCTCTGAAAATGAGCCATTAGTGTCAGACCCACACAGGTTGCAGGAGGAGGAGGTTTGTTTGGGGTTGATTTTTTTTCCTCCTCCCAGAAAAATCAATGATTCCCATTGATGCAGCCTCAAGCTGCCGCAGTCAGTTATCAATAACCACGCTCACAGGGTTCCCAGCTGTTCTGGTTTCTCTGTGTTTGAAGAGAAGGTCAGAGGAGCTCAGACTCATCTCAAAACACAGCGAAGAGCACTAACCACTGAACACTGCTGAATGATAACAAAACACAACACACAAGTGAAATACAAACAAATCAATACAAACCCAAACCAGAAGGGAGGAAGTAGCTCCCTCGGCTTTGCAGAGTGCTAACATACCTGCCCGTGAAACCACAACAGAGAGTGATAGTACAGCGCAGTCGCATACTAGAAAGCAAAGGTTTTGTTTTTCAAAACAGTTCAAGACTCCCTTCCCATCTGCTGAAAAAATGTGCATGTTCCAGACTGCTCTTTGCTCCCCCAGCAGGCAGGACATGCCTCCTCCTGTGCATCTTCCTCCATCCATGACCTGGGATGGATTCCCCCTCCGGTGCCTGCACAAGCGATTCAGGATGCCCCCTCAGCTTGGGCACTTCCCACCCTCCTGCAGGAACCGTGACCCAGACCCTCGCCCTTCAGAAAATCCTGTTACTCCTCTGCCAACCTCTCCAAACACAAAGGAGGGAAAAAAAAAAAAAAACCTCACAGCTATCGGCTTCTCCGGGCAGCAGTTTCCCCTGGAAAAATCTGGCCCCGTGTCTTTTAGCATTGCATGGAATTTGCTTTGGTTTCCTGGGGAAAAAAAATCTGCATTTATTTGTCCAGGGTTTCCTATCAGACAACCCTTCTATTGTAGTCCACCTTCCTGTATTTTTTCCCCTCTGCAATACGGGTGCAGTGGTTCTGTGCCATTTCCAGCGACGCACCGAGGACCGTCTGCAGTTACGCAGACGGAGGCTGCCTCGTGTTCGGTAACAGAAAGCGTGGTGGCCCCGGGACCCTGGTGACAACCTGGCCCAAGGGCAGCGTTTGCTTCCAGCTCGCTGGACGCCACGCCACAAAGTGCTTTTTCTTTTTCTTTTCTTTTTTTTTTTTTTTAACTCCACAAAGTGTTTTTTTTTCCTTGGCTGCAGCAATTTGCTCCGCAGCTGTGGCCTTGAGGGATGCACTCACTCTTTGCCAAACTACAGGCAACCACCAAGGTCCCCGAAGCAGGTTAAAAATCATACGTTAATTGCGTGGACTCCAGGTGGAGTCAGCTCAGGGAACAGGGGGCAGACTGAGTGCCCAAAGGAGTCACACTAATTATTTTTTCCTCTCCCCACCACTCAATGTCACCTTCCTTTTGGCCGCCAGGCGAACGACTACTGTAGCCCTGCGTACGTCCCAGTGCGTAGATGTGTCCTCTGTTCGGCTGCTTCCCATTTAAGCATGACAGGAAGGTTGCACAATGACACTCCCAAGTCACAGACCTGTCATCCCCAGAAGAATTTGCCTGCACCAGCTCTCTGCTAACAAAGGAGGGGACTTGCCAGCAAAACACATCACACACAGCGCCTACTAAAAGCCCCAAAACAGCCACCACTCCACGAAGCAGCAGGCACCTGGGGAGAGCACCTTCCTTGCTCAATTTCATCTCCCTTTCTCATCTTCATTAAATGACCGATTGTTCATGCACCACGAAGAGGAAAATCAATTTTCTTCAAAACAACCCTTATTTAGAACAGTCATCTGCCAACCTCCGTGAATTATCACCTCGCATTTGTTCATTTATTCCATTCTTATTTGCATCTGGACATTTGGCTGCCCTCCTAAAGGTTGCAGCATTCACATAGGCAAGTCTGCCTGCTGTGGCCGCCCCGACCACGGGCAAGGCTATGGCATGAAATCAGCTTTCATTAGACAACAGAAAACCCACAAGAGCAACGGGAGGAAAGGCACATCCATGGAAAGGGCTTCAGTCGGTACTTGCTGCTTCCCAGACATGGGAAAAGTCTTTGCATTTTAGGGACAAGTAACCACAAAACCCCATGCCGAGATGCCAGAAAGAGGCAGGCTAGGTGGGAGCACAGGGGGCATGGCTCGATAGGATTCAGTGCAAATCCTTGCAGCCTAGCACAGCACCGAGTGTTTCACCACAGACTAGTGCTCCGTGTCAGGTTATCGCTGGCCTCTTGTTACCACCAGCACTAAGAATCTTCAACAACTTTTACTAAAAATGCAAACAAGGAGGAAAGGCGCACAGAAGCACGTGCAACTCATTTACCTTATTTCCTCTCTTGCTTCCTCCTTTCATTTTAAAGCCTTGTCTGGAGGAGAAAGGGGGGGAGGAAAACCCCCTATAGTTTTGTAAATCCAAATCCAAACAAATCCAGCCTTTCCCAAGAGGAAAAATCATCTCTTCTATGCCAAATACACATGCTTAACACCAGACTACTGGCTAGTACGGGATCAGACACACAGCATTGTGCATGTACCCGCTTGCCTCAAATATTTCCGTGATAAAAGTCCTGGTGAACTCGCTCCGTTCCCGCAGACGGCCTCAGTTCTGATGCGTTGGCACTTCTCGGCGCACCAGTGATTAAGCAGGCCTTTCCTGACCAGTTCTGCAGCTGTGCGGAGCGCTGCTCGCCTCGGGTAAACAGGTTAGCAGGGCGGCGAAAGCCACCCAGCGCTCCCACGAGAGAAAACACGAGCGAGAAAACGGAGGGGCACACGCAGCGCCGGCCCCTCCGCGAGAAGCCGCTGCGGAGCCGCCGCACGAGCCCCTCGCCTTGACACCTCTTGCGGGGCGAAGCCACCAGCTCGGCGCCCCGGCTGGGTCCACGCTTTCCTTCCTTAAAAAGGGGCCGTTTTCCTCCTCCAGCCCCAAGGAGGGCAGCTCCAGCCTTGGCACCCTGCGGGGAAGGGGGCCCGCGGGGCAGCAGCGAGGGCGGCCGCTCGGCGCGGGGGTCCCGCTCAGGGGAAGGCGGCCGCAGGGGGCAGAACCGCGCGAGGGGGCGAGCAGCGGGAAGGGACAGCGTGGCCGCCGGGCGCTGCCTCCCGCTCCCGCTCCCGTTCCCGTTCCCTCAGCAGCGCCCCGGGGCACCGGGCGGGCGCCGCCCTGCGCAGGCAGCGCGGCCATGGCGCCCTGGGCGGAGCGGAGCGGGGCGGGCGCAGGCGCGCGGCCCGTGACGGCGCGGGGCGGAGCGGCGCCTCAGTCGGCAGCGAGCGGGGCCGGCGCCGCCATGTCCATGGAGGACCCCTTCTTCGTGGTGAAGGGGTGAGCGGGGCCGGGCTGCCGGGCCGGGGAGGGCGGAGGGGCCGCCGAGGCCGGCCCCGCCGCCGCGCGGGGGTCCTGGGCACCTAAACAACCCCGAGAAATCAGGAAAAAAATCAAAACCTAAAAAGATCTAAATTCAAAAAGATCAAAAGCCCGAACACCACCGAAATTAAAAATGCAAGGCACAAAGCAACAGCGCCCTCCCCAAAGCGCGTGCGAAGCCCCGAGGTGCCCGAAGGGCCGGGCGGGCGATGGTGCCTTGTGCAGGTGTCTGTCGGGCCCTCCCGTGGGGCACGAGGGACGTGGCGATGCCTTCGGAGCCGCCCCGTGCCTGGGCATCCCACAGCGCCCGCGAAGGGAGGCACCAAGCGCGGGGGCAGAGCTGTGGTTAGCAGGGCAAGGAGTCTCGGCCTCAAAAAACGGGGCGACTGTGCGGTGGGGAGGCCACGAGGATGCCAACAGGGGCTGGGCGGCGTGGAGGGATCCCAAGAGGCGTGGGAGCAGGGTGGCAAGGTGATGCTGGCGCCTGTCGTGAGCCCGGATAGCGAGGGAGGGAAGCGAGTGTCCCAGCGGTGTGAGGGGAAGGCGTGGGAGCGGAGCGGGAAGCGCTGCCGCCTGCCATGTTCCTTATTCTCCCGCCGCCTGGCCCGGCTTCCTTCACTTCGTTTCCCTGCGGCTCGGCGCTCCTCCCCTCTGCAAACATCCAGCTCGGCTCCCGGCTCCCGCTTGGAGGCACTTCCTCAAGCGCCTCTGCTCGCGAGGAACGGAGGAAACAAACCCCACGAGATCCTTCATCTGTGCTGTTGGCTGCAGGGAAGTAGGTGCAACAGACACCGAGCAAGAGGAACCAGGGGGGAGAAAGTGCTGCCACCCCGCCTCCGTGCCCGTGCTGCTCTGGAAAGCTGGGAGCAGCAGAGGAGGCACCGCTTTGCTACGCCCGTGCGCAGGAGCCGGGTGCTAAAATCAACAGCGCTGCACTGGACAGTCTGTGCAGCTGGAGTGTGGCGGTAGTTCTTGTCGTTCTCTTTGCCTTTGGCCTAGGTGGTCAACAGTCTTTCGAGGAAGGATGTTGACAGAAATGAGGAATAGTAATGGCTAGAGAAGAGTGTTGTTCAGCCCGCTGCACTGCCCTGTCTGGGCTTTTGTGACACTTGCTAGAAAGCTCCCCTAGAGAAGAAGGCCCCGTAGGTAACTGTGGTAGCTGAACTGTGAACTGTTGCTCTTCGTGCTGTGACATGAAAGGAGAGGGGGTTGCCCAGAAGTATGGGGAATCCTTATTTTACCACGTGAACTAAAGCATTTGCAGTAAAGTTGTTTGCGGGGAGGTTGCACTTCCCTGCGCTGCAGGGAACTGCTAAATCACCCAGCGCAACTTCTAAAAAAATTTTTTTTTTTAAATGATGATAATCCCTTCACTTCTCTTTAATTATCCTGACTGCAGGGAGGTGCAGAAAGCAGTGAACACTGCCCAGGGGCTCTTTCAGAGGTGGACAGAGCTCTTGCAAGATCCCTCTATCGCCACTAGAGAAGAAATCGACTGGACCACTAATGAGCTCCGGAACAATTTGCGGAGCATTGAGTGGGACTTGGAAGACCTGGATGAAACAATTAATATCCTTTCCGTACCACCGGGGCAGTCTTTGGGGGTAGCAACATGCAGTTTCCACCATGTAATAAACAGTCAAGAGCTACTGTTACCTTAAGCTAAGTTACCTTTTGCAGAAACCAAGACCACTTGGGACTGAATTTTCAGCCTACCCCAGGTGTTTTCAGATTGCAGCTGATGACAAAACATGTCTGCAAACAAATTTCTCTGTGCACTTTTGCTTTCCTCTTGACGAGGTGTGTTTAGGATGCTTCCAGTCTGTTCTGCAGATTGCACGTGGGTTTCTGCGTGGTCAGTCCTGCTCCAGGCTAGCTTCCAGAAACGCTCCTTTGCCCTTGTGTCCTGCTGAACACTCTTGCAGCAGACAACCCCAACCCAGACCCACGTGAGGCTTCCCTCTCACATGCTTTTTCCCTTAGTGTCCTGTAGTTTGCTGCTGAAATTTTGGGGAAAACAGCACGGCTCAGGGGAGGGGCTGTGCCCCGACAGATCCCTTCGTGCCGCTCAGCGTTTCGGGGTTTGCGAGCGCGCTGCACACCGAGCACGGTGATTCCTTGACTCGTCGCCCACGCATCGTCGAGGCCAACCCGCGGAAATTCAACCTCGATGCCACCGAGCTGGGCATACGCAAAGCCTTCATCACGGGCACGCGGCAGGTGGTCAGGGTAAGGAACTACCCAAACCGCTCTCCTCGCAGCAGAGTAGAGAGCTGCTACCTCCTCTCTTGGGCTTCTTCCTCTTCCCCATGTGCTACCCCCATGGGCATCCCTGACAGGCAGCGAGGATGCAGAGGCCTCATTGCATCCCCTAGCTGGCCCTTTCAGCTGCTGCTTTAAGTCCTCAGATCTCTCTTGTAATGATGGACCTGGAAATGCTGAAAGTGAAGGCCCAAGATCCCTCTTATCTGGGGGAAACTGGAGTCTCCCTTCAGAGGTAAAGGAAATAGTAAGCGTCTTTTACTTGTATCACTAGTTTTCAAAAACAGAAGGTCCCCTTCGAGCACTCACTAGCGTTGTTTACATGGTGACTTCAGCTTCCTACTGCTACAGAACAGTCAAAGCAGCCACTAGCTTTTATTTTTAGCTGGGGGAAGTTAGGCTTTTTTTTGTGTCAGCCTCATGCTTTTAAATACCAGCCCTTCGAAGAGAGGTGGGCCTGGCAAAGTCCTGCCTCCTGGGCAGCAGTTTCAGAAAGCCCAGAGCTGCAGGCAGGGTGCAAGTGAAGAGACACGCAGTGTGGGCTGCAAAGGGAACAACATTTGCTTACATTGCTTTGAGGCAGGATATGGAAGCTAGACAGGGATTTCACACAGTTAATAGTAATAATTGGGAGGGAAAAAAGACATGTCTCCAAAAGCCTGAGAAGAAACTGCTAGTTAGAAAGTTTTCTCTGTATTAATGTAGCTCTCTCTGGCAATGTGGCCCCTCATAGCTTGGATGTTTCTGCTGCATAAAATGCATTGCTGTGGCTAGAAGCAAGCTCATGATCCTCCCTGTAACGCTGCGGTCTGGATACAGTTCCTAAGGCTTGCTGCTCGGGAGGAGATCCTGAAGCCATTGCAGCCCCGAGCAGGGGGCATGTGCTTGCTTACCTGCTCGGTGGAGCCTACTGCCCAGACCAGCAAGATCCATCAAGCCTGGTTCATAGTCCTCTTTTTTTCAGGGTGCAGACCTCTGGCTACAGTTAAATGGAAGTTTTTCCTGGCATTATCCAGTTGGCTTCTGTAGCAGCATGTGCATTAGCTGCTGACAAGTAGCCTGGTGGGTTCTGGTGCTCTTAGAAGACGTGTTGCATATCTCTGAACCCTAAAACATACCCGCCTCTCGTGGTGCAGTCAGACCAGTGCTGGTGGATGAGAAGAAGCAAACCTTGCTGGGTCATATGGGCTCTTTCATCATCTATCCCGCAAGAACTGAGCTACTTTACCAAGTGCTTGGGAGCCTTTTATGACCAGCCAGCTCTTACTTTATCTTAAGAACGAACCTTAATTCCTAATAGAGAACTCTAGGCATAATCAGAATGGATTGCCATAGGTCTAGAAATCTGCCTTGGCCTCTGCCGTGTGAACCCAGAGGAAAATGGGAATGAAGCACAGCTTACAGGCTTCCAGCTCCTTCAAGACAAGAGCATAACACTTCTTTACAATCTGTTAATGGGAAGATCAGTTTAATCCTACACAAATCCAAAAGTTTCTGGCTGTAGAAAAGCAAATCTAGTAGTAAATAAGTAATATTTTCAAAATAACCCCTGGGTATTGACTGCATGGTAGCAAACGGAAGCTGCCTGTCGCCTCACATCTAATGCTCACCTAGTTCTTCTTTCCTTGAATAAACAGGACATGAAGGATCAGATGTCAAACTCTTCCATGCAAGCACTGGCTGAAAAAAAAAACAGGCAGGTGAGTTTCTGAAACAGGCAAGTTCAGTGAGTGCAGTGGTTTTTTGTTTGTTTGTTTTTTGATACTTTAAAGTACAAGGAGGATTTATCAACTTTAGCAGCTGTTGTTTTAAGGTGTTACACGAAACTTTCATTTTCACTTGCTCTCGGGCCCACCCTACGTCCTCAGGTAGGGTGTATGGTGTTGAACAAAGCTGCTTAAAAGCAGTAATTACAGTATATATCCCGGTTTGTAGCTCATCTCCTAAAAAGATTTTTGCTGCGAGGGGTCTACGTGTTGTAACAAAGCTGAGTGTTCGAGCAGTGCCTGTTTTGCTGACCTGTCATTCCAGAGCCCGTGGGAGCTGGCTCTCCCAGGCATGTTGCTGTCACCCTCTTCCAAACCTGTCTCTCGGAGTCATTGGTTACCACTCACCATCCATCTCTGCCATCAGCACTGACTATGTATGACTGTCAGGGTTGCATCACCCTTCAGGAAAGGGAATCTCCCTCCTTCGCAGCAGGAGCAGAGTCAGAATCCAAGGCAATAAATGAAATCCTGTGCTCTGCTTTATTTGGGAGCCAGGATGCTTTGTATCCTAAAAAATAACTACATCTTGTAATAGTTAATAACCTGATAAGAAGGTGCAGGAGGTTCAAGGAGTCTCAGGTTGCCCATACTAAGTAATAGATGGAGCTTTTCCTCCCCTCCAAGTCAGTTTCCAAAGCTGCTTCTTGTAATAGTTGGCCTACACGTCACACAGACTTCCCTGACTGGATCTATGTTATCATTTGTAGCTAAAATGACAAACTCTGGAACTCTTCTTCTGCTGAGGAAGACAGAGCTAATTCCTGAGCTTGCTGCAGGGTCGGTTAACATGCTTGGAGAACACTTGAAGAAGCAGAGTCCTTAATGCCCCTGCTCAGACATTCTGCTCCTTTCCTTTCCTTGGCCATATGGCCCAGTTCATGCAGTGACATCTGCTCAAGAAAACTGATTCCTCGTGGTATCTTCCTTTCCCTTCTCCCGTTACGCCCCCTTCTCTTCCAAGTGCACGCTGAGCTGTGCCGGGCTGCCCATGCCTCTCTGGAGGGCCTCTGTGTTGGAGGCTGCGGTGACTTGAGCCCCGCAGTGTTAAGCTGAGCATGGGAAGCACGGGCTATTCAAGCACAGCTAGAGCTCAGCGTTAAATTAGTGGGAGCAGTGCTGGCCCCAGACTCGAGAGCATCGGGCACTTGCCCAGCATCTCGGGCGTGGATGAGAGCAGATGTCTCTCTGGCATCCTGCGTGCTCCCTCACGGCTCTCTCTGCCCTCCCCGACCTTTATAAACCAGCTGAACCGTAGAGCCCGTCTCATGTTTAACCTTAGTCGCCTGGTCCATGTCTGGCTGCTCTTCACAAAGGCACCATTGTCCCCGTTGGGGCGGCTGAACGTGGCTGCCCACGCTCAGAAGCTGCGGAACGTTCTCGTCTCGCCCTCCTCGCCTCTCTCGAAGAGCCGGCCGAGCCTCTCGGCTGGCGAGCGCAGCTCCCTGCCGTGGCACAGCGCTGCACGCTGCAGCTCCTCGCCTCCTGCCCGCAGCTGCTGCTTCAGCACCGTCGCTCGCGCTGCCTGTTCCAGGGACCAGATTCCCTGGGCTGGAGAGACCTCTTCTCCATTGGCTCTGCACATGCTTTTCTCTCCAGCCTGCAGAGCAGGAAGCAAGTGTGAGCTTGTTGCTGTTGTAAATAGTATGCAGGAGGAGCAGGTCACTTGAATCAAAGAACCCGAGTCCTGTGTACAGTGATGCACTGTGTATGTTCTGCACTGTTCTACGCTGTCAGCCTTGTGTCAGCCCCTTCTTACATCCCAGTCATTCTTAGCACAGCGCTCAGCTCATGCTGCGTGTCTCTTAACACTAAATATGTGGGTGCTTCCCAGCTCGCGTGTCCTCCTTGCACACAACACCGCACCACGAGCAGGCTTTGGACTCCTGCAGACATCCTGCTTGTGCATCCCATCATACTCCAACTGTGCCCTGGCTCCAGGGGCGGATCTGCAGCAAGCAGGCTGCAGGGTTTCCTGAGGTTGGCACTGTAGCCCTGGGGCTGGGCAGGCAGGAAAAGGGTGCTGCTGTATGTGTTTATCCAGGAGTTTCCACTTTCCCACTACACCCAGACAGTCTGCGGAGGGGCACAGAGGTCTTGCTAAGGGCTTTCTGCATCTGTTTAGGCACTCCTGGGAGAAAGTGGAAGTCAGAGCTGGAGCTCTGGACCTGACAAATACAGCCGCCTGGACCGGGATCTGCAGCTAGCAAATTCGCACTTCATTGAGGAGCAACAAGCCCAACAACAGGTAAGGCACCACGTCAGCTGAATGCCCATGTTTGCCAAGGTTGGCAAGCACATGCCAGGTTGATGGTGCACAAGCTGCAAGAGCAAATAAATAATAAAAAACCCATCTAGTCCCCAGCTGGTGTGAAGCCAGGAGCCTGATAACCCACTGCTTAGCTGCACTATAGACCCGTGTGCCTGTTCTCTGCTCAGTGTGGGTTTTGATGCATCATGGCAAAGAGTTTTTAACCGTTTACACCTGGATATTCTGCTGTGTATGCAAGGCAGACAAGATGATCTGAAAGCTGCAGCATGCTAAGCTTTGATCTCTGGAGGTCCCTTCTAACCTTAACAGTCTGTGATTCTGTGTGTGATTCTGTGATTGACTACTGCAAGGATTTCAGCAATCCCTGAAAGAGTAGAAATGCTGGGAAAAGAAGAGTGCCTCTTAGGTAGCTTCCCTGGTTAAAGAGTGAGCTGGTATGTGCCATTTTTGTGCATCTTCACCAGAATAGCCTCAGCAGGAGCACGTGCCTACTTCCTTTTTTTCTGCCTTTGACCACAAGATTCACTAGCAGATGTGTCAGGGCTTTGCTAGGCTCCTTCGTGCCAGGGTTCACTGCAGCTGGTGGGCTTTGTTTGGAGAAGTGCCGGGGCCACAGCCCACCCAAACACAGGCCCTTAAATAGCCACTCTCTGAGGCAGCAAACTGCAAAGCTCCTGCCACGTGAGGCTGCTCTGGCTTCCAAATGAGTTTTACCTAGTGACTCTAGGAAGATAAATAGACCCAGAAGTAGGTAACTAGGGTAAACCTAATCCTTAGCATGACTCTGCCCTGAAAATGACTTAAAACATCAGCAGACCTGTTCCTTGGGCGCATTCAGAGCCAGCCTTGTTATTTTTAGCCAGAGAAGCTGCAGCAGCTCTCGACTCTCTTTAACCCTTTGTTAACTCTGCTGCCTGCTCTGGGTGGTGGTCCTCAGATACCCCCTGCCCTGCTCGCTGAGGACAGCAAGGATTGGGGAGGCTCTGCTGGCAGGGAGCTGTGGCTTTGGAAAGGCTTCTTGGTGGTGGGAGAGGACGCAGCGTGGCCTGGTTTGCAGCAATGCGAGGAGGGCCTCTGCAGCTGGCTGGGGTGCCGTGAAGCCTGGGAGGCTCTTGCGCTGCTCTCAGTTCTCGAGCGTTTCTCAGAAATGCGGTCATGCTTCCTGGAGGCCGAGACCTGTCCCCAGGCTCCGCAGTCGGAATTGGTAGAGTTGAGCGAGCGGCCGTTCAAGCAGCCGGCTGTGAGCCAGTTGCAGAAGGCGGCAGGACTTTAACTGCCCTTTTCCCTTCTTTTTGGCACCAGCTGATTGTGGAGCAGCAAGATGAGCAGCTGGAGCTGGTCTCTGGCAGCATCGGGGTGCTGAAGAACATGTCGCAGCGCATCGGCGGCGAGCTGGAGGAGCAGGCAGTGTGAGTGCTGAGCCCCTGCAGCGCATCTGCAGCGAGCAGTCCCTTGCTGACAACCCTCTGCTGCCCTTAGGGCTTGAATTTCCTCATCCCTTGGGCCTTCGCTCCTTGTGAAGTGCCCCAAACTGCCTTAATTTCAGGCAGTGGGAAGCATTTCTCAGGCCTGCAAAGACATGGGCACAGGCATCTCCCTCTGGACCTAGGGCAGGGCTAGCTGCCTCTTCTCCCTCTCCTCTCTCTAGTCTTTCTAAACACCCTCCTTGGAGCACAGCGTTGTGCTGCTTGGGCATCAGCCGCCCGGCAGCACTGAGCAGATACAGGAGGGCGGTCACTTGTCAGCGGGACGCCAGGCACTTGCCCGCTGCACAGGGTTTTGTGCTAGCCCTGGGTAACTGTCTGGGGTTGCACAACTCGGTAGCGCAGAGCCCTGCCTTGCCATATTTGAAACCTGCAACACAGAGCTGCTACTTGTAGTTAAAGCTAAAAATAATGCTCACCCACGCCAAGGGTTAACGGGTTGCTCACAGACTGCTTTGCATCCATCCATTTACATATAAATTAGATTTCTTTCCCAGTGCACGTTCTTTGCAAAGAAGACCCTAACGTTTCCAGCTATGCAGGCTAGTAACTTAGGTCTTAACTTAAAGGGTTCATGCCTAAAATCTCCTTGTTTGGTTGGTAATAGTCTGCAGGGCTCTGGATGTTTTCTTTGATTGCTTTGATTGGGGAGTTAGAAGTGCACCCGTGGGACTCTTTTACAACTCTCTCTTCTACCCCAAATGAACGTTTGACCAAAAGGTGGGACAGAAAAGGTGGGACAGTGGAAGCAACTTGAGTGCCCTAGAACTGCAGATGAAGGGAGCTGTCTTTTTAAGCACATACAACCTCTAGAGTCCTGCCCACTGAGACAAGTACCTTGGGTCTGGGTGTACTCATTTGTCTTGGCGTAGATTCTTGCCACTGACAAAGCCCTGCTTCAGAAGCCTTTCAGATCCATTACAGTTGCTGTGTGAAGGAACTGGATAGGTAACTTCCATGCAGAGCCCAAAAGGCACAGGAAAAGCAATTGCAGATGTCTGCTTCAGATGTTTGCTTCAGCTGCAAGCCTGGAACAACAAAACAGATTTGAAGTCCAAACTTTGCCTCAGTCTAACCGCTCTCTGCTAATCATGGATTATAAAAAGGACTTTAATCTTAGAAGGAGGAAAAACCCCGCTCCTCACCTTTGAGGGGTCAGCAGAGCTCACCTGCAAAGTGCCTGTGTGCACTCCGGGGGGTCAGTGAAGCAAGCAGCAGTCCCAGCTGGGTTCCCTTGCCACCAAAGCAGAGCTGCTGCTTGAGCAGGTGCTTTTTTTGCTTGGGTGCTTTCAAGCCATATTGCTTTTCTTTGCTGGGGTCTGATAAGCTGCTCCCATTGGTGTTTTGGTCAGTGCACGTTGGCACATTGAGAAATCCCCAAGGGACACATGGCTTGCTAACTAGTACTGTTCTTCTCTGCCTCAGGATGCTGGACGACTTCTCGCATGAATTAGACAGCACCCAGTCACGGCTTGATAACGTCATGAAGAAGCTTGCAAAAGTGTCCCACATGACAAGCGGTAGGTCCCGAAAGGGAGAAAGGCCAAAGGATTTAGGATTTTAGGGCTAGGACACATCATGATCTTTATTACTTACCAAGGGCCTGCCCGCACCTAGGAAAAAGAGGGAACAGCTTTTTGCCAGTGCCTGAGAGGTTAAAGATGGGGGAGTGCTCTAAACTGCGCTCTCATGCCAAGATCCTGCTCTGTAACTTCTGCTCAGCTTCGTTTTATTTACAGATGCCTTTCTGGGCTGCTGCTGGGGTGGGAAAATACCTCTCAGGGCCGAGCAGACGCTTCCAGGGTGGCACGGAACGGCCGCGGCTCTGGGTGGCTTCCCCTGCACAAGCCCTGAGCCACAACAAGTCCCCTCTTAGCCCTGGGGACTGCGGGCGCCTCGGCTGCCCAAAGCTGGCAGAGGTGGCTGCTCGTCGGGGGCAGAGGCTGGGCCCGCAGAGAAGCCCTTACGGGGCTGTGCAGGAGCCTGGTGGGTCTAGCAGCTGGCGGGAGCCCCGGCCACACGAACCAGACCCTGAGGAGCGCTCGGAGCGCGCTGTGCTGCAGCCGCCACCCCCTCCCACCCATACCGGTCTAGTTTGGGAAGTGGAAGCAAGTCAGGAAGCAGAGGAGTGTTCTCGCTCTGCAGCATTAGGCTGGGCAGGTAAGTCAGGGGGTTACTGAAATACAGCGGCTCAGAGTGCCGACAGTTTCCTTTGGGTCGCAGGTGATCTGGGGGCAGCCCGCCTGCTGGCAACCTTTGCCTATCCTGACTTTGCACCGATGAAAAAACAATACGCTTTGATCCTTTCAAAGTGCTTGTGCTCATGGTGAAAGACGAGCAGGAGAGGCAGGGCTGATTCCGGGAGGCTGTGAGGGCTTTTCCCAGGGCACCTGCCGGTACCTCCTTTGCAAAGAGGACTGGTCTGGCTGAGCAGTGGGGCTCCCACGAAGGTGTAAGTGGCGACGCAGCCCCGAGTGGCTGAGAACATTCCTCTGGCCTGCGAGGTGGGCTGAGACATCTGGGAAGGAGGAAACCTCATTCCCGGGACTCTCTGACGGAGAGCTGAGACAAGCTGTTCCCGGCAGAGCTATTTTAGAAACCTTTCTTTGTTACCCCCTTTTGTTTCTCTAGCAAACGAGTTATACAACAAACTAGCAGCAACACACAACAGCTTTCTGCTTGTTCCTCCCGATAATTTTTGAACTGATCAAATTGACCTGAACTTAGCTAAGGAGTAACCTGAAAACTCAAACAGCTGTCAAAAAAAAAAAAAAAAAAAAAAAATCCTGGAGGAAAATCTGTGTGGTCGCCTCGCTAGACTGCAGTGGGAAGTCATCCCTTTTGGAGGAGGGAAGCAGGACAAGCCCTGGTCTTGTCTGGGGAGCCTTTGCCTTCCCGTGGGTTTCCTTTAGCAGGAGCCGGATCCCAGCAGTGCCAGGGAGGAAAGCTCTGCTCCCCTACCCCAGCTTCCCTGTAGCAGTAGGAAAACCGGCACTTCCTTTCTCTTGCAGATCGACGGCAGTGGTGCGCGATTATCGTCCTCTTTGTTATCTTGCTGGTGGTGCTCATCCTGCTTTTTGTCCTGTGACGGACTGAACTTCTTGGACGCCCCCCTTCCTGTCCCCTTGCCCTCTTAAAATGGGGATATGAAACTGTTGCTGTTTCCGTCCGCCCTCAGAGCACCCCGTGGAGAAAACCCGCGCCCAGCTCTTGCCATCCCGCTGAGGACTGAGTGCCGTGGGCGGGCGCTGCTGTCGCCCCGCTCATCCCTGGGTGGGGGGATTTGCAGGAGTTTGTCCCCGTGCGGGGACCGGGCTGCCTCTGCCCTCGCGGCTGCCGGCTCAGGACTAGGGCAGCTGGAAAGGGCTCGACCACTGTGCCCCCTTCCCAGGTAGGAGCCTTGGGTGCCGAGCCCGCCGGGGTCACGCACAGGGACGGCGCAGCTTGTCCTTAGCGGGGGAAGGAGGGCTGGCTGTTCACTGTGAGGAGCGGCAGCAGCAGCCAGCTGTGTGGCACCCGTGGGCGCTCACGAGGGAGGCAGGGTGGCCCAGGGCCCTTTCATTTCTCCTTGGGCCACCCTCGCTCTGCAGCTGTGCCCTAGGCCCCCCCGCCAAGGCGACTGCTTTGTCTTGCCAACCAAAAGCAGCCGCCAGAAGTGCTGTCTCAACCAGACAAAAACAAGCAACGTGAACACGTACCTGGGTGTCCACGGCGCAGCTGGCCGCCTTCCTGCGCGCGGGCTTGCAAAATACTGCCGCGGATCCGGAGCAGAGCGTAAGCAGCGCAGGGTGTGCTCTCCTGCCACAGGTGAGACCATGGTCACAAGAAACTCCAGAGCTTTAAGCTTGTGTTAATGCACTGCAGGCTGGAAGCTGGCAAACAAACATCAGCCTGGGGGCAAGTGTCGTAGAGCTTCTCAAAGTCTCCTTCCTTATACGGGCCTTTAAAGCTCTTGGACTGATGCTTTCCTTGTGTCACTGAATAGCTTCTTCTGTCCAACAGCTGCTTCCCTTTGGCGAGTGACTTGTCAGTTCCAAAATAAATTATTTTTTTTTTAGGAAAAGAACGTTAAAGATTTTTTCAGTGACCATTAGAGCCACATTATCTCTGTGGATGCAAGACGTGTTATCAGAGGAATAGGGTTTAATTATGTATTTTAACTGCATATGAACATGTAAATAGAATGTCTGAACTTTTCCCAACTTATATTTTTTTTTGGGATACTTACTTCGTATGAAGCCAGAAGGCATGAAATTCAGAGCTAAGTCGCCTTTCTG
Source organism: Nothoprocta perdicaria (assembly GCF_003342845.1). Lineage (NCBI taxonomy): Eukaryota > Metazoa > Chordata > Aves > Tinamiformes > Tinamidae > Nothoprocta > Nothoprocta perdicaria. Next base: position 297,050 of record NW_020455553.1, on the reverse strand, counting down.
TATTACTGCCCAGGCCTTTGGTTACCTCTAATTTGTCTCAGATGTGTTGCTTAGGCCTAGTTTTCCTGCTCCTGCAGCAGTTTAGGAGGTATAGCCAGTTAGTTGAAACCTAATGTGGTCTAGAAAGCTCATCCTGGCAGTATTACTTGGGAGAAATACCAGTAGGAGTTTTGTGTTGCACTGTTGAGTGCAGAAACAGGGGGTGATACTTGATAAAAAAAAATTACTAAAGTCCTTTCCCTTATTTAACTTTTGGGAAAGAAGCAGAGTCAGGACGAGCTGACTTTACACTCTCCATCTGCATCTCGGATGGGGCTGGAGGGGGAAGTCAATTGGTGCTGACACTAAAACTTCCTCAAAAACTGCAAAAACCGATTCAGTACCCCGAGAATCATGCGCCCCAGGAGTGAACTTCACCACATGGCCGACCTGAACCCCGCTGGATCTTCAGCCCGTACCGAACAGTCCTGCAGGCGCCGGTGCTGCGCGGTGCCGCAGCGTGACGTGGCCGCCGGGGCTGGGCAGGGGCGAAGGCCGCGTCGCACCCCGCGCCGCCGCGGTGGAAGCTGCTGTAACTGCTGCACACCTGTCCTTAACACTAACATGCGAAAATTGTTTCGGCGAAAGCTCTTAATTATCCCAGGGCATCCTGTTCATCTCGGTTACGTCATATTAAATATGTCTCCTTTCCAGTAGTTGCTCTCACGACGTGTGTTCATCCCCGTGTGTTCGGTACCGCTGCGGGAGCAGATTTGCAGCACGGCGTGAAGGTGCCGGTCAGTGGTCCTCTTCTGTGGGGACCTGGACGCGATGGAGTCCTGCTCCGGGCTGCTCCCACCTCACTGCTGCGGGAGGATCCCCAAGCATCCCCACCTGCTCACGCTCATCTTCTGGGGACAGAGCAGATGGCCACATGTTGGGGGCTGCTGCCTTCTCCCAAAGGGCTACTGGGCACCTGGAGCCTGCGTTGCACACACAGGAGGAACGGGCAGGAGGAGGAGAACACCACCCCTGCTTTAACTTGCCCCTCTTCTTCAGCAGGCTCAGCACACGCAGCCTCAACAGCTCTTCCTTTCTCTACATAACTCTGTCCCCCGTGTTAAGTGTGGTCGCTCATTCTCCAGGGATTGCCCATGACGGTTCTTGCAGGACGGTGCCTATGGTGAAGGTGGAGGGAGCTGCTGCACTTCTGTCCATGTCCATCTAGGCGTCATTGCCATCTGCCAAACCATCTTCCATCGCCTTTCCTCGTGTATTTGCCTCTCTTGGTCAGTGACGCCCCTTGACGCTGAATAAAAGTGTAACTGCAGGCCGGCGCGCCGGGCGCGGAGGCAGCGGGAGCTCCTCCCGGCGCTCCTGGCTGCAGTTGGGCAGCGCTCTCCCGCGGCCGGCACCCGCCTTCCTCCCCGGCACCCAGGCCTTGCGACCGGCTGGGGAAGAGCTCCCCCAAGCTACAGCGAGGAGCCCCACCGCGTGCAGGCCCTTCCCTGGCAACACCAGTGTGGGGAGCAGCTGGGGAGAGGCCGCCAGGGCCCTTGTTCCCCAGGGCGCTCTCAGGGCTCTGCTCGGCATCACCCTCCTGGCTTGCAAGGCACAAACATCAGGATTTCCACTTACGGTGGCTCCGCTGTGGGCCCTCTTGGCCCTCCCAGATATGACCCATCCTTTCTATAGGAGGAGGCAGCCCCAAGGAGAGAGGCTCAAGGGGGCCGAGGCAGGCACTGCAGGACACCAGCCGGCCACCCAGGCAGGCTTCCGCGTCGCTGGGAACGAGCAGGGCCTGGTGCACGAGAGGCTCCCAGCCCGCGCGGCCAGAGCGGCTCCGTCCCTCAGCGGCGCCCTCACAGAGGCGCCCTCAGGCCGCGCTGAGCAGCTCGGCGGCAGCAGCTGCCGCGCACATGGCAGGTGAGGCGCCGCCCAGCCCCTCCGCACCCTCCTCAGCAGCCAAGAGAGGCCTTGAGAGGTGGCACCGCAGGGCCCCTTGGCGCCGGGCTGCCCCGGCCTAGAAAACCTCGGCAGCCCCCTCGGCGACGTGCCCAGCCAAGTCGCGCCATTCCCACCCGCCAAAACCAAGCCCCTCGAGCACGGGCGATGCGACTCCTTCAGCCCCAGCTTAGCCCAAAGACGGTTTAGGGTGCGAATGCCCCCGGGCACATTTGCCCACAGTGCCCTTATCCAGGAAGACCCACAGTCCGCACAGCCCCCCACATACCCGTGGCTCTCACTGCAAGCTCTGCTGAACGGCCACAGCATCACCCTGTCCCAAGAAAACCCTGCTGCTAGCAGGGCGGGGGGACCCCTAATCGTCCCCTCTTGCTTTAGCCTGGCGCAACGCATGGAGCAACCAAGGCGCCCTCAGCGCACGCGCAGCCTCCAGCCTTGCACGCGTGGCCCCCAGCCCCATACCGCCCACGCATGGCCCCAGCGGGGAAGGAGGCCCCCTCCACTCGTCCAGGCACTGTTCCCTCCTATGAAACAGCCATCCACAAACCTCTCCCCCCACAAGACCCCAGAGCCACCGGCAAGGAGACTTTGGGCAGCCTGGGTTGTTTTTTACCATTTCTTTTTCACTCAGTCATTTATAATAATTTAAGCCAAAACTGACAGCCCACAGAGGCATCCCACACCATTGAGGAGCCCCTCGGGGACACCAGGCAGCTCCTGGGGATACCAGACACAATCAGCAGTGGATCCTGCATTATTGCCTTGCCTCCCAGGCCTGGGGACATCAGGTCTTCTCCCGATGTGCGTTGGGGGGAAATAATATTGCACAGAAAGAGCCCAGGTCCTCTGGGGCCCAGAGAGGGGTCGGCAGCGCTGGTGGGAGGGCAGGCAGGGCAGGATAGCGGCGCCGTCCCGCAGCAGCACCCCAGTCCTCAGGCCGCCTCCCACGGCCCTGCCGCTACCGCCGGGGCGGGCGCTGGCGCAGCACGCGCAGGGACAGGGTGTCCGCGCGGAGCAGCAGCTCGTGGAGCTGCACCGGTGCCAGGCCTGACACCGCCGCCCCGTTGACCTGCAGGATCTCGTCGCCCACGGCGAGGAGCCCAGCGTAGAGCTTGGCCGTGCCAGCATCCGCCATCTCCTGCACGTAGACACCTGCGGAGCGAGGCCAGGTGAGCTGAATGCCCTCGCAGCAGCCCCAGCTCCCGGAGAGGGACAGGAGCTGCCCTGGAGAAGGAGCTTGGGGGTCTCTGGGGTGGCAAAGCGCCGCTACCTGTGTCGGGGCGGCCGTGGCTGGAGGCAAGGCGAAAGCCGAAGGTGCCGTCGGGCGGCCGCCGCAGCTCCAGCTGGCTGGTGCCATCGGGGAAGACCTCGACCACGCGGCCCACGGCACGGGGCAGGTCGGGGGCACCAATGTCCTCCAGGCTGAGCGAGCGCCCAGGCGCTGGGCCGCCCTTGCTGCTGGCAGAGGGCACCGAGCTGCCGCGGGGCCCGCAGGCAAAGAGGCCACCCCCAACAAGACTCCATCCCTGCACACCCCAGCCTACCTGTCTCCCGGCTTGGGCACCAGGTAGGCGCTGGCGCGGGGCGCCTTGGCCAGGAGGCTCTGGAGGCTCTGCACAGAGGCCGCTCGCCGGGGCTGCCTGAGGGGCGAGACCTGCTGAGAAAACACCTGGCTGAGAGGGGACATGACCTGCACGCGGGGCCCCTTCCCTACCCCTGAATCTGCCTCTCCACCACCCTGCCCACTGCCCCCAACAGCGCGGAGCAGGGACTCACCATGTGCAGGGACTGCAGCGAGGGTGACTTTTGCATGGCAGGTGGCGCAGGACTGGGCGGCGCGGGGCCGGGCGGCGCGGGGCCGGGCCCCGGCAGCTGCTCCATGCTGTAGCAGCGGAAGCGGCCCAGGCGCTGCTTGGTGCCCTGGCTCAGGCTGCACAGCAGTTTCCTCAGGCCGCTGGCGGCAGCGCTGCCCCCCTTGCGGCTGCTGGGGGCCTCTGGGGTGGTGCTGCGGGGACAGGACATGCGTGATCACTCGGATGCGTGGACAGCGGGAGACACAGTCCCTGGCACCCTCGCTCACCTGCCAGCGCTGCTGCCCTTGGGACGTTGCTGCTCCTGCGCCAGGGGTTTCTCTGCTGCTGGCTGCAGTGAGGCACCTGCAGCGGTGGCACCAGCCCTGAGCCCTCCGGCCAGCGCCCGGCCCTGGGTGTTGTTGCAGTTGTTGGTAGACAGGGTGCCGAGGGGGCCGTCAGGGAGGTGCCCGGCGCGACATGGGGATGGTCGCTCCACAGGGGCCGCGGGCTCAGGGCTGGGACCCCGAGGGCCACCCGCTTTCCTACAAGGTGCTGGCGAGCGGCCCCGGCCAGGGACACCCGCGGCGGAGGGCTCAAGCCCCACCTGCAGAGAGGGGGCCTTGTGCGGCCCCACGCCGGCTTCACGGCCACCAGTGCTCCCAAGCGGCGCCGCGCGCAAGGAAGGCACTTCAGGCCCGTTGACTGAAGCCTTGGGCTCTGCCGACCCGCTCAGTCCCCGCACGTCTCCTCTCCCATTGGCACCATGTCGCTCCTGCTCTGACTTCCCGGCCACGGGCGCGTTGTGGCCACGGGGCCGGGGGTGCCCGTGTGCCCTCGGACGGGGGCCCCGAGGACCCCCCTCCTCGCTGTCCGTGCGACAGCCGTCAGAGGTGTCGGTGCTCTCCAGGGCCGAGTCCACGTCGTCGACATAAGTGACGTCCCCGATGTAGGTTTCCTTGATCCTCTCAGTGTGGATGCGCTGTCGCGAGGGCAGGATCCACAGCGGGGACCCGCGGGGACCCAGAGTCCTGGCTTTTGGCTCCGGCAGGGGGGCGCTCCCCTCCTCCCGCTCGGCCGGGTGCTTTTCCCTGCTCCCCGCGTCGCTGCTGCTGGCGGAGGCACCAAGGAAGGAGCCGCAGGCTTTGCAGGTGCCCCTGGCACTGGGCACTTTGCCTGGGCTGGCCACCTGCCCCGCTGTGCCCCGGCTCTGCCACTCGCCCTCACTCCCGCGGGCAGCCGGCTCGGGCTGGGAGAGGGACAGCCCCCGGCCCAGGGGACTGAGGACGGAGCCCAGCGCCCGGCGGTGCCGCAGCTGCAGCCGCTCCAGGTACCGGACCTCGGCGTCGCGGGCCGACTCGTCCTCGAAGCGCACGCGGGACGGCGAGGGCCCCCGCACCCGCCGCGCGCCTCCGCTCGACTCCCCGCTCGACGAGTCGCTCAGGCTCCCGCTGGCCGGCGCTTCTCCATCCTGTGGCTTGGGCTCCGGGGCGGGCGTCCCGCTGGGCTCCCTGAGGGCAGGACAGGCAGGCTGCAGAACTGCCCAGCACCCTGGGGCCACAGGGCAGGGATGCATCCACTGGGAATATCCCCAGCACCGGGAGGGGAGGAGGAAGCCCAGGGCAGGGCCGGACGGGCTGCATGGGGAAGGGCAGGGGAGGGAACTCAAGCCAGCACTCTGCAGCCCAGGGGAAAATGGTGGCGCTGCTTCAGCACCGCGCTGAGTCGCCCCTGTCACGCGAGGGGCTGTGTCCCGAGCCCGGCGCTCACCTGGCGCCGGCGGCGGGGAGGATGTCGTGGCTGGCGCGCAGCGGGTTCGTCCGCGCCTTCATGCGGGCGCGCTGCAGCAGCTGCTTGGCCTGCTCATGGCGCGGGCTCAGCGCGAGCTCCGGCCCCGCCACAAAGGCCCTGCAGCCCGGCGAGCCGGATTAGGAAAAAATAACAAGGATTAGAGGTGCTTTGGTGGTGACGATGGCACCGCTCGGCCCGGAAAGAAACACCCGGCCTCCCATCCCGGCTGGGACAGCCCTGGTGTGGGGAACCAGCCCCGCATGAGGGGTAGATGCAAGAGCCCCCCATGCCCAGCGCCCTGGGTGCCTGGGGTGCCACCGGGTGCTGCCACCCCCGCACCCCGATCCCGCTGATTGCAGTAATCAGCTCAGGCGGTCCCTGGCATTAACCCCTCCACACTGCAGGGGCACCTACCTGCAGCCGTCCGCGTCCGGCAGGGAGACGCCCGAGTCCCGGTCCGCGTTGCTCAACGGCGGCTCTGCAATGCAGGGGATGCAGCAGCACCCAAGGCCACCCGCAGCAGCGCCCCCAGCCCTACGCAGGTCCCCAGGGCAGGTGGGACAAAACTGCTCCCGTTCCCAGGGGAAGTTCACATTCTTGGCAGCGAACTCGCTCGCCCGGAGCCACGGGGCCTGGTAGCAGCCTGGCACGCAAAGCCTCGCGCCGAGGGGACCCAGCGCCTCAGCAGACTCAACACGCACAAGCTGGCCAGCTCATCAGAAATGGCGGGGAACGGGACACTGCCACGCCGCCCCGAGCACCCCGCGCCACGCTGAGCACCCACCGTGAACAGGGACGTCCTGCGGAGCCCCAGTGGCCGCCAGCGCCAGCACCTCCTGCAGCAGCTGCCGGTTCCTCTCCACGCGCTGGGCCAGCGAGAGGCCACTGGTGCCGCCACCGTCCCCTGGCAGCCTCCAGGGCCCCCCGGTGTTGTCACGGCCTGTGGAGGCCGGAGCGGGGTGCAGTGCCACCGCAGCGCCCGTGGTGCCGTCCAGCAGCCCGTCCGTGAGGTACGTGCGGACCTGGGCCTGCGGCTCGGCGGCCTCCAGCCCCGGCTTGGCCCGTCGCAGCCGCGGCCTCGCAGCTCCCCGCTTCTCCTTGAGGGCCTTCACCTTGCCCTCCAGCACGGCGTGGGGGCCGCCCGCGGGGGCCGTGTCGCCGGCGTGCGCAGCGGCCTCGGGGCCCTCTGCGGTCGCCCGACTGCGCTGCCTGGGGGGCCGCGGCGCCCGCCGCACCTCAGCCGCCGCCTCCCGCTCCATGCGCTGCCTCGCGGGGCGCCCTGCGGGGACAAGCGGTGCGGGAGGGTGGGGGGGTCCAGGCGGCCCCCAGCATCCCGGCTCCCCGGCGCAGGGCAGGGAAGCGGTGCCGGGGCTGCGGGGGTCTCCATCACGCGGGGGCACGCGAGGGGCTGCCTCGGCTGAGGGGCCGGAGCAGAGCATCCCAAGCGGGCCGGGCACAGGGAGAAGAAGGCGGAAGAGGGGAAGGAAGCAGGGGAAAAAAAAAAAAAAAAAAAGTACAAGCAGCAAATCGCGGCCCCTGCAGCTGCGCCAGGCTCAGCCGCTTGGCTGGGCTCCCCACAGCCCGGCCGCCGGCCCTCCCTCCTTCCCTCCTCCTCCTCCCGCTGCTGCAATCCAGCTGCAAGGCCGAATACCAGGGCGCCCGACCAAAACCAGCACCGGCAAAGGGAAACGCGGTGCCCCTCGCTGCCCCGCCGCCGAGGAGGGCGGCCACAGGCGGGTGCCCCACGTCGGCCAAGCCGTGCACGCAGGGAGCCCTGGCCGGCCGTCAGGAATGTCCTTTGTTTGGGCTGCGATTTGGGAGCGGGCTGGAGGGCGCGAGAGCCCCTGGCACAGGGGGTGGGAGAAGTGGCACGCAGAGCGCAGCCCTTCTGCAAATCCCCCTGTGCAGCAGACGCCCTTGGGAGGCAGCCAGGGAGCAGCCCAGCGCTGCACGGGCGCCCTCGGGCATCCCCCGTCCCCCCCGCGGCGCCGCTTACCTGGACACACACAGGAGCCCGTGCCGAGCGGGCCCCGCGGGCCCCGCCAGGGCAGGGCACGGGGCTGCCGCAGGGGACATGGGGACCGCGGCCTCACGCTGCCCGGGGCCGCGGGCAGCTGTGCCCAGGCTGCCGGTTTAAGCTGCAGCTTCTGATATTCGTGATTGGTTTCATAATCCCGATGGAAAGGAAATCACCAGGATTATGAAATTGTTTTAATCCCCCCAGCTCCGGCCGCGTCTGGCCCTGCCACCACGAGCGAGCAGCAAGAAACCTCTCCCATCTTCTTGAAACGTCCTCCCGTGCCCTAGCGGCCCCAGTGCCGACGCTGCTCCTGGCCCACGAGGGACACTCCAATTTCTGGTGCTGGCCCATTCCCACAAATCCCCCTACGGCTGGGGAAGAGCCTGTGGGTTTCCCTCCCTCGACGGCACAAAGCACCATTGAGACCCACTGAGACGGGCCTGGGAGCATCAGTCCGAATGCACTTGGAGAGTAGCCGGGCTCTGGGGAGGAATGTGGCCCTGTGGGACACGCAGCCGGGCAGCCGCATCCCCGTCCCCATCCCACGAGCGGGGGACAAGCCCTCCCATCCTGCTCGGGCTGTGCAGGAGCTGCCATGAGATGTGACACAGGAGAGCAGACACAAAGAGGGAAAAGCTCAGGCTCCCCCAGGCCGGGCCGAGTCGGTACCGGAGCATCGCCCAAGGATTCTCCACGGCCTCCAGCGTGGGCAGGAAGCACAAGGTTAAGGAGCAAGTGCAAATGTCCCGGGGGACGCGGAAGGAAGGACGTCCTGCGGACGACAGGAGCGGGAACAGGCCCGGATTAATTTCAAGGCGTTGGCTCTTTTCAGGAGGAAGATTGATTGCAAGAGCCACTGGAGGGATTTAATGGAACGAAATGAAAACACAGACCCCAGACAAGTCGCTCCGGGCTGCCGCCTTTGCGCGGCCAGGGGAGGACACCACGGGCCCCCCACGGCTCCACTAGAGCCCAAATCCTGCTCGGAAGCGCCGAGGTGCCCGCGATGTCCCCGGGGAGAGCGGCGGCTGAGGGGCGATGCCCCTGCCCAAACCCGAACACCTCATCCGTGCCACTCGCCCGAGGGACGGGAAAAAAGACACACAGACTGGTGACGAAGGAGCCATCCCGTCATTGGAAAACAAAGAGCTTGTAATCATGAAAAAAGGACAGATTTAGTAACCAATCACTTTTTCCTTTTAAAAACACAATCACAGTAACTTTGCTTTATACAACCACCTAGAAACTATGAAACAGTATCACATTGTGCATTTTTTTTTAAACCTACTTATCAAGAAGGGTATTTCCACACTTCAAAAATTATATCCATTTGGGAGGGAAGGAGGAGACAGCTAATAGCGCAGTCACAGATACATCATGAGTCCAAGCAAGCGGCAAGTCTTTGTCCTCACCTTTTCCACTTAGCCAAAAAGAAGAGTGGAGAAGGGGATAGCAAGAGAAAGGAGGAGGAAAGAAAGAAAGCACCCACAGAGGACTAATCACACTCCATAATTACTTTTGACATCTACAGGTCAGGGCTTCGCAGGATAATCATTTAGACCAACACAGCGGGGAGAGGGGGAGAGGAAGATGGCAGTGGGACAAGCAGGATATTTCGGAAGAGCCAAAGGCTTTTCCACCCTGGGCCCCTTCCAAACACTGTTCATTTGATAGGAGGAGCTACAGGACAGTGAGATAGTCACAGATATCCCCAGGCCCCCACACTGGCTGCCTGGGGCAAGGAGGTCACAGTTTGATGGCTGGAGCTTGGGGGATCTTGATGCCACAGGGCGGCCCTGGCCGCTGCCGCACCAGGACCGCACAGGGGGCACCAGGGTAGGGCCAAATTCCTGGGGCTGCTAGGGCCAAATTGTGCCAACACCCGAGGCCCTCCGCTCTTCTCCCCCTCCCCAAACCCACGCTTCTCTTGCAGCTCCAGCCATGTCCCCAGGCACAACAGCGGTGGCAGCTCCTGACACGTCCAGCAGCGCCATGCTCGGGCCAGGTGGATGCACCGTGCAAGGGAGGCCAAGTTGCACTGCAGAACCACCGAGAGCAACTACGGCTGGTGAAGAGCAACTGCAACAACCTTCCCTAGGAGCCCCGGCCCCTACCTGAGGGGACAAACCAAGCCAACAGCCTTCCAGAATAAAAGCTGAAATAAGAAATGCTTAAGGCAGGAGATTGTCTTACCCCTGTGAGTGCTATCCAGAACCACGGGAGAGAGGGAGGACACGGGGCTGGGACATGGTGCTCGAGCAAAACGGGCTCTGCGCTTCCAGCACAGCAAATCACCCTCCTGCCCTCCCGGTGGCAACGCAAGCCACCGGCACCAGGGCACTTCCAAGCGCAACGGCCTGCGGTGCACGTGGGGGCCAAAGCAAGAAGCACCCAGCAGCAGCCTTGCAGGGTAAGGTCAAATTCACTTGGGTGTCCGAAATCCGGACAAAGAGGGAGCATTTTGCCATCTCCATTGCTTCTCAGAAGACCTGCAGTAAAACGCCAGTGGCTTTTCTCTCCTGACCTGAACCGGGACAGTGCTGCCCATCCTCAGCTCTCATACCCGGCCACGGCAGCCCGGCCCACCAGAGAAGAGGGAGCAGCCTGTTTCCTACGGGAAGGAGTTCACTGCTCCCCAGGAGATCTTTCTCCTGCTGGTTGCGCTGCCTGTCTTTTCTGCACATCATCTGCAGAAAACAGCGAGGGAAGAGACACCGACAAAACAAGAGTGGCCGGGAGGTTAAGAGGAGCAGTTGATTTTGGGGGAAAACACCTGGATTTGAGAAGTAGGTGCTTATTTGATATGTGGACTAGAGGGATGAATGCTTCAAACACACTTGTTAAGACATGGTGGAAAGCGGCTCAAGCTGGCAGGAGCCCCAAAAAGGCTGGCCCAATTTCTATCTTTTCTTGCCAAATCTGGTTCTGCAAAACCAAAACCCACCCTATGACTACTGAGGTTTTACCACCCCTCCAACACTCACAGCTTCATTGCTCCTTTCAGAAGGATTCATCTGCAAGACCTTTGCACAGGAGGGGGAGCGTGTGGCTTTTGACGACCATTTGCTGGTGACGCGGCTCCAGAGCGGATTCCAAATTCCCATTTCCGTTGCTTGCAAAGCCCTCTCAGGAAACAAGCCATCCTCGGCCGGCCGCCTTCTCTCGTTTTGCAGACCATTCTCAAGGAGTGAAGGGCCAATTTTCTACTGCCATCTGCTCCAATATATCTCATTTTACTGGCCAGATGTCCCTGCAGACTCGGAGCCATCCAGTTTGCAGTGCTAGCTCCCGGGAGGAGTCTGCCCTCCTCATTTCTCAGAAATCTCTGGCAGGTAAGGAATACGCGCCCGCAGCGCCAGGGAAACGCGGTTCTTTTAAAGCTCTGCTTCCAGGAATTCAGGCTGCTTTCCTCGGAGAGAACATCTCCATTGCCAAAAGGGACAATGTTTTATTTTGGGAGATAACATTCGCTAGCTGTAGCACATCTCCTCCCTTTTTTCTTTCTTTTTCTGGCAGCAAATACAGGAAAGGGGGGAAAAAAAAGCAAAGGGGAGGGAAGGGAAGGAGCAGGGAAGAGGAAAGGTCGAAGCAGCAGATGGACAGATGGAAATCTTGCTTTCCATAAGGATTTGATAAACCACAGCATAAGAATTTAATTATTTGCAACTGGATCCTTCCTTTCAGGTTAGGGATCAAACAGGAGACCCTGCGCTGCCGCTCACCCCCGTGAGCTGCAGGCCCCCAGAACAGGAGCTCCATTTCTTTACAGAACGTAGCACTTGCTTCAGCAACAACATTTTTTTTTCGTATTATTTTTGGATTGCTCCCCTTGGTGTGGCTGCCCTCCTCTCAAAATACCCCTGGGGAAGTATGGCTTCGCTATCCTCCAACAGCTCTTGCTTGCTGAAAATTCCCAAGCCGGGGGCGTCGGGGAGCACCCCTTCTCGGTTTGAACACGGCAACAGCGGCTGCGATGACGATAGCAAGCGTGTCGAGGGGCTTTATATCCCAAACTCCACTTCCACGTGAGCAGGACCCCCGCTCAGCGGGAAGCACGGGGCCCGGTGGCACGGCACGCACGTCAGCTGCTCCGGCACCACGACACGAGCGCGGGCAGCGCAGCCGCGAGGGCCGGGCCCCGCAGCAACTGGCCGCGGTCGCAGCGGGTCACCCACGAGCTGGCGGGCGCCACTGCGCAGCGACGCCCTGGTTCGGTCAAGGGGCACTGGTTCACTGCCACCCGAGTTCTACTGATCTTTTTTGGAAAAATAAATGAATAGAACTAAGTTTCCTTCTTCAGTTCCTCTGGGCAAGAGGCACAGCAGGTAAAGTGAGAAAAGGTGACGCACCAGTGATGGGAGCAACCGTGCTCTTAGCTAACGAAGAAAAATAACCGGTCAGCAGCCACGCAGGGACTCCCACCATTCCTGGGTTGAAACTAGACACAAGGCCACGGACAGGCATCGACAAGAGGATCCCACTTCAAGAGTTTCAGCTCTCACTTGCTCCGGGGCAGTGACCCAGAGCACAACCACCCCAGAAGCAAAGCCCATCCCAGCCCCAAGGTCCTCACCTTGCCCCACTCGGCCTTCGCTGTACAGAGCTGTAGGAGAACGCCAGGAAAGCTCCCCGCTTGGCACGCGATGGACCGTGCCCTCGCTTTATCCAGTGAATATTAAGGCTTTGGAGAAAAAAAAAGAGCTTTTGATGTGGACTATGAAGTTCTCCACCCTTAGCTTTTCTAACTGCTTTTACTACTGGTAGGACCTAACTCTTCTTCAAAAAGGTTACAGGATCATTGCACTACTTTCACACAGCTGCATGGGAAGTTGGGGATGAACTGGCACGTGAGATATGCCCAGGCATCTGAAGCAGCAGCAGCAACTAAAAATTAGAAACTTTGGTTTAAAATAAAATTGAAAAGAAAGTAAGAGAGAAAAGGTACAAGGGTGCAAATTGTCTCATGATAAGGGTAGTTGTAGGGCATAACCCCATAACCCTAGAGATCTAAATCTACATTCCTGGCTTTGCTTTACCATTACAACCTTCATTGCACAGGACTCAAAAATCACTCTCATATGGTTGTTAAGTTTCATAAATAATGAGAAAACTATATGCAACAGATACATCATATTTCCAAAAATTATAAGAAAAGTTACATCAAATTAAAAAGTAGCTTCATGAATGAAGATACTGCTCTAAGTGCACTTTCCCTGCAAGTGCAGCCAGTGCCTCAGCGCTGGATATGAAGGAAAAAAACAAAACAAAACCAAAAAAAAAATCAAATTTAAAAACCTAAGTCCGGTTTCAACCAGTCAAAACCGGGCCAAGCAGAACCCGAGCATGGTCTCGGCACTGTCCCATTAGGGAGTCCCTATGATGCTTCTTCATCCAGATAGGTTTGTATGTCCTTGTTGAGACTGTAAACAATCCTTCTCTCCTGAACTGTCCTCTTGATTGGCAAAACGAAGTAAAATGTTTTATTTTTAAAATAGAAAATCAAAATCAACCCAGAAGAAAAGAAACAAAACACAGTGAGCTTGTTGGAGTCCATAGGATCCGGTCTGGAAGAGCTCGGAAAACATGTTCAGTGTTTTCTCCTGTTTCAGCTGGAACTGTACCAGAGATTGGGTTACTTGGGGAAGAGGGGAATAGAACGAGAAAATAAGGGATGCGGAATAAAAGACTGTGGCCATTTCATGTGTTTGCTTCATCGTCTGTGTCCTCTATCAATACCTTCGTGTCACGAGCCTTGGACCTGCAAAACAAAACCAAACAAAGCACTCACTCTGAGAAGAAAACTCCATTATTGCACACATATTGAACTGCACTTGCAAATCTTTCTTATACGGGAACAAGCAGCCGGCTGGGATAGTTCTGCACTCCCCTGCTCCGGCTGGGAGCAGAGCTGCAGGGACACGCGCCAGCTGTCCCTTAGCAGCTCCCTCCCGGCCACCTTCCCGACTGGCGCAGGCTGCTCTCTGCCGGCCGGCAAGGGACAGGGCGGGAGATACTCCGGAGCTGCGGGCTGCATCCATCCCTCCATCCATCCCTGCATCCCTCTGCTTGCCAGCACAGGACACCGCAAATTAAGGGAATGTCCCTGTGCAATCTGTCACCGCGCTACACAAAGGTGAAGCGGATTATTCAACAGCATGCTCACCATGTCTCAGTTCATTGTGTGTCTTGGGGATAAATGCAGCCTTAAATCTATTTATTTAAATCAGCCTCCATGACTGAGCAGTGCTTGGCTAGGACTAACGGAGCAAAAGAGTGTGGCATCCACACCAGGTTCCTTATTCCAGGAGCAACACGAGGACAGGTGGCACCCAGTCGCTGGAGTCTTTTGTGGTACTTAAGAGCGGCGAAGATAAGTCAACAGCATCAGGGTCTGGGATGTTCTATGGGGAAGAGTTCAGGGTGCAAGAATGTGGATGGCAAAGGAGGGGAAAGCATAGATCTGAGCGCTCAGCTATGAGATCTTAACCAAATGATATGAGACAGCCTCTCTTCCCAGTGCAGATACATCACCTCTGGCATCTGTTAGAAGCTGTTCTTGCAGGAAGGGCCATCCTCCAGGGAGGCTCCCTTTCTCAACAGTTAGGGAGGGCCCAAAGGTGATAATATAATATTAACTAACTCTACACAGAGGTATATTTACAATTAGTATCGGATCTGTCCTTCCTTTGAAGGACTACTTCAGCTGAGATCTCAGCATGGCTATCAAAATGACTTCAAAGTCAGCACGACTTTGAAGCTTTAAATGTCCACTTTACGTCACTGACAAGCAGCCCAGCACAGGATTTAGCTTGTGGCACTAGAGGACAGGAAAAACATACTGCGAAGCCAGTCGAGGTCTGCGCAAGGACACGCTTTGACTGCGCTTCCACTGTTTGTTCTTCTGGCGGTTTCGGACACCGTCTTCCTGGTCCATCATCTGCTCCAAGAGTGTCTGATCGTCGGCATTGAGCGGCGCCACAGAGATGTCCCGCACGGCACGAAACTCACCACAGTTGTTCAGATGCTCATTCTCCAGCCGGAAGAAATTCCACACAAATCGTCTAGACAGCAAGAAGTGAAATTCATCAGTTCACAACCACGTCACTACAGGCACCATGCACATTTGGCAGAGCACTAGCACTGGACCCAGGTACCACTGATTTCCTTGGTGGTCACAACCTGTCTCTGGGGAACACACTGGCAGAACGGAGAGAAACAGCCAGTGACTAACAGCAGCACCTGCTACGGTACCATCCCATCAGAGGCAGACTAAACTCTCTGGAGAAGAGCAGATTTCACAGATTTATTCACTGTCCTAACAGTGATCATCACCCTGTCTAAACGGCAGGGGTGTAGCCAAACATTGCAAGTGAAAGGAGGATCTTATGGAAATCTCCACCACATAAAGGAGTGAAGTTCAGCTGGAAGTTGCTATTGATCAGAAAAAGCTGGGAGAGGCTCCAGCTAGAGCACAAATGCATGAAGAGCACTGGAACTTAACAGGTCAAAAGCAGTGCTGTGGAATTCAAATTAGTATTCAGAAAAAGTATACTTTAGAAAAGTGTAAATGCAACATCAAGTGAAATTTCAACTGCTTCTGTCAATAAGGTAATTTTACAGAGACATTTAGTAATAAATCCCAAGTAAACTCAAGATTAGGTTTAAGTTTCTAGAAAACAAGCAGCACAGCACAAAGGACCCAGCCACATGTTGCTGCAAAGCACTACAGAGTCTTCACCAGTCTGCATACTGCTTGGATTAAACGCTTCCATAAGACATAGTCGTTCAAGGATCTGTAGCTTCTGTGTCCAAGCAGCAAAGCACTTCCCACCGTGCTGATGTTAGACACGTATAAAGTAGAAATGAACTGTGCAGCCAAGTAGCCTTACCGGAAAACCTCAAGTGGGGCAAAGACCGTGGAAATTATGTCCCCAGCATATGGAAAAATTTGCATGGAAGTGAGGGAGATCTGGATGGTCCAGGCGAAACGCAGGATCACGTCCTCTACAATGGCACAATAGTAGTATGCCTGAGGAACAAGACAGACAAACAGCACAGGTCAACTTACACACTCTGCATAGAGGACAGACTGGCTCAGGCCTTCAAGAAGAGGTAAGCTGCTGGGCCGAAGTTTCTAAGTTAACCTCCTAGCTTTCAAACATACAGGAATTACATCCCATAGTGGCTGCATAAGCACTGTCTGCAAGGAAGATGCAATAACACTTCTCCCTTTCCCTATGTTTTCTGTTCCTGGAGAAGAAAACATATCTATTGAGTCAAAACTGCAGACCTTTAGCATTTCCCACACACTCACATACCTGTGAATTTGGAAGAAATGTGATAGTTTGTAGTGGTGTTTAGAACCTGTTTCATGAGTCATCTGCTGCCAGCTTGGAAAGCACCACTGCAGACCACAGGCAGCTCAGCTAACGGAACCCACCAGTGGTCTATGCAAAAGCTCGGTACAGATGCGGTAAGATCTGTTTTAAAATTGATTTATGTTTGGGTAGCTTCTCATTGTAGATACAGCTATCCTGTTACAGAAGCAGCAGACATACAATTTGCTTCTCAACCAATCGAAACATGAAGAGTAGGATATAATCTCTTGGAAGCAGATGAACTCTACAGTTGAGAAAATCCTAATGCATAGTATTTGGGAAACATTACCGACCAACTGCAACAAGCTCTCAACTCAACAAATGCAGTTAAAACATTTAGGAATCTCTAAAATAAGAGCAGGCTGCACACGTACTTTCTGTGGGTAGACAATCTCTTCTCGAAGAAAGGTATTTTCACCAGCATTTTTGTCAAAAAGACCCCAATCCATCTTCAGATCCCAAATAAGGGTATAGCAGGAGCTGATGAAATAGAAGATAATCCACAGATAGAAGAACACTTGGGTATCACTGTGTTTTTTAGCTGGAAGAGAGAAAAACAACATACTGTTCAGCTGAAAGCAGCTATAAACTGAATGACTTGGCAGGTGGAAGATAATTCTCCTTTATCCAGACTTCTGGAAAATGGCTAGCTGATCTGAAACAAACTGAATCATCTTTAGATTCTCACGTAAATTCCATCTTTAAACTCTGCTCGTTGTTTTGCACTGGAAATGCAGTTTGCTTTTCTTGTCTGGAGGCTTGTGGCAGAGCTGCCGTTCTGCCTCTATCCGGCAGAGGGAAGCTGGGGGCCGCGTTTCACAGAGGGCTTCTACAGAGCAAAAGCACCGGGGCAATGCTCAGCCCACAGCGTTTCTTGAGGGATACTCGAGTTTGTATCCACGTGTAAAGAACTGAAAATCAGTGCGTTGATGGCCTCAAAGAGGCTGGACAACACATGAACTTTCATTAGCCCTTCCAGAGGTGTGGTGGTAAGAGAACAAGGCAAAAGCACGGGAACAGTAACCTTAATAGATATTAACATCTGTGTATTAATACTGAAGAAGGCTCAATACGGAGGTTTAAACTGCCATCTAGAGCACTTAAAAAGATCAAATCTGCTAATCTGTGGACATGTTTCTGTAACTACAAGTTCCACCTAAAAAGATTACACTGCTCCCCCAACTTGGCTAAATTTCCTTACAGTCACCTGGAAAAGAAAAAAACAAAAAAGCCCAGTTCTGTTCTTCTGTTATTTGTTCATTTATCTATCAATCTAAGTATGCTTGGATCACGAAGTACACAAAACATATTACAATGCTTTGATAGCAGAGCCATTTTGCCTCTCGCTGCCTATCAGGAGTCTTGTCTTCTCTTTGTGAGTGACTGAAATTGCTCCTTCACGGACCCTCCGTAACGGGGCCAACAGGACGCCTCTCAGACGCCGCGCTAGCAGAAGTGACAGCAGTGTTTTCCCTTGAAAACAACAGAATCCTTCACGCCGATCACAGAGGCAGTAACAGTGCAATTTGCTCCTTCCTTGCCTTTCCGTTTTTAACAATTATGACATAAATGTAATGTGGCAATCTGATAAAATCAATGGAGGTGAAAATGAGAGGCATGGTTGTGAGTACATTCTCCCCATTATGCCCCTCAGGCTTCCTGGATATGATGTGCAGGATATAGGTCAAATACACACACTCATTCTCCTTTCAAAACACACCCCCTAAAGCAAATCTATTAAAATCATTTATGTAGCCATGCCTTTCTGCAGTGAAGCTTCCAATTCACAGCCTTCAGTGCTCCGGTACATTCATGCTGCTGCGACCAGCCACCTTTCCTGCTCATTTATCAAAATAGAGTCACCCACAAGCCAGCAGAGAGGTGAAGTTTTAGAAGCTGAGCAGCTGGAGCTCTACCATAAGATGTCATTTTGTCCCAGCCATCTCTCCAAAGTCTCCCTCTTGCATTACTCGATGAAGAAGAAAAGATTTACCTGGATGCTCCGTGACTTAGAGCCACTGAGCCCATGCTTCGCACTATTATCTCTAGCTCATTACACCTCCGCGTTTACAACCAGAGGATCCTAAAGGACAATTCAGAGAGGTAATTAAAGGAATTGCTTTAAAAGCATCTAAATGCTCCGGACCACCCTCTGAGGCCACATTCTTCATATGGTCGCTTAAGCTTTTAAGTTAGGTGCTTCACTCACCCTACGTCCTTCTCTGGAAGGGGCCAGGCTGGCCCCATGGCTTCATCTCTCAAACCAAGGGGCAACCAGTGAACCTGGAGCTCACAAAACTGCACCATACATTGCAGAGCGCAGTGATTTTACACGTTAATGATGCTGCAGGCTACGTCATCCTAACGGTTATTTTAAGCAGTATGTATGTATGTAATATAAGAGTATGTATGTAATATAAAAGGAGTATGAGGAAGAGAGAGACCCAAGCAGGGACTCTCGGGGCATTAGCGGTCACCTCCAAAGGAAGTGCTTGTTCCCAGTCTGCTTTCCTGGCTTCTGCTTCCTCTCCCTCCCCTCTTCCCAACAGTCTCTTCATTCGCACCTAGGGTCACGCTGCCTGGCCCTTGCTCCTGCTTCCTTTCTCACCCCCGAGCTGGTTGATGCATTTGGCTCTGAAAAACTCCATTACAAAACCCAATCGCCCCCAGTAAAACACTAATCAGAGCAAGGCTAGTGTCTCTAGCTTTGTCATTCAAGTCCCTTCCTTTAATCACTTGCCTCCTTTTTCTTCCTGCCTGCAAGTCTGCTCGATACCATTCTTCCTTCTGTCCTCATTGGTATTCAGCTGGTGTACAGAAATATGTTACTGCTCTAGGCAAGCAATTATATCTCAATCTCCACTGGCTGGTCCTGGTGGCCCTCTTCAGCGCTGCTCAGGAGGCTGGAAAATCAAGGCATTGATATTCTGCCCAGAGGTTCCATCCACTGCTCATCTGCCAGCTTTTCCAGGAACAATTCATTGCTGTGTTTATGTTGATGTCAGGGTCTATTTAAACAGGAACTGTTTCATCCTGTGGTCTTTGTTTAATGATGTGCTAGAAGCCACCAAAAACATGAGCAGAGAGGGAGGGACACAGGAAGAGAGAAGAGCATTGGACACCTGGTGGAACTTAACCTTCCATAGAGGAAAGGCCCAGTCTCTAATGGCCCATGGATTGCACTAATTCTTTTGCAATGTAATTGCTAGTTTGCCCAGTAACAGGTAGAGGAAGAACCTCTGGATTCAGTGCTGGAAAGGGCACCCCAGGCGACAGCTGCACCAGCTATGCAGCTGCTCAGAGCAGCAAGCACAGCAGCGACAGCAGTGTGTGCACACAGCCTCTGCACCCAAAGCTGCAGCTTCACGTGCCGCTGCGAAGGGGCAGATTTAAAGGGATGCTCTTAGCAGCACGTGCAAAACTTGGAGGTGTTCAGTCACATCAGAGGACACTGAGCTGCTCTGCTGCAGTGCCTGCATTGCCCGTGCTGCAAGGACTATGTAGGACACCACAGGGGCTACGTTTGCAACCTTTAGCACAGTTTCCATTAAAATCCTCAGTTTTCTCAGTATATATTTTGCACAAATACACCTACGAATTGCCCCAGAAGGTCAACTAGATAAATAATGGAAGGCTTCAACCTTTGAACTAAAGCAGTGAATGGTCACAGAGCAGAAAAAAGAGTCAAAGGTACTTCCAGCAGCTGAATTTACTGCCTGCAAAAACCGCTGATGGACAAATATCTTTGATTCCACAAACAGCCACAGGGGACACAATATCTCACTGGCATTTTGAGAGAATAATACCTTGCAGAAATTATAGCCCCTTCTAAAACACAGGCAAGGAAAAAGTCCTTTTCCATCAAAAATAGACAGCAAATGCTGTAGTGGATGCAGTTAATATTGACTTTTCCTCCAAAGAATACTATCTGTTTACCCTGCTGAATTATTCCGGGGAATGTAAACACTATATAGTATTCAACACAGGAAAAATCAATGCCATGTATTATTGAAGATCTGGATAAGAGCACAATGGCCCTCGATAAGCACTCCGAGTGTGTCAGCCACTGCAGCTGGCTGTGGTTTTTGCTGATGCTGAGAGCTGTGATAAAAGCTGCCCGAAGCCTGAGGTTATCAGAAAACACAGCAAGGTAAGTCCTGCTGCATGACACAAGAGTGACTGAACTGCAGCACCTCTGTCTCCAGCAGGAATCAAACCTGTCTGCGTCGGGGGTACAAAGCTTTTTAGATGATGAGCTTTTCAAGCACAGTTCTAAACCAAACCAGAACCAAAACAAAAGGGCAGGTACTTAGAGGGGACTAGTCAGGGTGGAAAACAGAGCGTAGACTTTCTGCTGCCCATTTAGTCCATTAAGGATGTTTTCCCATTAAACCCATCCCATAATGCAAGGAAGGAGTATGACAGCCATAAGTGACATCAATCCATAAGAAATGCCAACAGAACAGCATTGTCAAAGCTTTTTTTTGTGTAACACAGGTTGAAATGCAGTACTATAGATGCCTCAGTAATTGTGTTACTGAAGAATAAACAGTAGTGTTTTCTTTCCTGTCCAACCAGCAAGTATCTCCATTTTTTACTGATAATGGTAAAGACACGACACAAAAGTGGATTTAAGGCAATAAAAAAGCCAAATAACCTAGAGGAGCACGGGAAGGACTCACCACTGTTACTGATGGGCTCTGTCAAATACCAAGTGCTTCCACACGAACAACTTCCCTGTTGGATTCTGCAAACCTCTACTAGCCTCAAGGCACAGCTTAAAGTAAAACAGCAAGATAGAGAAGAGCTGTCGGAGACAATCTCTCGCTCCCCTCTTCTGTTTAGGTTCTTCATCTGTAAAACATGCAGATCTCCAAAATCTGCTTTGATTGAAATACACCCTATTGACTTGCATTGCTTTGTAGGACACGACTACTTCCTTTAATTTCAAGATGTCACAGCAAGTCTCACAGCTCACATCTCACAATCAGGAGAAATGTAATTTCATTGCAAACTGGACGATTCATATTAGTAGTTACATGTCTGATACGATTATTCGTCTGGCGTCTTCTCTAGCATTTTTAAGAAGGGTTATCTGGGGAGGCATAACTGCTACCATGAGAATGATGGGCTTTCCAGGCTGCCCATTTGCCAGAAGTCTCCCTAGTAAAGACACTTGGGTTCCCAACTAGAAATAGTGTGGGAATCAAGGCCTTCACTGGGCAATTTAGACATTATGACGCAATACCATCCGGTACTTTTAAATGCTTTGAAATCTACCAATAGCCTCTAGCAAAATCTAAAAGTAGAAAACAGCCAAATAAAATACAGCAATGTTGGATTATGGCATCTCCTAGACTGCTGCAGCATTAGAGAACTCCAGGCCTGTTTGCCTTTGAAAGGAAAATTGCTTGTTGGTGACGCAGCTGGTTGCTTTTCTTAAAATGCTCCATTAAAGAAAGACAAGAACCAGACTTCTTCCTCCTAAGTGCCCGTGAAATGAGATAGCAGTAGGCCATCCTTCCTACTTACACCTTAATCACTAGCGTTCGTGCGTGTCCAGCCACCATTAACTCAAGACTGTATTAAGGGCTAAAAACAGCACTATTAGTCCACTTGTGAAATCCTAGCTATTAAAATTCATCTCTCTCTCAGCAGCGGGCTTCTGAGGCAGATGCATGAATCACTCGCCTGGTAGGGTGCCGAGGTCACCTTCCCCGCACGGCGAGGCTGCCGGCACTGCCAAGGATCCCGCTTGACATTTATAGGCCTAAAAACCCCGGGGGAATCTCCCTGTGGGACTGCCCGCCTCGTTTGTGGTGCCATTCAGGGCTCGGCCACATCTCCCGAAGCTGCTGGGCGGCAGGGGCGCCCGCGGGCCCCGCGAAGCGCTGCTGAGGGGCCGCGTGTCCTTCCCGGCTCGACGCAAGGCCGCAGCGGCCGCGCAGGGCCCGGCAGGGAAACGCACCCGTGGCGACACCTCGGCCTCCTCCCCAACGGCAGCGCACTGGCGGGAAGGATCACAAGGGCTGGCTCACGAGCAGCACTCGTTATGGATGCCTCCCGGGCACGGGATGACAGCGTGACAGGCACCGCGTGGTGTGGCGCCAAATTACCATCCCGGTCAAGCCACCCCTATGCTGGGTGAATACAAGTCGTGTAAATACAGCAAGTACTACGGAACAGAGAGAGTTAATCCCATCGCCAAGTTTGTTTTATGTCAAGACATGAGCCTAAGCTCTCCCCAGGACCTCTGTGACACGCAGATGAAATGGTCTGTCTCGCTGGCAGCTCTTCCAGTGCTTGAGCAGGAGGGAGATGGGAGACCCTGCACCATATACAAGGAGTAAATAGGGAAGAGGATCTCACAAATGCTGCTAATTTCACATGAAAAAGATCTCAAGTGTCTTTTTTTTTTTTATAAAAAATGTACTTGAACTCCAGATGTCCATTTACCTTGCCTTGCCAGTTCTCCCTACTCACTAGATGTGAAGCTACATTTCTCATTTAAGGTGTCATTAGCTACTGCACCAGTGTCTGATTTCTCTCAAAATCACTTCATACAGTTCTCCCAGCTCCCACATCACTTGTTCTTGCCTCCTGCTGTAACCGTTTAGGATCATGGATAATTGCTGTTCCACCTACCAGCAAACTCACTTTCCAGGACTTGCGTCCGGCCATTCCCAGCACTCAAGTAAGCGGAGATAAATGACACAACCTCCCAAGTCAGTCCAGTACATTTGGTAGTACTTTATCTGGCAGACAACAGCACAGGCAGAGGCAGCCAGATATTCTCCTGCACATCATGATACGATAGCTGGATGTCACCATCCTCTCCCCTTTCCTGCCACCCGTTAGCATCCTCCAACTGGAAGCCACCACACACTCACCTCTCCAAGCCATGCAGATTAACTGTGGTAGAACTCAGAAGATAAGAAACTGTCGGACACCACGCAGACCATAATGATTTCATTAAATAAGGTATGTAAATGAAAAATGAAAATTTAGCATAAACCGCTACCTCTTTCATTCTTTTCATCAGTTAAAGGAAAAAAAACCCCATATAGCCAATTTTAACTTGTGCTTAAGCTCAGTAATGCGTTTCTGAAAAATGAAGGGAGACACAGAGATGCTCACCTGGAAGCAGCAAATCACATGAAACACAAATAACAGAAGACTACCAGTGACTAAAGAAGCTTAGTTATTTAAGCACAGAAGCCAAATCTATATTCTGTGTGAGCCAGAAGTATCTCAGATGACATCATGGAAGCAAAAAGACAAGAAGGTAAGCCAGAAATAACAGCAGAAAAAAGCAAAAGGTGTCCTTTGACAGAGAGCAAAGTTACAGCATAAATCGCACGCGACCCTTAGGCAGCAACCAGCACGCTCAAAGACCAGCATTTTTTTTTTCCCCATCTGCAGACCTCTTGTTGCATTGTTCCTCAATGTGTTAAGATAAGAGCTGAATACCTAAGGTTAAATATAACCACTGAATCCTACAAAGACTGAAACATATCCAAGGGATGATCCAAACCCAGGCTGACTCTTCTAGCTGTGCTGGCATATCCTGTTAATGTCAATGCCCTCTATAAAAGAGGGAAATTCTTGTGGAATATTGCTCTAAAAGGGATTGCAGCAGGAACAGCTATACCAGCAACTTTGCCAGTGCATTTATCAAGAAAACAGTATCTGCTTTTGGCAGAGCAAAAAGCCTGCCAAAGTGTCAGATTCTGCTCTTCTGGTATTCTTTTTTTTTTTTTTTTTACGACAGACTGGGACTTAATCATTTGTTTCCACAGCACCACTTCAGTTTTCCGTAAATAAGCCAATATAACCTGCAGCTGGTCAGCTCAGGGCCAGGGTACTCAGCCCCCCCAAGGGAAGCCAACGTCAGCCCAACTCCTTAGCGCAAAGCGGCAGCAGGGAAGAGCTGGAGGCAGGAGCTCTTCCCTGCCGGAGCGCGCTCCGGTTGCTAGGTAGCTCCGAGGTGCAGATATGCCTCATTTGCCTGGGTAAACACATCCTGTAGGACTGTATTTACAGAACATGGCCTTTGCTTCCCATTCCTTCAAGTGATAATAAAAATGCTTAAAATTCCTCCTCTGGGATCTTAGCAACAGTTGCCCTTTGGATACCTGAATGCGGTTGTATTTTTGTGCTCATGGTGTAGCACGCAACTTGAATTAGTGCTCATCCACACAGCCATGGTCTTGCTTGAGCCTTATTTTATGGGGTGGCTACTCTGACTTAAGTTTCACTAAATCAAGAGATGATAGCTTCAAGTTCTCTCTAAACCAACTGCTGTTTCAGGAGAATCAGAGTGCCAGCTTGGAGGAGAAAACCTAACAGATTTTGCTTTGATATTTTAAGTGTCTAACATCAAAACTGTAAGAAGCAGAGAGAAGACTGCATTTTCGCATCTAAATCTAAAGGAGGGCAAGTAAGGAAATGGTCTCCCTAAGAGAGGAAGCAATCAGAACTGGGCACTGCCCAAGCAATAGCAATTATTAAACAGCAATACACTGGGGAAATAGGGATTCTAGGCAAGAGCCTGCTGTATAATGTAGCACCTGGGGGGGATCCTTAACTACGGCAGTTTCGAAGCAGGTAGTACCATATAGGAATCAAACCCGGCATATTTGTGCTATATATAATTAGGTGACATTTATACATTTGTTTAGTGCAAGTTGTTTTCCAAGCAGTATATGAGAATATAGCCCAAATGTGCTGTAGGGGCAATCTGTATGAATCGCCAGCTTTCAACACTGACAAGCCCTCCTAACCACACAGTCCATCTCCACATAGCTGGCAGGCACAAGCTCAAACTTTAAGAGCAGCTACATGCTATTCAACGTACTGCATCAGTGGGGAAAGACAACCCTATTCCGAGGGCTGTGACACCCCCAGACTCCACAAGCTGAGAGCAGCCAGTTATGGACATTACCTGACCTGCCACCAAAGGCCACCAATTACCCTTTTATCCTGGCAGATGAAAGCTGTCGCTCCCGAGTCAGAAATCCCAGATTTGCAGGCAGAGCATTCAAAGACTCATTAAATAAGATGCTCCTCACCACAGCAATTTACCCGTTTGTTACTTACTGCAATTTGGAACAGGTCTAAGCAACAAAGATCTCCACTGATTTAACACTCATTTTCAACAGTGCTTCCATTCTTGTGGCAAACTAGCCCTCAACAGAAATTCTGGATATATCCCAGGTCAGTGTTTGTCCCTGCTGTTCTTATCCAGACCCAGAGAAAGCATGGAGAAGCAGTTATCCTAACAACTCGACAAAAGACTGTCTTATTCCAAATCCAGAAAGAACTGGAAGTGTAGGCAAACCCCACAGATAATGCTGGAGTTTTAAGAGAGATGGCCTATTATAAAATGCATTCTTGCCAGGATGGAAATAGGCTGGCAGAGCTGCCAAAACACGGAGAGGTCTTTCGGAAGCCCTCTACAAATCTGTGTACAGTGACATTTACAACATCTGTACAAGTGCACAATTTATGAAGGCCACAAAGCTTCTCTCTTTTTTTATTTTTTTTAATGATACCAGCAACTGTGTTATTGACTCCCACTGACAAAGCCAGAGAGATAAGAGAGATAAAAGCCGGACTCACAAGTGACAAGTGTCTCCGCGCTCGGAACAAGCCCTGTGTCTCATAAACACCTCCTTACACCCCACTCAACACCAGATCTAAAGAGCAGGCAGCAGTTACGCTGGCAGCAATGAGAGCAAGAGTCGGCAGCACTGGCATAGGGGCAGACCTCAAGGGGACAAGGAAGAGGCCAAATTCTCAACCAGGACCTTTTGACAAATGCTGATTTCCATCTCTGTCTCAAGCCTGTCTGCAACCTTTCCACAATAGGCTGCTTCAGAGCGCCCTCACGGGAGACAGAAACCTTAGCCAACCTCACAAAAGCAGGCAGTGTACAAAACAAAACAACAACAAAAATAGAAAAGAAAAAAATCCCCAAAGCACTGCCTACAGCCAAGCAATCTGCATTTGTCTCACCTGCCGCTCAGCGGCTGTGACTAACTGGACTGCAGGGCGGGAACCCCAGCGCTGCAGAGCCAACACCTGGAGATGCAAGGAGCTCCAGGGAGGCCAGCGCAGGAGGCAGGCGCTGGGCCAGGGCAGCATCTGCCGCTGGATGCTCCCCGCCACGTCCGTGTGCGGCTGCACCCCGAGCACCTGCCTTCCAGCCTGGGGGCAGCCTGCGCCACGGCGCCGCTAACACGCAAGGCTGCACAAGCACTACCTGCTTGACTTCAGGCCTGGCTGCCTCAGATCTTCTTGGTGGCACAGGAAGGTTTCTAATAACCCCTCTATCCCTCACAGATAAAAAGGATGTTAACAAGATGCATGCCTTGCACACGACGCCCTGCCTTGCCACAACCATATTTCAGGATAAATAATGGCTTACAAGTGCGGGGAGCTGCTAATTCCTGCAGATGCAGAGGGCACATATATTTTCACGGAAAAGAAAATCGCTTTGAGGGCTTCAGCACAATGGAAGGCAGGGCGGCTGCCTGAAGTGCAGAAACTAAAAGCTTTTTCCTTCAGAACAAGAGCAGAATCAAGTAATTGTCGTTTCTACGGAGATGGGGAACTTGAGGGATCAGAGCTCAATCTGCAGTTAAATGGGCTGGAAACAGCTCCCTACCAGCTGCAGAAAAAAAGTGGATAAAAATACAAAGGAAAATCCAGAGATATTCTTTTTCCCCCAGTACTGTGCACATCTTTCTCTGTTCAGAAATGATGGATCACTTTACTCAGATGATCCAGAGCAGCTTTTCACAAATGCCAAAGGACAAGAATTTCCTATGTTTTCCCTTCTCTTATACATCTCCCACTCACCTCCATTCACGGCAAAACCTGACAGGAATTTTTGAGAGAGAAACCTCAAAATTCTTCCTGACATTCCTGAAGTCAAATTATAAACACACTGAGTAAGCTAGAAATAGCTAAAGTAAAATCCAGGCAGGCCTTTGGTCTTCCACTAAAACCGGTATGTGTGGATTCACAGAAGTTCCTGTTTGAATGGGAAAACAAATTCTGAGCTCCTCTCCTGGGTAAGCAGCAAGTCCCATGACTTAGCCATGACTGGGGCCATACAAACCATGACTGGGGTGCTACACTGGCTTCACTGCAGTTGCATGTGGAGAGATATGCACAAATGAACACGCCCAGTCCTCACACAGTCTCATCAGCTACAGTCCAAAAAAGACTGAAGGACTAAGTTATAATGATCTAAAAGAGCAAATACTGTTTTCTCATATTGTTCTTGCTCCAAATTAGTACGAAAATAACTGAGATGGCACCGTCTGAACGAACAGGGCAGCAGGTGGACCCTGAAAAACAACTGTAGGGAGCATAGGTTGGCAAAGAAGGGGTTTTCCAAAGTAACCCATACCTGCATGAGTGCTGTAGAGGGCTGCAAACGTCACCATGAAGAAGGTGGTGGAGTATTTTCCAGCATTAACCAGATGAGGGAAGGCCCGTTTGGTATCGCGGTAACGACGCAGGCACTGGATGAATCGCAACCAAGCAGGGATGCACTGGACAACTGCTCTCACTCCGTAGGAGTAGCTGTTACAAATCTGATTATCTGGAAGAAAAAGACGTTTCAGAGGACAGGGAGGCTGTAAGTTTAAGAACTTCTATTGCATTCATTTCTTTATGAGAAATCTCATTATTTTACTCCAGACTGCAACCCCCAACGTCTTGTATTTAAACTCATATATGTAGCAAGCATATATGTGCTCACAAGAGCGAGAAGCTCATCACAGAGACTCAATGAAGGGAGACTATTCTGAGCCTCTTTATTCCCAGGCATTTAGGTGGCCTGACATCAATAACACATCCAGACAGATCATCTTCCAACTCTTTCACTGTTGCCAGTGCAATTAACACTCGAGAAGATTAGAAATAATCTATTTTTAATTTGCTTTGTGCTTTTGGCAGTACTGTGAATAATCAAATTAAGGATGGAGTTACAAAAGGCTCTTTACACTGAAGCTTTGTGCATAAATGGGAAAGCATTCCCAAACTCCACAGGAGAGCTCAGAAAGGGGACTTTGTCTAAGATGTCCTTGTCCTGGTTTTCATTTTTCTTGTATATCACAGTAATAATAATAATAATAATGATAATTAAAAAACAAAGCAAAAAACCCACGGATTTCAGAATGATCTTTTAAAAAAGAGAGGACACAGCCCTGACCTGAACAACGGGGGTCATGGGAAACTGGACAAACACAACATTATGGCACTGCCACATGACATTGGAAATCCGCCATTTTATTCAGAAAGGACCAGAAAAATCCAGGCTTCCCCCGGGACCCCCAAAAATGCCATGTTCTGTCTTGCTCAGCACGCTGCATGCAAGCAACCCACTGATAAACAAACATTTGTTTATCATTCAGCCTCACGGAGACAGATTCTTAAGCCAAGATATATTCCAGGGCACCACGTTATCTTTCCAATGTTTGGATTGGAAGAGGACAAGCCGTAATTTACCCAGTTGCTGCATAACATTTTTAAAAATAAATAAATGTTCCGCTAATTCCAACACTGGCTCTAAGGGACAACAGAGATCAGACAGATTGGAGGAACCAAGTGATTGATGCTGGGAGAGTTTGCAGTTTGCTTCATCACAAACAACAGCCTGCAGTAGGCAACATCATGAACCCATCAGACAACACGATTTGCTGGCGGTCCAGAATACCCAGAATGGAAAAAACCCCACTCTCTGACGCAGCGAGACCCGGCACTATTTTGCCGTTGGGAAGACCCAAGTCAAAATTCATATCCCATCTCTGGTTTTCCTGGTTAGAAGCAGGGAGGCAGAGCACGCACAACCCTCGTGCCTCAGCATCAGCTCTAATGGAGTAAGGGGTGGCACTAACGAGCTCTGAGGAAGCTCCTCCAACCCTTCTTGCTTAAGGGCACTGTGACAGACCTTGTAAGCAGCAGATTACAGCACGGATAAAGTCGCGGTAAACAAGCTCAGGCAACTCTTTTTATCGTTCCCATGCTAAGCAACAATAACAGGCTAAAAGCAAATACGTGGGTAGATTACTATGAAATAGAAGAGCGACGCCAGGAAAATTGTTTTCCTTTTCCAATCAAGCAGCGCTGTGGCTAAATTCTCTGATGAATATACAAGTCACGCCAAATGACTGGATTAGGAAATGAGCACTGCTGTGAAATCCTACTTCCCTGGATGGAAATCAGAAATGGCAGAATCTCTCTAATGCTCTATTTACAAGAAAACCTGATTATTTTAGTTCCCTACATAATTGGTAGGCCTCTTCAAAGGGGACAGGTGCCCATGAGACTGTGTTGCTCGCTGGTTTCTAGCTCATTTTCCGAGCACTCCCAAGGGCTGTCAGCATCACCCTACCTGTGTTTGCCAGCAGTCCAGCGCTGTTGTCCCACTGAAGCTCGAAGCTGTAGAAGCAGATCATGTACTCCAGATCCATGAGGATCACCGCCAGGCTGTTGAGCTGGTCAGCCAGCCAGAAGTCCGCAAAGCCCACCTTGTGGAAGGGAGCCGTGAACACCCGAAACTGTGGGGGAAGAAGGGCGCGTTAGGTGAGGCGCCAGCAAAGACATGAACAGCAGCGGCCGATCACAGCGCCGCCCCTCCGCACTCTCTTTCGGGCACGTGGGTCACGCTGGTGGCATCTTCCACGCTTACCTCGTGCCCCAGCACTCAGTGCCAGATTACAGGCACACACCTTGACCACTGATCTGTTCGTGGCTCAGTTCACTTGATATCCTAGTTTGTCTCCGGTGTTGGAAGTTGTGAGAGCGAACACCGTTACTGACGGAGCCCCGAACCCTCTAGCATAGCAAGCATTAAAGAGCAAAGAAAATCCTATTATCTGTCAGTTAGACTCCCTCTCAATCCCAGCCCACTTTCCCTTTCAGGCTTAAGAGCAGTTACGCTGCTTTCAAACCAGACACTTTTCATGGTCCATTACCTTTGATTACAACTCTCTACCCAGTTAGTTATAGTTACTAGCAGGCAATTTCTCAAAGAGACAGCCCCAGCGTTGTCCTGGAGCTCAGGGATTTATGGACCTTTATGTTAATGGAAGTGCAGGCCAGCACTGATCTTTTATACTGCTCTTCTTATTACTCTCAAAGGCATACAGTTACAGAAACCAGTGAAAGGCTGACATGCTCCCATCCGGCTTATGATGCCAGTTCAAGGCTCTTGTCCTAAATTTCAAAATCAAATAAGGGAATCTAGATAGAGTGATGTTAAACAACAGATACGAATCTTGAAACAGAGAGCATGGGGTTCCTGTAGAGCAACAACTTTTGCAAAAGCTCCTGCAGTATCATGTACAAACATCAGGAACATCTCCAGGAGTGGGACACAGAGCAGAGACCCCAGGCAAAGGCTTTCTTTCCAAAAAGCTCCTTCCTCCATCTAATCAACACTTCCCCGTATTATCTTCTATCCATTTAGTTCTAGGTATGTTTCCGAACCAAAAGTCAAACCAAATAAGAACAAATTCCAAAACCACAGCTTTACAGATGGATCTTCCTGAAAGAAAGAGGAAGCCATTAATGAAACATATCAATTCCAGAGGCACACGGACGCTGTTGGCAGCTGACAGCAGAGAAGCTCAGGAGAGCAGAAGGCTGGAGCCAGCAGACGCGAGTTGGCTCACGTGCCCATCTCGGTCACCTCTCCCCAAGAGCGCGAGGTGCTGCGTGAGCCCCCTCAGCCCCGAGTCCCTCGGGCGCGTGGTGCCTGCCAGCTCCTCCGAGCTGCTTCCACAGGCCGGCCGCGACGCTCGCCGCCGCCGAGGGCCCCGGCACGCGCGCCCCACGCCGCGGCCGTGCGCCCCGCTCGGCAGGAAGCACTAGGTGCACGCGGGGCACTCGGCTGCGTCACCTCGGCTCCACAGATGCCTTGAAAAAGAAGGGGCCACAGCTACTCGCAGCGTTGGGACAAGGGGCTTTGGCAGTGGCACTGTCCACGGCAGGTCCCACACGCCCATCTCTCTTGCCAGCTGAGAAGCTTTGGCAGCATTCCTCAGTAATGACAGGCTGCCAGAATAAAGTCATAAAATACCAAGAGCTAAAGTTAAACTTAAGATGCAGTAAGTAATTGGTTGCAATTACATTAAGTGGTTCCACAATTCACACAGAGATTTTCAGGTGCCAATGACTGCACTTTTAGCAAGTGCTGGGGGAGCAGATATTTGAGCTGGAGCAAAACACATCCCAGACAGTCACCTCGCACATGGATACGTTCCCTGCCCTTGTTCCGGCGCCCTGCACAAGGCATTGGTATGTTCAGCCTAGTTCATTCCTCACACCGCGATCCGATTCCTTTGCCTGGCCACGGGCCCCAGCTACACGTTCAGGCTGGTTCTCCCTTGGCAGCAGAAGGGCAGAGTACGCTCAGCTCGCTTCATTGCCATTCATAAGCAGGATGCCACACAGGCAAGAAAGGAGAAAGGTAGGAATTAAACACCAGACTAAATGATTATTCTTGCTATGAGTGAAAGAGTTGCGAGCAATCTGTAACCTCCGAGATTATTGAAACAGCTTCCACCTAGGATACCCACCACACAGTTGCTGATGAACAGAGGTGGATGTGGATGCCTCCTCAATGAGGAAACGCTCCAGAACACTTAAATGTACTCCCAGAGTGGTTTTCGGAAAACTGAAGTGCCACTCAGCTACACCCTGTATGGCAGGCTTCACTTTAGCCAGCGTGTATGCTTAAAAAATAAACACAGCAAGCACGGGAGGGAAACTGCTCACCAAGAGTGACAGTGCTGCGAGCAGTGCAGTTCTTAGAAGCGCACTCCTGAAACCTTTTCCACTCAGGTAGCTGCTGATTATTGTGGTAAGAAATAAAAAGACACCCAGCCAGCCAATTATGTCTCATAAACATGAGAGAAGC
Source organism: Nothoprocta perdicaria (assembly GCF_003342845.1). Lineage (NCBI taxonomy): Eukaryota > Metazoa > Chordata > Aves > Tinamiformes > Tinamidae > Nothoprocta > Nothoprocta perdicaria. The sequence continues at coordinate 265,190 of NW_020455553.1, read as the reverse complement.
CTAACAGCTGCTCCGTGCTTTGGGGTGGCCTCTCCCCGCCCCGTGCCCCCACGCAGGGCAGCCGGCAGCGCCGCGCTGAAGGATCTCACTCTCCGAGGAGGCTTTTCTCCCCCGGAGACCTCGGGGGAAGCGGCCTCTGCGCGTTTGAAGACCCATCCAGTCTGACAAAAGCCAAGAGCCGGGACCGGAGCGGTCTAGCCAGGGCTACAAGGAGTTTGTGAAGACCTTATCCTGTTAAGGCATTAAGGCAAATTAGCACAGATAGTGTGAGCGCTATTAGCCTGTTTCCAGTGTGTCCCCCAGCACCAAGGGACAGCGACAGCACTAATGAGACCAGGGACTAGAGGGAAGTCTGAGAGACGACTCGGTGCTGGAAGGGAAAAGGGAATGGAAAACTAAATTGCAGAAAGATAGCAAATCAAACAGAGGTAAGTGCACGGAGGTTAAATACCTGTGTGCATATCTGCACACACACATACACACACAGGAAGTGTGATCCTATTTTTCATCTTTGCAATGTTCCAGATAAGGATAATTGTTTTAATTGGTCTTAAATCATGACTCCATGAATAATGTCAGCCAGCCAAGCGCTCTCTTCCCCCACCTCCAAATGCCCTCAGAGCAGTTCCAGCAAGAGTAAAGTATCATGGGAACCAATTTGATTAAAGCTAATTTAAAAATGCACAGAGGGTGGGGATGAAAGTGTGAAACCACCATTTGGGAAGGGACTCATGAGCCGTCTATGGAGTCGGCATGCCAGTCTTTTGCAGTCCCCACCCAGACCTGCATCACTGAATTCACATGTATACTTGTACTCACTTTCCAAGATTTTTCTCACCAGGGAAATGGGAACTGGGGCTAAATAAATGATTCTGCTTAAGGTCAAAAAGGAAGAGAAAAACAGAAAAACAAACCTGTGAACCTAACTGTACAAGCAATACCTTTGCAAGGGTATTGCAATGAATCCATGAATGAACCGACTCCCTGAAACCCTCAGTTTGGCTTGGGCTGCGGAGCAGCACCCATGCAGCTTCCCTAAGAGCACTGTAACTCCAACCAAACTGTTTTGATATGTCAAGGAAGAGACAGGCAAACACAGAGGAGTGTTTCTATACATGCCCAAGTATGCATATAGCTGTACACAGATATTAACAAGTTACTGCCTGCAATCGGAAGATAACGACAGCTCGGTGCAGACAGGCAGAAGTTGCTTCTGTAAGCCCATGCTCAACAGACCTTTGCAGTCCATATCTTATCCTGTTTCATCTATAAATGCACGTGTATAACGGTAGTGCATCCCTCTTGTCTCAGAATGAGTGAGGATTGTATTCTCAAACTGATATTTTATGTTTTTATTTCTCTCACTTCTTTCCCCCCTGCCCCCATGAAATTTGAGACTTACCAATAGTTTGAGCAGCCAAAATCGGGACTTGTAGTATAAGGTTTTGGTGGGGTTGATGAGAAAAAGCAACATGAAGCCGTAGAGGATGAGTGGATTCACCTGCATAGGGATGTAGGTGAATTTACCATATATACATGCCAGCAGGCTCAGGCACCACAGAACCCCAAGGAATCCAGCAATCTACACAAAGACAGAAGAAACCCAGAGTCAGAGTTAGATACCTTGGTGACTAAACTCCAAACCTTCTAGTGAATTCTCATTATAATAAAACGGAGAGCAGTGCTCAGTCCTGTAATCAAATCAGACTTCAGCAACTTCCTCTGCTGGATGCAGTAATTGTGTTACAGCTCCTCGCCAGGAAATTGTACAGGATTTATCCTCCCAATACTCACAGCTTAACCATTCCTGCAATCTGTTCCGCTTACCTCGAAGAGATGTTGATGGGACAAGTTGCTGCGGGGATTGAGCTCAAAGATGAGGACATGGTTCACCCCGGCCTGTCTCCAGCCATACGTGTTGATGCCCAGGAGAAACAGGAATTCTATCAGGAGGAAGCCACCTCGATAGATTCTCACCAGTGGCCACACATTTGGTCCATCTATAAAAACCACACCTGACAAAATAAATAAATAAAAAGAGCTTTATGGCAGCACAAACCATGTCATAAATCTAACTGCACTTCTTTATGATGATTTTCAGTTACTGTGCTTTATCCCCAAGACTTAATAGGCTTCTAACTCACTTGCATATTCCAGCATCTTGGCCACTCTTACCTAAGTGATTTGAGCTAGACAGGCAAGGCTATGGAAAGGGGTGAGTCATCCTGCCTTCTTCATTCCATTATATCTGATACTTCAAACTCCTTTCAACCTAAATTTACTGGTGCTACACAGCTCCTTAAGAGGATTTAGGAGTATTCTGAGAAATTTCTACTTCTAGCCTGTATAGTCAGATCGTTGGCAGCGTGATAGGTCCCTTGTCTCACACTAAAGGCGTAAGGGAGAAGACCAACTGAAATACGACCACATTCACCCAAAATTCTGCTTTAGCAGCAATGAAATCTCTGCAGATGGAGATACAAATATCTCAGCTCCCCTCAAAACCAAGAAAGCACGATTTACCGCACTTAAAACAATGCTAAAATGTGCCTACTCACTAAATACTATACAGCTGTAAGGTAGGACATATTCATAACCAGCAATATGATTTCCAGCTGCACACAGAACAAAAATCCAACACAAGGCAGCAGTGCTGGAAAGTCTGTCGCTTCCTTTGTTCAGTGTTCAAGGTTTTGGAAAGAGATTCACTCCCAAAAAATGAGCATCCTTATAAAGCAGAAACTTGGTCTAGCAGAAGCCACTTTACAAAATATGGTCCCCTCCTGACGACCTGATGTGGGTTTTATTAGTAAAGGACAAATAAAATTGTTTTAGGCATCAAATTCTCCTTCCCTGAGCATCTCTCACCTTTCCAAAAGGAAAATGCTTTAATAGAATTGATACCAAAATTTTTTTCTCACACTCCCTCCTGTCTAAACTACAAGCCAAATTTTTCCCAAATAAGGTAAATAACGTTCACCTGTTCAGCATTAGTACTTTACATCACATGAAACTATGGGGGAAATTAATTAAATGAACAATGACCCCAAAACTGTTGCTATGAATAAAGCGAATATCGCGTTTAGGCAAAGTAGAGTCAAGTTTTGGGTAGAAGTGACAGATTCCCTGACAAAGGGGAAAGAAGTGTGGAATGGAAAAAGCAAACATTTCACATTCTGAGCTAAAATGCCTACATCCAAAGCCACAGAAGCTGATTCTACATTGGACAGAAAAGCCCCCAAAATACTGAATCAGAAACATTCAAAAATTACCAGGCAGAGAATACAACAGATAAGCGCTAGTACTCAACTCTGAACATCTAGACAAATCTTCAATCTTCATTAAACCCTAATGGAAACGCAGTTTAATACGGCAAACATGGTATATGCCTTCCATATCTCATGGCCTCTCATCTTGTGCACGCTCAGGGCGATACAGAGCCAGAATTCCTGATACAAGCCCGAGAAAGGAGAAGAATCCGAAACTTCAGGCAAAGTTCAAGCATCACACAAGGTTTTGTGGCGAGAAACCCTGCCTCCCCTCCCTTCATCATCTTCTGAGCAAGACTTGAGCAAGCGACATAAGAAAACTGAAATGTCTGATAACGGAAACATCAGTGAAGACTAGAGCTAAGATTCAATTTCAAATCATTTTCAAAGACTCATCTGAAGATTCAAAGACTTTTCTTCTCATTTTTAAAATTTACAAACAATTCTCCTTAAGCAAGTAACAGAATCTAGTCTGAGTGAAGCAGCAGAAAAATTGGAGAATGTTCTGCTAACTATAATACGTCACCTCAAGCCTGGAAGCTTTTCTTTTAAAGCTGTATTTCTGGCCCCTTGCTAGCAGACTTGCCCTCCTGCAAAGCTGTGCGGATACCAGCAAGACCAGCACTCAGTACACCCCAGCATCCAATGCAGAGATCTGTCCTCAAGATCCAAGGCAAAAAGATTTTTCAATAAAATATTATTTTCACCTAAACCCAACACTAAGTCAAGTCATTTCCTAGCACGTGGCATTTGATTCACTTATCCCTCTAGCAACCAACACCACAAAGCCCCAGCAGACAAGGGCTCTAAATGAGGTGTTGGGAGAGGAAGATTTTCCTGGTGATGAGCCCAACATCCCAATCTGACTCTCTTCTACACAGAGACTCTCATATGGCCACCAATGTCTTTTAATAGCTCTCTCTGCGCTCATTTCACAACATTTCAACATGATTACTCACCTAATTAAGGTCAAGCGTTTTCTTCTCTTCCCCAAGAATACCCTACGACTTTGCGGGCTGCTAACAAAATCGGTAACAATTTCCACTGTCCATTCATTAATACCACAGCGAGCTAAGACATCCAGTAACGTGACCACTGACATGTTCTTCTGGCTCAGAGCTGGTTCTGTTATCGTGCGCCCTTGCCAGGTGAGACACAGACAGAGCACTGTGAAAGTAGCCTTGAGATCTTGCACAAAGTCTGACTGATTTTGATTAATTAACCTTATCTCTACTTCCATAAACTTTCAAGCTCAGTTGCACATTAAATTTGACTCAAAGTAAAACTGATGTAGTACTAGTGAGGCCTCAAAATACATATTCTTGAGGGTGACAGTCTCCTGGTGTCCACTTGCAGGAGTCGCAACATTTCATGGACCCCAAGTTACTGTGAACTCATCTCTATAAATGTTGCTGTTTGCTTTTCAAAGGAGGGGAATACAAATGTGTTCTGCTAATGGAGGTGATGTCCCAATGCTGTAATATAATTTCTACACATACAGTGCTAAAAACCAATCTGCACCAATCAAATCACAAAAACAGAGAAGTCAAAGTGATACCTAATTAAAAGACAAAAAACTTTGTTTCTGTTCGTACAATTCTTATCCTATATTTGAATAACTTACAGAATAAAAGAGCACGTCTGTCTCCCAAAATAGACATACCTGTTATTCATACTAATTTAGCAGGGTGTGCTTGGGAGGCACAATCATGTTTATGAATATGCTCACAGCTGTGTCACTTTGCATTCTTAACGCTAAGAGATAAAATGCACGCAGCCAACCTCTATCACATTCACATCTCACACAGAGATCAAACATGCACATCACAGAGAAGAGGAAGAAATAACGAATCAAGAACAACCTTTCAAACAGAGGGTCATTTTTCTGCTCTGTCACAGAAAGACTAGAAGGGAAAGTCCTTGCAAACACGTTCTAAAAGAGAGAAATTCTACCCCATGGGATGACTGGATCTAATTCAAAATTCTCTTATATCAAACACAGGTTTTCCCTAAACACAGGTTTTCCCTAAAGCAAAACGTTCTATGCTGATCTATTAACCTTTTCCTGAATGTTGTTTAAGCAAATTACACCATTGCTGAACTTGCACTGTTAGTGAAGCTGCTTGGAACACTCTGCATCTCGAGGACTAACAAGATGTTTACACAAAGAGGAGTTTCCAGCAACTCAGAAGGTGCAAAGCAGAATAAAATCAAAGATTAAGATAAGCAGTAATTTATTGTCCTTTTTAAACTTGTCACAAGTTTGCCAACAAGACAAACCCAATTAACTCTGCTAATAGGCATCAAGATTTTATGCCCTAAAAATTGGTGCATAAAAACTTCCTGAATGCTCAGTGCTCACACAGCTCTGCAACTGCTTTCATTCTTTTACGGAGTCAGTTCTAGGCAAAATTCAAGCTGTATAAGCATCTCTCTGAATGGAGCCAGGGTTGTGTGCTCACAGAAAGAAAACAAATTCATTTGGGATCTTATATCTCCAGGATATCCTCACCTTGAATTAGGAGGGAGGGAAAGCAGCAGCACAAACCCAAGCACATTCAAAGATTAGTATCTGGGTCTGTAATGTGAGAGCTATCACCCATTACCGAGCAGAACTTGCACCAGTGTGATCTGACTCAGCCTGACCTAACCCAGAACATCCTGGCCAGTCGAGCTCAGCTCCAGGCCATTCCCCACGGAGAACAGACCCAGGCCAGGCAGTGGGAGTCAGCTGGGTCCAGCTGAGCAAACCTACCTGAAAGTATGACCGTGATGTTCAGGACAATGAATATTCCGCAGAACAATCCAACCCGGAACGTAGTCCAGGCTGGGGCAGGCTGCAAACAAGACAAGTGTGGAATTACGAAGAGATAAATATGTCACCAAACTCAGATTCATTTGCACAATAAGCTTAAAATCAGGGATACAACATTCTGGCCTCATTGCATTTTCCCTTTCTCCTCAAGTGAGGTTTCTCTAAACTGACAAATGCTGCATAGTGTTCTTGTCTACCCTGAATCTGTGTTAAAATAGAGCTCAGATACGTTTTGAAAAGTTTTCTGGGCCATACCAACAGTAAATATACATTATTAGCATGAATTCTCCTTTACTATTCATCTCATCCCTTCATTACATTGGCTTCACACACTAAGGCTAGTAAGCTATCTCTGTATCTCCCACAACTAAAGGAGATTATGTGCCCAAGCCTCCGCTCAGAATGGGTGGAACACCATCATATCCATGTATTTCCACTTCCCCAGTCGTAAGTTGAATCTACGCTGGCTCCTTTTTGCAGCTGAATGTATAACTTGATCTCTCACCTGAGCTGCTCCCAAAGGTGGCACACGCAAGCGTTTCATAGCCTTCTGCCTATCTCCATCTTCTAACTCGTTGGTCACCACTGCCTAAGGAGATTAAAAAATACACAAGTTACACAGAATCACAGAATGGTCGAGGTTGGAAGGGACCTCTAGAGATCATCTAATCCAATCCTCCAGCTTAATCAGAGACACCTAGAACATGTGGCACAAGGTCACATCCAGGCATGTTTGGAAGATCCTCCACAACCTCCCTGGACAGCCTGTTCCAGGGCTCTGGCACCCCCACAGGAAAGAAGTTCTTCCTCACAGGCAGACGAACTGCCTGTGTTTTAATTTGGACCCATTACCCCTTGTCCTGTCACTGGCCACCACCGAGAAGAGCTTGGCCCCTTCCTCCCTACACCCTCCCCTCAGGTACTTGTACATATTGATCAGGTCCCCTCTCAGTCTTCTCCAGGCTGAATAGGCCCCATTCGCTTAGTCTTTCCTCACACTAGAGATGCTCCAGTCCCTTAATCATCTTTGTCACTCTGTGCTGGACCCTTTCTAGAGGCTCCATGTCCCTCTTGTCCTGGGGAGCCCAGAACTGTCCCCAGTGCTCCCGGTTTGGCTTCACCAGAGCTGAGGAGAGGGGCAGGGTCCCCTCCCTTGACCTGCTGGGAGCATCCTCCTGATGCAGCCAGGATCCCATTGGCCTTCTCGGCCACAAGGGCACACTGCTGGCTCATGGTTAACTTGGTGTCAACCACGAGTCGTAGATCCCTCTCTGCGGAGCTGCTCTCCAGCAGGTCAACCCCTATCTGTCCTGGTACCTGGGGTTATTTCTCCCCAGGTGAAGGAGCCTGCCCTTGTCCTTGACATTGCCTGCATTGAGGTATAACACAACACAACTTAATGCTGATCTAACTCTCATGACAACACACACAGACTTTATAAAGCAATGCCAGAAGTCAGTTGCACTTCAAGATCAATTAATGCTCGTCTCAGTGGTAGATACAGGATGTTCATATGACAAAGGATTTTTAGCAAGGGAATATGAATACCAAAAATAACTTCTTTCCTGGCTAAAAGAGAAGCCAGTGCACAGGCTAGCATCCTTACCTCTGTTTCAGAGATAAGCTGATTGATTTTCTTGCAAGTGTAGAATGGTGCCACCTCCACCTGGGCCACCCGCCAGTCTGCTCCTCGTGAGGTCTCCAGGATCTTGTCATGCTTCTTTAGGATCTTGCGAAAGCCAGTGAAGTTCAGGTTCTAAAGAAAAAGAAAAAACACCAGATACTCGTTTTTAACTCCAGTCAGTTGAGGAGAAAGTTAAAAGGTTATATTCCAGGAGAACCAAAATGATGGTATCTATTAGTTTATCTATTGTCAGGAGGCTTGTGTGTGTTGTTGCTTTTTTAGACGTAGTATAGATCTAGTGCAAACCACTAAAGAAGTGTGTGGAGCAAGGGCACGGAGGAGAGAACTTATTTGCAGGGCCCAGGGAAACACAGCTCCAGCCTCACACTCAATACTGTGCTAGGGGTGAAAAGTAACAGTTGATTCCCAAATTGCATTTGAGTTTATCCGCAGTAACAAGGACATGAAAAGCTCGCCCCACTGCATCAGACAGGCAACTGCTGTGGTAAGATGTACATGAAATATTCCATTTAAGTATACAAAAACACCCCTCAAAAGGCTTAGTTTTTCATTCAAAAAGCAGCAAGGCCACAAGCAGACCAGGGAATGATTAACTTTGATTTTTAAACGAAAAAAAATTAAATAGCTTGGAAAAAAGAAACAGAGAAGAGCAGAATGCATTACCCCGGGGAGAGGCACAAACTACTCACTGAGATTATTTTCAATCCAATTATGCTTAGAGTGATTTAATACCAGAGCCCCATCATATAGACGGGGAAAGCAGGACAGGGAGATGGGAGCAGGAAGGCAGTGCATTAATGACCTGCATTATTGCAGACAAGAGACTTTAATTATTTTCTATTGGAAAAGGCAGCATCCCACCCCTGGAAGAGCAGATCACTCTTCTCTAACTCAAAATGAAAAAGACGCAACAAAATGATATTTTTGGACAGAATTTTTGGTAGCCTGACCTGATATCCCTTTATTTGCTGTTCAGAAAACCTCAGTAACTCTCGGGTGCCTCAGGGCACATTCCTGGGACATTCGGTGGAGAAATTAGGAACGGGAATGATCAAATATCACTGAGACAGTCCGCGTTTTTGGATGTTTTGTTATTCTAAACACTTATTCAACAAAAAGTTTTCTGCAAGTTTGACTTCCATTTCTGCTACTACTTAATTGAATCTATTGACTGGACTCAACTAAAGATATGTTTTGCCATTGAAACTGCACAACATCCCATGCAACTTGCACAATATCAAGATCACGTAGGATGAAAGGACAGACTTGGAATCCTTGCTCACACATTAAGTGCATTAGGAAATACAAAGGCAATTACAGAGCAGTTTCATAAGACTCAATCAGCTTCCAGTATTTACCCCACAAGTGTCCAATATCACTTCACTTCAAGATTTGCATGTTCTAAAATACCATCTTTCATCTAAATTATAATTTGACTTAAATATTTATGTGTGTGCACATATACATGTATGTATATATAATTACATAGTCTTTGTTATCAGTAAATTAATGCTGGCTGTCCAACCAAGCAGACATAGTATATCTAAAACATCCCCAAAAACTTCTCTTTAAGGCAGTCGGGAGCCCATTTTCAGACGGGCTGGACCAAGAATTTCCAGCCCAGAAAACAAACACTGAGGCAATGAAATTCCCATTGAGGCAACTAAGTGAGTAAATGTTGGCATATGTGTTCATGGGCATAATTTCACTTCAGAAAAGTTGCAAATACTCAGAATTTTGGAAGGATTAAGCACTGTCCTACAATAGAGCAGTATTTACGTATTTCTTACAGTGAACTTCTAGTGAAATTATCAAGCAGAGAAACAATCCTTGTAAAGATCTGAATAATGAGGTGGTGATTTTATGTTAAGGAATTTAAGTGTTCTTTTTTTTCCCCTCCTCTCTCTCCTGTTAAAAAAAAAGAACACACCAAAATAATCAGTCCAGTGATAAAAGATCATGACAGTTTCAGATTTTTTGTTTGGAGATTTTTGCAACAAAATTAGTCTCTGCAACGTCTATTGTGCCTTTTCATGCTAGCAATACAGGTCCAGCTGAAGATTTGTTTTTTCACACAAGACAAATGAGCCTGCACCCTGCACAACTGAAAACATTGTTTTTTAAATGGATGTTTTAGAAAGAAATATTGATATAGCAAGGTCATAGCCACTACCATGGCAACACCTGGAGGAAACAGCATGTCAGTGTTTCAAACCTCCAGTGTAAATACTGGATAAACCAGCTTCTTCCCAAGCCTCGTGGCTCCGGCCTCGTGCAGAATAACACACCGCGGCAGCGTGGGGCCTCTGCACGGGGCAGGGACTGCACGTCCTGCGCACGCCTGGGGCAGGGACACGGGGTCAGCCAGCCCCGGAAAGGGGAGGAAAGGAAGGTCTTCCTCAGGTCAGTTTAGCTGCCTTGGGTCGCTATCCAGGGGCGTGCTCTTCATTCCAAAAAGTCGAGGGCCCCCAAAGAGAGAAAGAAACTGGAATCTGTCTTGAACGAGGCCATTCAAGGAGACCCAAGCGCAGAGCTAACACACGCCAAATAGCGGGGGGTAAAACCAGCTCCTCCCGCGGTACCTGATAGTTCTGCAGCAGGATGAGGCTGAGGTAGAACTCGCTGAAGGCCAGTTTCAGGTCTTTGATATTCCTATGCTGGACACGCTCCTCATGGGACAGGTGGAAGACCGGCTTTCTGCGCTGCCGCAACGTGGAAATCCCACTGGCTTCTCTCTGCGCATCCAAAGTGGACTGCAATTCCGTCTGGAGGGTGGCGGACCTGCGCTGAGCTTCCGCAAGCTTTTCTGGGAGCAACGAAAGGAAAGCGGCAGGTGAGCATGGAGCCACGGGCTTACCGAGCCTGGAAAAAGCACTGTGCTCTTCCCCCAGGTAAAGCACTTGTAGACAAAAAGCCCTGAACAGAGCAGCCTGTTGCACGGCCTTTCTCCAGCGATCGCTAAAATTGACAACACTACAAATGCTTCATTTATGCAGCTCCTGCTCATTAAAGATTTTAATGCAATAACTCTCTCAAAAAAGCCTTGATGTCAGACAAGTCTCAACCACCCTAGTCAAAAATCAAGCGCACAAGCGAGCGTCCCTTGGGCGCAGGCTAAGGCAGCAGCAGAAATAACTCCCACCTCGCGCCCTGCACCCCAGCTTCAGTTTCTAAGTGAGACCCATGCCAGGAGTGTATAAGAACCCGCTCCCTCGGTCCCAACGTGCCGCCCGGCCGGCGCGGGCTCCTTCAGCACCACAAGGGCGAGCACAGGGCTCTGCGCCGCCTCTCGCTCCTCCAACACTGCCTGTCCCCAAAGAGAGGCGGCATTAAACTCCCTGCCAGCCCATACTCTGGGCGACTCGAAGTCGAAGTAAATTATACACATCAGCATCTTCTCTTCATTAATATTTTACACAACACGCACACAGGTAAGTCTCACTGCTGGGAGTTATGCTGGCCTTTTCTGACTCAAGTCTTGTTCAATTCTGACTATTTTTTTTAACAGCAAAACCCCTCTGTAAATAGTTTTACAGTGTTCTCCATAGGATGCTTTCCAGGAGCACAACACCTTTCTGAACAAAAAAGGGAGGAGACAGAAAAGAAATAGAAATCAAGTGTGGAACAGATTGACACTCTCCATCTCTTCATTGCCCATGAGCCCAAACACACAGGATGTCCTAAAGGCCCTGGAAAGGTTTATTCCCCTCCTGTCGCTCCTACACGTGCTAGGAATCCACCACAGGGAGGGACTCGCAGCCTCCAGCCACCTCGCACTGAACAGACACAAGGCCAGGCTGCAAAAATATCCTCTTTCCCCCCAAAAAACGTTTTAGGAGAGGTAGCAGAGAGTTATCTGCTGGAAGCAAAAGCCTTCATATAACTACAACCCACAACTTCGCACTCGCTATTCAAGACGTTATATTAAACCATCTGGTGATACGCTGTGATTTCTTCTGGATAAAAATATTAAATATGCTGGCAAGAGATTGAGTTTTCATCTCTTGATCCAAAGCACATGTTCTGCTGCCCCCAAGTCCAGAAAAATCTTTAAACCCATTAGTTTGGTAGCACAATATTTACAGAAAAAAAAAAGCTTCAAAATAAATTCTAAATAGACGCTGTGATTTTACTGTCTGTTTGCAAACCTTGCGTTGGCTCCAGTTACCAAACCCACAATCATCTCATCTTATTACGGGGCAATTTTATCGCCAGGACTTGTTGCAGAGGCAAAATAAGGTAAAAGGTGCGCTGGCTTCCCGAAAACACCCACCACATCGCCCAGGGCAGCTGCAAAGCACAGCAGAAAGCAGTTTCCCAATGTGTTATACACTCTTAAAACATTTGGAAAGCATGCCCCGACGTCCAGGAGCACCACAGCGGAGGCACAACCTCCTTGGTAAAGACCTAAGCAACACGCAGGGGCAGACCTGCAATAAGGCAGCAGTCGGGCCCCAAACCTGCTCATCAAAAAGCAGGGGCTGCAGCGTCGCCGCCTCATCTGTGCAATTCCCAGCTGGGTTTTCTGCATCGTTCTCTGAGGGTAAGGAAAAGCTCCTGTGTAAGAATCCGGAAAAACACATCCCATCGAGGGGCCAAGAGTGCAGTGCAGCAGCCTCCCCGCCGCAGCCCCAGCTCGCCGCGCTCTGCTCAGCTCAGAGAGGCTCTTCCCACCTCAGTTCCCTTCCTGCCTGTGCTTGTCATGTTCTTGGTTACCAGGTTAAAGCCACGGCTTCCTGCAATTAATAAAGACAGCTCCTACACTAACCACAAAAACACAGCCAGCTGAGACTGCTAAGCAACAGGCCAAGAACCACCCGATTCCAACAATTTCAAGGACAGAAAATTTCCCCTCCGCCAAATCCCAAACCAGAGTTTGGACCACAGAGAGACCCACAAAACCTGTGCCCGAGAACGACCTCCTCTGGGCCCCTCTGTACAATCCACAACTCCTGTTTTCTTTGAATCGAGCATAGAAGGAGGTTAAGAGAAGCATTTGCTTTCTTCAAAAGTGAGTGGCGTTTATTGTACTCAAATTTATTTATTGTAGGCACATGCCTATGAGTAGCACATCCCAGGTCCCAACCCAAGCCAACCCACGCCTGTAGACGCAACGGGGCCTGACACAACATGATGCATCTCTGACATGAACAAGACAAGAAAGGTGTCCCCAGGTTCCCACTTGCAGCATAATGTTAAAAAAAAAACCCTAATAAGGCTTTTCACATCATTAAAGTCACATTGCTCTTCTGCAAATAAAAGACTTATTTTAATCTTATCAAAAGCGACTTGTGATATACAAATTGCATGTGTTCTCTCTTAAAACTTTTTGAAATGACAGCAGGTAGAAGAAAATCTACCCTATATTATTAGTGTCATTTCAAAGAGCATTGTGAGGTGTGTGTATATGGGGGCGCAGAAGTGCTAGCAGGTCTTCATTAGGGAAAATTATCACCTGCATCGTGCATACAAGATGACAGAATTTTCTTCATGGAATCCAGCTTGGAATACAGAATCTTTTATTAAGCAGCCTGTGTAACCAGAAAAGACGACTTTGTGAGTATCCGGATCTGGAACAGAAACGGCAGATCTCAAAGCAAAGCAAGCTGAAAACAAGTGTGTTTAGGTAGGTAAATACGAATTATCTGGAGGCAGAGTCCACGGAGTAAAGTGCAAAAGCAGCAGGCCTAACAAACCACACTGCTTCAGGCTGCAGGGCTGCGCGCGCCCCTGTCCTCGCGCCACGAGCGCTGCAGAAAGGCCCCTAACTCGGGCACCGCGAGCGACACGGACTTCCCTACATGGGAGCAGAGGCAGCTGCAGGGCAGGCCTTGCAGCTATTGTGCTTTTTGCTATTCGCACAACCCAGATCCTATTAGCGATAAAATAAACAGTAATAAAATCATCGCCCCATGCTTATTAAAATACTTTGCGCGACTCGACCTTGTTAGCAGACTAAAATGAGAAACAGAAAAGGCTGCCACGAAGTGCTGCAAAAGCCTTTTCATAGCAAGAAGTTAATGAATCAACAACTCGCTAAGAAAAAGCATGGCAAAAGTCCATACATCATTGTATCCATATTTAAATGCTCTTCCCATTGGAAACCCAGTTTAAACATTACCAAAAGAGGCTGAGAACTAGTTGAAACGTGAACAGGGGTGGAACCAGGGCACACTATTAGAAATATTGCAGGGTGAATTCTGATTATTCCATTCTGAGGGCTGGAGAGAGCAAACTTCCACTGGGAAAACACTAAACAGTAGCACTTCAAAATACAAAGCCTAGAAATCCTTAAACTTAACCTTAAACTGCCGCTACATTTTTATTCAAATTGACTAAAGAGCATATGCAGGAGATGACAAATTGCTACTGCCTCTTCTACTTCAGAAAGTGGCATGTGTTTAAATATATTTAAAGAGACTCTCAAGAGCACTTTCAAGGGTTGGATGGATGAGTTACTACACACAGGTGTGTCCAGGAGAGCTCTTCCTGCACAACCTCATTAAATACTGGTGAGGTAGCTTGGCATTCAAGCACAGAACAGGCCAGTGAAGACAGCCAGCACCAGAAACAGTCACCATGGGTATGCAGTGCTGAGAAACTGTTCCCTACACACAAACCACTACACAAATTTCAGAGCAGCTTTCTGTAGTCTGTAGTTCAGCAGATGCTACTCACAAGCAATGAAATCACCTGCCTTCCATTCTCCCTTCATTTGGACCTCATGGTAGCTCTGCAGCTGTGATTGAACCAGAGCAATCTCTCAGATAAACCCAGCCTATAATTACCTGATGGCAGGTCTGCATGAGCACTGCAGTGATTTGGAGTGTCTGGAGATGTTAGACTCTTTTTGTATTGCTTTATTTTCTACAAAAATACACAAATAAGCACCTTACCTGAATAGAAAGTGTTGATTTTGGCAAGTTCTTTCTCACAGGTTTGGAAGAACTTCTCTTCAAACTTGGCAAAATACCTTTTCACTGCATCCTCATCTGTGACTGCAAGACAAAAGGAAAAATAACGCTGTAAGAGAATGAAGTGGGAACGATTTGCTATGTGGCTGCCATGGAAATACATCTGCAGAGTAAAAGCAGCTTCCTTGTCCTGCAGAGAATTCCTCAGTTCAGGTCTTGGTTATTTATGGAGAACACAGTGTAGCAGCTCCGAAAGTGCAGCATTTCACAGGCTGAATGAATCTTCCCGTGATTAAGAAATGAATGGAATGAGTACAAAACAAAGGGGCCACCCTCTAATTAAAAATGTTAGCACTCCCAAACATCTGTCACAAATCTTCCTAACGACGGAATAAATCAGACTCCTCATACCAGAGTCATCAGTGTTTTCAGAGTTCTCTGGTGTTCTTAGAGGCTAAAAAAGGTTGCATTTTTATGAAGAGAAAAAAAAAAAAAAAGAGGCAAATTAAGATGGTGTTGATAAGGGCAATAAATAGATCTGGAACTACATGGTATTAAAGAAGCTGGGTGTCTCCTGTAAAACCTAATAAGATGGATGTTCCGGACTGCCAAAGCCAAGAAAACCTTCTTTTAGCATTAATTTTCAGATAAAAACAACACCGAATTGTTCAAGAGAGTGCTTGCGTATACATTCTTAACACCAAGAATCTTCCCAGTTTTATGCTCGTGGCCGTTGGCGTACGTAGGTTCACGACGTTCAACACCAGATTCTCATTTTGAAGCGCACCGAATTCACGTTTCGAGGGTTGCATCTAGGGAAGGCATAGGGAGCCACTGCCAGGGGCTGTGGGCGCAGGGGCTGACCTGCACCCTTCCTCCTCAGCACCGCTGGCCCGGGGGCGCGAGGAGCAGCAGGAGGAGCAGCAGAGATCCCTGCCCGCGTGCGGCGGGTGAGTCCTCGCGGCGGCCGACATCTCCCTCCGGGGCACGGGCAGCGCGGCCGGGACTTGCCGCGGTCCGTCGGGGCAAGGATTGGGGCTCTCGCAAACAAAGCGACGGGAATTACTGGGCAATGCTTCATATGCGGAGCTATTCGCTCCCTAACTGCCTGAAACGCTTCCAAACAGCAGCCAGCAACGAGCAGCAAAACTGGAGTTGGTTTTTAAGCAAGGGCCTGCAGGACAAACTGGGAGGGCTGCAGAGGCAACAAACACCTTTCCCAAAGCAAAAGCAAAAACTAAGGGAGTTTTTGAAGGCCAATCACTGGATCAAGAGACCAGAAAATGGCGTTAATACTTTTTTGTCCAGAAAGCCAAACATAAAGATCTCTAATCCAAGCCTTTCCCGAAGTCACAGAAAGCCCAGCAAAGCCCTATGATGCCAACCTAACAAACCCAAAGTCAAATAAATACTTATCTTCTTACAGAGCTATGACCACTCTGGGAAATGGTAAACAACTATTGAAGAGAAAAATGAGGAAAAAACATTCACAGCCCACTCTGCCAGACCTTCCAAAATCCTTGAGATTAGGAATTCAGGTCAGGATTTAGATGTCCAAACACGGCTGGCTGAAAAGAAAGCAAGAGTCTCTATCAACTATTGAAAGCCTTTGGGAAATGTCAAGCCCCTCCTGACAAAAGGTGTTTTGCAGACCACAGTGGTGGTCAGTTTAAAACCCAGGATTTTTGAGAAGAAAAGGCCTCCTCCTGGTTTGCTTCCCACTGCAGCTCGGCCCTTCTGCTGCAATAGCAGGCAAGCACTGCCAAGGCTATTGCCTTGCCTTTTGTGTTTGTTTCTTCCTCCCCAAGGCTAGGACAGGACGCCGTTTTGTGCCACGAGAAACTCCGGGGCCAGAAGCCGGCCTGGCCTTCGGAAGCTCCATGACAACGGGAGCTGCTTCTGAAGGCGGCCAGCGCCCACCTCCCTTTCCTTCCCTTTCTCTGTCCCTAACATCTACCCCCATCCTGCTGCTGCCAAGGTCGCCCCTTCCCGACCTCCCCATCCCCGGGGGATGCCCGTTGAACCCGCGGGGACCGCCGGGCCTCGGCTCTCCTACACGAGCTCCCCGGCCCAGCCGCTTCCATAACGCAACAAACTGTTCCTACAGCTGAATTTCAGCTCGCGGTAATTCACAAACGCAGGAATGAAGACTACCTTTATACCCCTCGTGTGCCACCCTCATGTTCAGGAGGGTGTTTTG
>NW_020455553.1:234202-248299 GCF_003342845.1 Nothoprocta perdicaria | reverse complement strand
CTTTTCTTCCGAAAAAGCTACTCCCTCCCTCGGGATAGGAAGCTGCAGCTTCCTCACTGAGCAGTCCCTCACTGTTACCAAGGGATGAATTCCTCACAGGGCAGCTTCATGGCCAGCCTTGCAGAAACCAAACTTACCAAACTTGACACTTGTGTCTCAAAACAGACTTTGAGATGAGGATAGTTTCTTGCAGAGACGAGCTCTTGCTACAGCAAGGTAAAGGAAGCCACTGCCACTTCACAGGTATTGCAAATAAGGAACAGTTCTCTTTTGTTTTCCTTCACTTCAACTCCATCTTGCACACCATTACATGTGTGAATTTACAGTTTACACCTCTCTCTACATTTATTCCTTCAAGCAAAGCACAGATCCCTGAATAAAACACTATAAAAACAGCAAGGTAGAAACTCCATTTAGTTAGCATTAAAAAACAATTTACTATTAAAAAACAACCCTTAGACTGGGCTATAAACCAACTTTCCCAAGCCCTCACGGATGAGCTGGTCACGTCTCCATGTAACAACCCAAATGAGACTGCTTATTAAATTATCTTCCTAAATAAGCAACAGGAATGATTCTCAAGCAGCAGCGGCCGGCGCGTGTGCGGCCAGGGGCGGGCGGTGGGGAGAGCTGCTGCGGCTCCGCGGCTCCCTTGGGCTCTGCTTGGGGCTCTGCTCGCCTCGCCGGCGGCCTTACCGACTCACCCAGCACGTGAGAACCCCGAGGTGTTCAAAAACACCTCTAAAAAACGTCATCTGCAGGTTTTTAAAAACTCCGCTTGTCTCTTTTCAGATGCTATCCCCAAAGTCTCCCAGGCAAATGAGCTACATTCTCACACATGGTTTATGGGGCTGCAACGGAAAAGCAATCTCCACAACGTGCCCACAAGCTAGATAATGAATTCCTTGCCTACTATAAATTATTTAGACCACCGTCGGTGTGAAGGCCTCTTGCAGAGCACTGTGCTGCCTGGCAACCCCGCTTCACACACCTAAGCCCAGCAGCAGGATGCGAGGGGGCGGCTGCTGTCTCTCTCAGAATTGCCTGCTTCTGTCCCTTTCTGTTTCCCTTTCCCTCCCATTTATTAACAAGCTTCCCTTTTTTCGCCCTCCGGATAGCCATATTCGGACACACATCATTTAACAAGTCTAAATGGACAGCCTGAAAATTTCCTGCAACCGTTTAAGTACATGTCAGGTCTCTCATTCGGTTTATTTTCCTGTAATGTCAGCATGCCTCCTAGGGAAAACGAACAAGGAGGATTTTTCTTCATTCGCCACTTAGAAAAAGGAGTTAGAGCTATGGAAGCGGAGGCTGCTTCAAAGGCAGCGCCTTTAGCTTCACGAGCCTTTCAGCAGAGAGGCAGAAAGCAGCTCTAGTTGCACTCTAGCAGACCGAAAAGGAGCTAAATGACTTTGCTCCATCCCACGGAGGGTTTTATTTGCTTTAAAGAAACTAAAAAAGCAACGAGGCTGCCTCAGCTTTGGTGAAGAGGAGGCTCTGAAACGTCCCAGGCTGCAACGGGTCCCAGCTTGACCCTTACAGATAAACATCAGGAGCTTCCAGTGCCGCCTCGCATCCTCTGTCCTCTGCCTCTGTCACGAGAAACTACAGCTGCATAAACCCCAGCCAAGGGCTACATGTGACGTCTGCAGAGACGCTCCAGTCTTACAGGGAGAAAAGGTCTGAAATGGCCCGTGCATCTCTGTCAGAGACTGGAAAAAGAAATCCAACACTCTACCTGCTCCCTATGCAAAGAGAGGGAGAGACTGCCCACCTTTGATGTGAGCGATGGAGTGTCCAAGATGAGGCTTTGTCCCCCTCTCCTCAAAGAAGGTGCCACCAAACCCCAGAGGAGTCGCAGCATCTGCTCAGCTTTGCGAACTCTACCCACTGGAGGTGCTCAGCTACTCACCACAAAGCAAAAATCCTCCTTTTGACAATCCACATGGATGGAAATGAAGGACGGAGTTAGGAATGTGGGAGCAGTGTCCTTACGAACAAAAAGCAAGTTACAAAAGCAGAAAACAATCTCAGAGTCAAAAACGTGCACATTTTGCTCAGTTATTGACACTTGTTTTCCGTCTTACAAAGCAGCCCTGAAACTGCCATTCCACATAAGCCCCTTTCACAGAGCACCCCGCTTTACACAGTCACCTCACTACCTGTCACACCTTTGCACAGCAAGGGAGCAGATTCCACAAGTAGCTCAGGACTTCTGATCCTGAAGGCAGGATCATCTCGCTTGTTTAGTCTGGGGGGAAAGGGCAGAGAAAGGAATTATGGCTGATTAATTGAAACACATCTTGCATAATTGGAGTTGATAACAAACCTTGACTTATCGCCCCTTTTATTCTTTTATCAGTTAGATAACATACAGAAGCTGGATGAAGAATAAAGCCGTAACAATACCAGCTAGTAAAAACAGGTGAATAAAGAGACCACTAAGGTTAGAAAAACAAAGATTTTTTTCCCCCCAAGACATGTTAGAGCACTTCCGTCGAAGTTAGTGGAGGGTAGGGGGGGAAATGAGAAAAAGCAGATTAACAAAACCTGCATCTTGGGAAAAAATTCAATTAATGTTAAGAGCAACCAGAAAGACAAAACAAACGATGCAGAACCAGCTACGGGCTCCCCATATGGATGAAAGCAAAGGCAGAGCCCAGAGACAAGTCTGCTTTGAGCACATTATTGACAGCTTAATTTCCCCTCCGGGAGGGAACAGTATTCAAATTCACTCTCCTTTTTTTTTTTTTTTTTTTTTTTTAAATTTTACCAGCTATTAAGAGGCATCAGTTAGCAAGAAGATAATAAGCAAGCAATTATCAGATGAAGAAGAACGTGTTTCCGAGGTGTCTCGGCAAAATGACACCGGGGCCCGTTGGTCTGGGCCCACGTTCCCGCAGCAGCCCTCGCCCTCCCCTATTTCCAAGCCCGCGCCTGCAGCGCTTGCTTGCATCCCAGGCAAGCAAACACACTGCATTTCTCCAAGCCGCGTCGCTTCTCGCTAAGATTTAAGCCCCTGGAAGGAACAGGCTGCGTTTCAAATGTCCTTCCTTCAAGGTGATGGATGATGGTCCTTTTCAAAGGCATGGACTTGAGAGCTTATGTGATTCTTCAACAGAGCCACTGTGTTCAAGGGGTAATTTTAGTTTAAGACTAAAAAGCACCAGAGAGCAGCAGCTTCCGCTTGTTTGTGTGCCTGGCCTCCAAGTTAATCACTTGCTTTATGCGCAGCCCAGCTTTCCAGCCAAAACCCCAAGCGCTGGGTACATCCCCTGGAGCATCCAGGCCAGCCTGGAACCAGAATCCCTTTGAAAAGGGTTTTTACACCCCAAACGAGAAGAAAGATTGCGGGGCATGTGATCCCGCCGCAGATTTCCCAAGGCTGGGTGCCTGGCGCTGCTGCCACTTCCTAAACAAAAAGGCCAAAGGAGCCATTCAGTGATTTCTATGGCTTGCAAGACAAAACCTGGTGGATGGGAATACACAAGCTGCAGGAGTGGCTGCCAACGAGGAAGGCACATTTTGCATCCAAACTCAAACTCTTCAGCGAGGCTGCTTGGTGGGGAGGGAAGAGCCAGCTTCCTAAGCCACTTCTCTTATTTACCCTTCAAGGACAGCCTTACAGAGCCATCAGAGCCACTTCTATTTCCCTCCTATTGCCAACAGTGGTAAGAAGCTTGCACACAGACACTTAATTTCTATGTTGAGGCCAAACGAACGACACCCTGCTGACGAAAAGCTGTCAGCCCCTTGCCTGATGCTGCAGCAGCTTTGCCGAGCAGCAGCCAACAAGGTATCCACCCCCACAGACATCATCCTCGACTGAAAATATTTGGTGCTTGCAAAATTTGTTAGAGGCGGATGGGAGAGGTGGTAAAATCAGAGCTTCATCACCCTGTATGTGAAACTTCCACTGCGGTCCATGAAATCAGGCCCCTGAGCCGCATTTTCAGGGCAAACCCTCTCACAAAGCTCCCCCTGTTAGTAACAGCCCAAGCCAAAAGCGTTATTCCCGCTCCGCTGTCGGAGCCTCAGCCCTGTGCTTGTGTCCTCATCAAAAAATGTAAGGCAGCAGATGACCGGCGCTTCCAGCAACACTGCTCATGTAGCCGGCATGTTGCTAATCAACAGCCCGAGCAGATGGAATGCAAATCTCCCAGCTCCAGGAAAGCGGGAGGCTGTCACCATCCTCCTCGGAAAATGTAAACGGGCTATTATCGGGTAGCAGCTAAATTCGGAGCGAGTTCTGGTGAAAGGCAACACTGGAAGGTGTTTACGGGGAGATCAATCTGCTCCATTGCGGAAAAGAAATCTTGCATAACGAGGTTATTCGGCACTGTTTTCATCTGTCAGCAGTGCATCAGCACAAGGTTTTATTGGCCTGATTTTATTTACTGTGAGGATTTTAATTGAAATCTTAATTTAAGCCCAAATCCATTACCTTAACTAATAGATATAGTGAGAAGGGTCCTAGAAATCATGTTATTCTCACCAATAGCTAATTTCACCTCACCAGCTGTTCTGGAACAGGAATACATATGGAAGCGGTCGCTGGACTCTGATTAGTGGCGTTTGGTGCATCCAGGAGAGCCGAGACCTCCAGTGCGCCCATCTCTCCCTTGGGAGCCGAATGGCAACCGGGCTCGTAGTGCGGACACGGCTGCTTTTTCCTTCCTATTTAAGCTGGAAAACAGGTGAGGAGGCCAAAAATCATTGAAATTAACTATCTACCCCATAAAAGTGGTGCAAACCTACTTAAAGGTCTGGCTGAAGGGAGGAAAAAAACACTTGGAAAACAGGGAAAAGAAAGGACAACCAAAAATTACTGCAATTGCAGAAAGCATGAAACAGATGATGCATTTTAGCCGAGTCCCAGGGCACACCTACGTCTGTCAAACACCCGATTTACATAAAATCATTAACACATTACAGTCGTGAAGGAAGAGAGAGATGGGTTCGGCAGGGCCAGGAGAGAATGAATGAATTTAAAATTTAAGCTGAAGCTCCAAGCAAAATCTCCCTATCCAGGCGCTTGGGCAGCTTCTTGGAAGAGAGGAGCCTCAGAAGCTGTCAAAGACAGTCTGCCAACACCAAAACACCGTGGTTGGAATACACGGCAACGTGCACAAGACTGTGGTTTGAACGCACAAGAGCTCCTTGCTCCTGCTTTAGCTGCCCCGGTGTCCATTTGCTGCCTAGCCTGGGCTCTTGCTTGAGTGCCAGGTTCTCAGCCACCTCTTTGGACACCCTGGAATAATCTCGTATTTTCCCAAACTTCTCCTTGTGCCCCTGAAATTGTAGCACCTTCCAACCCAAAATGGGATCTAAAAGATTAGAGATGGTCACAAACTCAGAGATGTATATCGATGTTCAGGTTTCTTGGCTATTCTAAATGTCAAGTTCAGTTGAACAAGGGAGAACTGCACGTAAAGCACAAGGCACCCAGCATCTGTTGATGTCTTCATTTTAATCTCTCAGATGTAGAAAAGGGCACTAGAATATTTACAAGACCTACAGCTGTGGGAAAGGAAGCAGAAACTTATTTCTAAAGAATCTAAAAGAATCTCTACCTCCCAACAGCCAGAACTTAGGTTCTTGTAACCTCTCCCACCTTTTTTATCCATATGTAAGGTCGCTATGAATTGTCCACCCGCAGCTTCCCAGCTGGGGAAGGATTTGCAGGACACGCTAAGGAACACGCAGGGCTCCCGCTCGGGGAGGCTCCACGACGTGACACGAGGTGCGCGGCGGGAGACGCGGCGCCCGAAGCAGCTCCGCGTGGGGATGCCGTTAATAACAGCCTGATAACTGTGGCAGACAATACCCGGCATTGTAGGAGGCTGCCGGGGCGTGGGAGGGGTTGCCTTGGCGATGCCATGGGGAAAGGGGAAGCACAGGGGGAAGGGGCCGCGGGGAGAGGCCGCGGCCTGACCCACGCGTGCCCTTCGCACGGGAACGCGAGCCCGGCAGGAACGCCACGCTCCTGCCTTCTGCTCCGGGTGCGAAAATATTAGTGAAAAGGCAACGTGAATCATTTGGAGATGGGCTGGAAATTAAGGCTTGGTAAGATGAGGAGGTTACACAGGTCCTGGGGGGGGAAAGGCTCCCATTCCCCACCGGAGAACAGCAGGGCCCACCACGGACAGCAGTCAGGCACTACCGACCGTATTCCCTGCCTCACTCCTTCCCCCTACGGAAGGCTGGGATTGCTGAGCCAAAATTAGCCTCACATCCTTGCTGGGATCTCCTCCTTGCTGTGCTTATGCCTCAGGAATCAGACTTAACCCCCTCTTTCAGCCCTGGGAGCCAGTATTGATCACAAACGCCGGGGGCAGCTGAAAACACACGCTCGCAGCACGCAGGCTGCGTCACCCACATGTCACAACTCGCAGCGGGAAGATGCCCTCCTGATTTACTCTCTAAGGGCTGAAGGTGACACACACTGAGGAATTCAGCCTGCCACCGGGACGCTGATTCGCAGTAAGCCACTGCTTCTGGTCTCCACAGCTTGGGCAGTGCTGCGGAAAGGGCAAGGAGCTCACGTCAACCCAACTCTCCGATGGTCCAAGCACCTCTTGGCTCTGCTTTGGTCAGGTTGACAGCTTTGGTTGAGGGAGACACTGCATGTTGCACAGAGCAACCAAAACCCTGTGCTGAAAGCACAGCAAGGGTCGCATCCGCACGCCTGCAAAACCACAGCCAGGCTGTCTGAGATTGCCCTACGGAGCAGGAAAAAATAACTTGTGCAGGGGCAGGCCAGCTAGCGAACCCCTCCGTCTTGGTTTTACCCTGCAGGGCTGCAGAAGCACTGGCTGCTCCCAGGAAAAAGCAGTCAGGAAGAGGCCCGTGGTTAGCACCAAGGTAGCAGCCTGCAGCTCTGCTCCTCAAAGCCCCGGAGCAGCAGCAGCCCTGGCAGCCGGCAGCTTGCTCTGCCCGAGCACGCGTCACGTTAATGGATGTTATTAAGGCCAACATGCCTAGAAATTACGGAGGCACCGTCGCACAGCGGAGACGGGCAGCAGAGATGCCACTGAAAATGCTCCCCGAGCATTTTCCCATTAGTTATCTCAAATTAAATGCATTTTCCCAAACACAGCAGGAACAATGATAACTAATAACATTTCAGTCCCATGATACCATTTTATGTCCATCTGCTTCACAAAAAATTATCAATGACTTGACATAAATACAGGCACCAATCTGCTTATACAACATGCAGCCTGCACCGTAAACATCCAGCAAGGAAAACTGGGAATTCACGGGGTTCTTTATGCAGCAATCCCACCTAAGGCTGCTGTACAAGAAGCTAGTAAAGAGAGCAGGAGCAAATTATGTGAGCCCTGGGAGGATGCCTGGTGCGAGGTGAGGCAAAGGGAGTCTCCCTGCTCAACACAAGGTCACTTGGAGGCTCGGAAAGCTGAACATGAGTGAGGAGGCGGCATTTTCACATCCAAGAGAAAAGGGCAGCTATTAAGCACGGGGAAAAGAGCCGCCTCAGCCACGCACTAGCAAGGAGGCTCAAAGACGGATACAATAGGCGAAGAAAAATCCCTAATGAGAGAGAGGCAGGAGGCTCTCGGAAAGGCAAAGGACAAAGGGAGGCTCTCCCAAGGAGAGGGTGCAGGCTGCTGAGATGGACCCCTTCCAGCACGCGCTTCCTTCCAAGGGGCCGGGCTCCTCGCATGGCCTTTGGAAACACCAGCACAATAGGGGTATTTAAAAGCCTTCCCTGGCACGGATCCAGATCCACTGCCAGCAGGATTTTTGACCTCTAACACTGAGCAAAATCCTACTAATTGCAGAATTATTCTTTCTTCAAAGAGTCATTTCTGTAAGGACAGCAGGGGAGGTGCGGAACATTTTCTGCAGAACATTATTCTGCAAAATACTTACCGGCAGATATTTAAACTTATAGGCACCAGAAGGAAAAAAAAACATTAGTTTGCTTTTGAAATTCCCATTTCAAGCAGCCGGCACAACGCTGAAAGAAAAGCTGCTGGCTTTGTCGGCGAGCTGGGAGGGCACTGACATGGGAAAAAAGGGAAAGAGGGAACAAGAAAGGGCTGGAAAGGTGAAAATCCCTTTTGACATCTTAATTGTGTTTTGCTTTGTATCAGAGGAGAGCAGGCAGCATCGCAGCGACCCAAGGGGCAGCCGCCTCTGCTATCAAGCACATTTATCTGCTGCATTCCCCAACCCGGCAAGGAAGCAGAGCGGCGATAGTGCAGTTTAGTCTGATTAACCGAACCTGCAGACAGGACTAAAAAGACACATTTATCTACAGTAACTACGTTCAGATCTTTTCCTGTCAGACAACTGAGGAAAAACCCCACAAGAGCAATGGTTATCTACGTCTCACCGCGAGTACCGAAGCCGGTCACCAGCATCTTTGATGTCTACAATCAGCTGCACGATAGACGCCAGCACATGCTGCAAAGACAGACATTTCTTCAATGGAATAGTTTTTAGTTCCAAATACATCAAATAATCTTTTCGATATCCAAAGGATTACAGTCACATTTTGGTGTTCCAGGTTAAGAAAATGTGTGCAGAGTAAAAGCCCACTTAAAATTCCTGGACATCTCACCTTTATTATTTTTTTTCATCTGAAAGAACTCAGGAATTCAGTGCTTGAAGGAAGAGAAACGTCACAACTCTGAGAAACTTCTGTGGGCACCGAGAGGATATGAACATCACAGCAAGAGGAAAAAAAGGCTAAGGGAAAGTGATATTACTTCAACAGCTTCAAAACTAACTTGATATTAGTAAGTACATTAAAGACAGTAGGAAAAACAAGGCATTAAAACATAGGAGTAAAATGGGCAGATTATTGCACTTTTATAAAAATAGGAATGAATCATTGTCGAGGAAATCTCCATGAGCTTCTTGAAAATTAAGCAGAGAAGAAAATACAGACATGTGTCATGGAAGTCTTTACTTGAGAAACAAGCTGTTTTTTTTGCAATAAGGTTGTTCTTTTCCATGCTGGGATTACAGTTTTTAGTGTAAATTAGGCAAGACTGGAATCCAATTACCTCAATCACGGAATTTAATAAGTTTTGCTATTTATTTTTTTAAAGTAGTATTTCTTTAGGTCAGGTACTTACAAATATATAAGGTAGTAAAATGCAAGCAAGGCACAGAGCTGGATGAGAAAAGGCAAGCTGGAAAACACACCGTGAGTGAATACCAGAGGTCCCACACCTTGTCTGCAAATAAACTTCTGTTATCAAGTTTCAGCAGATAACTAAGAGCACAGCCAGCAAGGAGCCTGAGGTAGGCAGTGTCTGAACTGGTTATGTCTCAAAATGCAACCGAAGCAGCAGCTCAAAGCACTAGTTGAACCCTCCTGACTCTACAGCCCGGGCAGCTTAAATGGCAGGTATGGATCTGACACATCGGCAAGTGCCTCCTTAAGCTGGGCTTGGTTAGCAGAGCATCAAGCCCAACAAACGGTTAGAGGGCTGCACGGGAAAGGTGCTGAGGCCGGTCCAGCTGCAACAGGCGGGAATGTCATCATAGCCTTCTGCCAAGGGGAACCATTCCTATGAATACTGCCCTTCACCTCCAAAAGCAAGACAGCAGCGCCAAGGAAGCCCTCAAGAACATTAATATCTCTTACAAAAACGCCAGAAATATCCAAGCTCAGAGATGGAGACTAAGAGTGTGAGGGTGGTTCGGGCTTAGGAGGAGGGCGATGGACAATGAGGGCTCCGTGCTGTGCACAGCTCTGTGGCAGGGAGACCCAGGGAAGACGGAGCATTTGAGAAACACAAATATCTGCAGGAAGAAGAGCTGCAAAGTGTCATTAGAGACAGCTCTTCTGCTGATCAAACAGGAATTTGGAATAGCACTGTAGTCATTAAAAGCACATAACTGTTACTGTCAAAGTTAAGCCGCATGTACTTGACTTCAAAGGCTCTTTAGCAAACACGGGAATACTACAGAAAAACTGATTCCTTTAGGACAAAAACGTGTAGCTCGAGAAATCGGAGCCAGAAATGTTCTGTCATTGCTAGTTTAATCACTAGGAATGTTTGTCTGCGTTGCAAAAAGGCAAAGGTTTTAATAAAAGCTGACAGGCCCGCGTAGGGAAGCGGAGTCTCTTGTGAGGGCGAGTGCTGCAGCCTCCACTCGTGGCCTCCACCGGTGGGCGCAAGGGCCGCTGCAGCCGAGGGTGCCGCGGCGGCACTGCCCCCTGCCCGGGCTCCCCACGCCGGCCCCGCAAGGCTCAGGACTGGCAGCGCGTGGGGCCCTGCGCCAGGAGGCCTTCGTGCCACGGAAAGGCCCGCGGGACGCGGGAGGGAGCCCGGCGGGCGCCGGACGGGCCTCCGGCTCTTCCGAAGGGCCCGCCAGAGATGACCAATCGTTTGGTCATCATTTCAGTCGTTTATAGATTGAAATCTACATTTTAAGGTGTCTACCCAGAGGAACGATTATGAAATGCCTTATTAACCAAAATCTACATTTGTATTACCCATTCTTGAAACTGCCTATGACAATTCCAGCCAAGCGCACCTCTCCAAGCCCAAAATTACAGTCTGACTCACTACCACAAAGAAAACCTTAATCCAGATCAGTACATCGCACCGAATTTATCCCAAATCTCATTTTTCTGCTTCAAAATTGGTTTGATTAGGAAAAAACTGTTTAAATAACTACAGTTACCCATCAAATCCTTTTGAGATGGCCTCTGAAGAGCCAACAAGCTGCCCACAAGTGAAGCGAGTCAACACCCAGCCAGCAAGTCAACCAGCACTTGCAGCTCCCTGCAGCGTGTTCCTAACAGCGGGACACACCACCTGCATCCTCAAAACCACCCTCAGGCAGGGAAGAGGCCTTCACTTCCAGCCAGGAAAACTCCGGTCTTCCACTTGCATGGAGAGATGGGGGCTGCAGAGGGGATGGAAGAAGAGCAGAGATTTGAGGGCCTCCCGCATGGTCACAGGGACATCTCTAGAGATCAGTAAAGGAGAAAAGACGTCTGGCCGAGCGGTAGTAAGGCAGGAATGATGATGTTAAGCAATCTTGGCAAATTCGTACAGCAAATGGCCCCCAACTATGGTAAGAACAAACAAAAAGGCTGCAGAAAAACCCCAAGCTTTTTAATGTGCAACAGGAGCAGCAAAGCCCAGGAGACAGCTTAGCTGCAGCATTGAGTTTTAAAGCGATCATCCTATTATCAAGCTGGCACGAGCGGGAATTGTACAAATGTCTGAAGCACACTGGAAACTATGGGTTTAATTAAATATATAAGGATATACTATTATAAACATAAAGGTCACCACAACCCCCTGCCCTGTGGTTGGCTTGGCCTTTACCGTGTCCACTTAACTTGCAATGGTTTTATCGAGCGTTGCTCCTCTTTAACCTCCGAGGAAGGGCTGGAACGCAGGAATGCAGGGAGCAGGAGCACGGGGAGGAGACCTTTCCTCCAGAATCCAGCGGCATTTGGGAATGAATCATGGCACAACACAAGCAGGGGCCCTTCCTGGCCAAGCAGGCAGCTGCACGGCAAGAAATACTTGTACTTGATGATGCAAAGAGCACAACGCTGGGGGACTTGAAAATATAAGTTGGATAAACAGGCCGTTTATTTAAAAATAATCTAAACAGCATACAGGTCTTGAGATGTCTCTCCATGCTTACAGGGACGTGTTCCTACTTGTGATATTCAGAAGAGCCGACTGCTTTGACCCATGACAACACCACCGTTTAGCTCACATGCAGTGTCGTTCTCTAGACTGAAACAGCACAGGTGCAGTTTCTTCTGCCCTTTTTTTTCTAAGCATCTGCTTAGATGCAAGGGGAGCATTTGCCTGCATGTTCATTAAGGCTGTTTTTAGATCAAGGCTACAAAGCCAACACATCAGTTTGGATGCTCAGGTGCCAAGCCACAACTTCCTGGCGAGTCTCCGTTTCTTCAAAAATCAATGTTATCGCTCAACTTTGGTCCAGAAACAGGAAATCAATTAGCAGACAACATTAGGGAAGACACTAAATGACACTAAATGTCTTGTTTCAGGTGTTTCTTTTCCTCTGCTACACTACTTGCCGTAGTATACATTGTCTCCAGGTAAAACACGCCTCGCAGCCACAGTTTTAAGGTTCAGAACATCATTTCCCACTGCTTCCAGACCTAATCTTGACATATTTTCATTAATATTAGATGTGTTTCCAGAAAAGGAAATTAAAATTACAACCAACACGCTGCTTAAACAACACGATGCCCTTAGAAGCCTGTTCTCAGGCTGTTGATTTCACTAAACAGGCCCTTATTTTCTCTTCACACTTCACGCACCCTTAAGCCACTGGGCTCATTCCTGTGTTTGTGAAGGTCTATTTGGTTGACTGACTTGCTTTTTCAGTATACACAAAAAAGTCTTTATTTAGACCATTCCGCCTTCAGAAGCAGTAGCAAGAGGCATTTAATTCTGCTTTTGTGTAAGAGCACACAATTCAGGGGGGTGAAAAAGCAAGCAGACAGTATCTGGAAATAGCACTAGTTTAATGCTGGGTTAGAAACGCAAAACTAAACAAACCTTCGCTATGACATCAAATAACAGTCTGCTAAGAACTGCTAAAAAAAATATAACAGAACAAGAGCATGAGAGTGGGGAAGCACAAATCATTAGCAGCGACACGGGACACGATGCAATCAGACAGGCAAGGGTTATCAGGAACCCTTCACTGCAGGTAGGATCTCACCATAAGCCTGTCCAGCAGGAGACTTTCCAGGTAGACCGTAGCTGGGAAATCAGCTGGGAGAACCTCCAATGTTCACTCACCCCCTGCTATCCTGAAACACTCGATGGTTCTTTAGAAGCAAAGAACTTAATAGCAGTTATTACACGAGCCCGGATAGACTGGGTTTATTTTAGGAAACGGGGGCTTTTGATTTCTAAACAGCCTTTACAGAGATCCACGTTGGCAACGTGCTTTCACTACAGACAAAGAGGTGTAATCCTCTTAAGAACTAACTGTTTTAAAGCATGGATAAAGGTTTCTAAGAAAGCAGTGTCCTTGGGTCTAGATAAACACTGCATGGCAAAATAAAATAAAATAAAAAAAACATCTGATGCCCTTTCATTCTCGTTTGAGTAAAGCAAAAATAAAGAGTGCTGCCCTCCCTGGTGCCAGGCCGCTCAGGAGGCTCCTTCAAGGGCGAGCAGCCCTAATCAAAGCAGTGGCCTCATACGGAGCCATTCCAGGCTGTTATTGCCTTTCCCGGGACTTTTTGCCGCAAGTCTCTTGCGGCAGGGTGAGCAATGGGCAAGAGCAGCACCAGCCCTGCACCCGATGGCCTAATAAAGCGCTCTCAGCTTCTCCACCGACCCTGCTTCCCGGGACGAACCTGCCTCCAGCGCCGCGCGCGCCTCCCCTCCGCCCCATAGCTCCGTCCTGCTCCAACATTTTGCCCTGGTCTGAGAACAGCAGCATTGCACAAGTTGCCTACTGAATTTGTCACGGAGAAGGCCACAGGACATGGCGACGCCGTCACCCTTCCCACGCTCTCGTCCTTCCGCTACCCTGTCTGCCGAAGCTAGGCCAAGCCCAAGTGGAATTCAGGCCCAGCCAACTCTGCCTTCCCACATTTCACTTGGGCTACATACACTTTTCATATTCTATACTTTTCTTCCTTATGTCCTGCCACTTTCCAGGAGTCTTGTTCAGCCATTTGAGTACCTGATCCTGGATAAAGGATCACCCCATACCATAACAATTACATACAAAAATCCTCCTGCATCTTGAGCTCACTTTCTCCAGTCTGGTAGCTATTACAGCAACGCTGCGGTCTTCCACAGCGAAGCCAGAGACGTCTCCTAAACCTCAACGTAGGGAGATTAATAGTCAAAGAGAGAAATCAGCGTGAGAAAAAGCAGACAGCACTGAAGCCATTCGGAATCCTCACATTTAGAGGATCAAAAGAAACACACACACATTGATTTTTAATCATTCACAGGCCCTCCTCACGCACCTTGAGCATGCAGCCCAAGCACAAAGCGGCTACGGTTACAGAGTGAGCATCCTCCCAAAGGCATCCTTCATCATCCTCCCAAAGGCATCCTTCATCATCCTCCCAAAGGCATC